>NC_056531.1:8771683-8772206 GCF_019175285.1 Sceloporus undulatus
ATGGGAAATAAGCAAGATGAACCCGAACTCCTAGTACAACAAAGCAAATATGATATAATAGGCATCACTGAAATCTGGTGGAATGAGTCTCATGATTGGAATGTAGAAATGGCAGGGGGTTGGATTTGATGGCCCTTGAGGTCTCTTCCAACTCTCTGTGTCTATAACCTTTTCAAAAGAAACAGGCAAAACAAGAAAGGAGGAGGAATAGCACTATATGTCAGGGACATTTACACCACTGAAGAGATCCAGGACATCAATACTGGAATGGATGAGAAAAGAAGAGGTGGCTGGGCCCTTCCAAATAATAATAATAATAATAATAATAATAATAATAATAATAATAATAATAATATAGTTTATTTGTAACCCGCTTTTCCAAAATTTTGATCAAAGCGGCGAACAATTATTTATAAAAACATTCCAATAAAATCAATTAAAAACAGCATTAAAAGCAACATAGTAAGACTAACGACAAAAGGGCCAGATGGAAGGGGAAATCGATATATACAGTCCGGGGTCA
>NC_056531.1:8772606-8776055 GCF_019175285.1 Sceloporus undulatus
TTTTGGAACCATACATACTGTACCTTCACAAGCACCTGAAGTATGCATATGATGAGCTAACCACTCCTTACTGTAATCCTTTAAAAGATTGCTGCTTCTATTCTATGCCTGTTAAGGAACTACACTTAAAAGAAGAAATTTAAATCTTAAGTAGAGTCACTGATTACATGGTGATACCTCAGAGAAAGCTATGTGTTGAACAAGCTACAAATTCAGATTATCACCACAGTTTTTAACAATGGACCAATTGTGACTGCTTTTAAGAAAAGTGATCGCTATCTTTACATTAATACAGATGTTTTTTGAAACTGAATGGAATATATAGCTGGGGGTTAATTTGAATTTAGTTCTTAGACTAAATACTATGCTCATCATAGCTAATTCCCCTTTTTTTTCTCCCCCCCCCAACATTTCCATAGCTATCTGTTTTATTCAAGGACTGTCTTCAAGCTTGCTCAAAATATTGTTTGTTTTCTTCCTTCTATCCTCTTGTAAGATATGTTTCATATTTCTGTCAGAGCTATTTCAATAGTAATGTGAATAGGAACACCTGTCTATATCTCCATGAGTGAAAAGTGGGAAGCTGTAACCCTATCTACTCTTATCTGGCCACAAATCCATTAAGTATGGTGAGTTCATTTTATTTATCTAACAAACATTTGTTTAAATTCAGGCTTCAAAGGCGCATGATCAATAATAAAAACTACACTCTTAGCAATACACAAAAAATTACAAAAATTTTGATCTATTAAAAACATGTAGATCAGGACTATACAGGAAGGATATTGGCTAAAAAATAGGTAAGTTTTATTTTATTATTTACTTTCATTTATATGTCACCTTTCTACTGGGTGGGGACTCAACATGTTACTAAAATTTAAAAATGCTAGAATAGAATATGTTAAACATCAGAGAGAAATCCGCTAAGCAGGGAAGCTAGCTCTGCAGTAGAATATGGTTTTCTTTTGCACGAAAAATGCCTAGATTGAGTCCGCCATTTGTGTACTTTATCAATGAAAACACATAACTAGAAAACTCTGCAAGTGATCCTTGATGAAAAGGCTTTCTGCCTAGTCTGAATAGAAATATTGGCTAACATTCCATTCCGTCTAAAGCATCTTCAGATGCACTGGAAATCGTCTTTCATTATTGCTGACACTTTCAGAAAAAACAAATTACACATTAGATTAGTGCATTACCCTCTTATCGCGCTGCTATTCTACTATAACTGCCTCTGGTGCCTTCTGCTGCGTTTACTGGATTTGCAGTTTTAAAGAGGGCATTTAGAATTCTCAGCCAGAGGAGAGCTCTTAGGCCTCACTCAACACAAAGCCCGCAGCAACAGGAGACAGCCAGAGCAGCCAAAGTGGAATAGCAGCACTATACGAGCATAGTGGTCATGTGCAGGATCTTTTCAACCTTGTACTAGCCTTGGACTGCAGCGCTAGGGGAGGCGGATTTGCGAGATAGATCTTCTTCTCAAATATATTGGGAGCCCTTGGTGGGCTGGGAGAAATAAAACTATCTTACATTAAAAATAAAATATAAACTACATTATGACTCTTCTTTCTCTGAAAAATCTGCCGCCACAGATGCTGTGTGAAACGTCAGGAAGAAAACTTGCCTCGAACATGGCCACATAGCCCAAAAAAAACCAACAAAAAACTATCACATTATTGACTTTATGACGCGGAAACCAGTTTGACACCATCTGGCCCGGTTTGGTTCGTTTGACTGTTGATGTCTAGTTTTGCTTTAACACTTAACTATAACGATGACTAACTTGAAATGCTCCCCTCCCTGGTAATTTCTGTCATTAATTCCTCCTATTTCACTCGCTGCTCCCTGCTGGCAGCTGCCATCTGTAGCAATATTTCTTCTGCAGGAAGATTGGCAAGCCGTCCTCTTGTCCCACATCACCTCTCCCTTGCTGACAGTTGGGTGCCTGAAGAATGAGCTTTTGGCTCCCTGTTCACACTTTTGCGGACCCCAACAAAACTTGGTTGTATTCTGCCCACAGAAGTGGAGAACTTCAAATGCACCACAGTGTAAGTTGGTTAGCACTCTTGGATGAGAAAGTACAGCAGCTGGAGTCCAGCGTAGCTACATTCAGGCATCTTAGGGAGCAAGAGGATTACCTGGACGAACTGGAAACTAACGATCTTGGACTGAGTACCACGCAGAGGAAGTTACTGGGTGGAGGAAGTCACTTCACCATCCCAGGAGGCAGACAGCTGGGAAGCAACAGAGACTAGGTCAACCAAGGGATTGTTCTGGGAGCTTGCAGCTAGAGAAATCGATTTGAAGCTCTTTCCCTTATCAGGCGACGAGAAGAACCGGCATGACAGACTTCAGAGACAGAGCAGGGGGGGAGCCTGAGAGTTCCACCAGAGGGAACAGTCGCTGCAAGCCTCAGAGGAGGCCATGTGTCGTAGTGGGGGACTTCCTTGCTGAGGGGTTTGTAGTGATTTGTTAGGCCTGACAATATGTTCAGCGGTGCTGTTGTCTCCCAGGGCAAGATCCGTGATGTCTGTGGCAGAGAGGCCTGACAAGACTGGTCAAAAGGCCTACTGACCAATACCTCATTTTGGTCCACGTGGGAACAATGCTACTGCAAGAACAGCCGTCACACATCAGAGGGGATTACGAGCTCTGGTAGGAAGCAGAAAGAACTGGATGCACAAGTTGTCCATCTCGTCTCTTCTGCCAGTTGACGGACGTCAGGAGGGAGAGTAAAAAGCAGATGTGAACAACCTGGCCCGCAGATGGTTGCCACGAGAAACTATTTGGCTTCTTCGATCATGGTCTGATGGTTCCATGAGGAGGGACTTCTGGCTAACAGACAGGTTGCATCTCACGCAGTTGAAGGAAATGTTTTTGCAAACAGTCTCAAGACTTTGATCATGGGGCTTTAAACTGAGTTCGTGCAGGAGGGATACAATATTTAAGGAAAGGCAACGGGCTGGATGAGAAAATAGCAAACGACATAGAGGAAACAAGACAAATAGTTGCAAAGGACCAACAGTGGGAGGCAAAAAAACCAAAAAAACTGCCAAGGCCGCAAGGAAAGGGGACCCATGGTTTGCACTGTCTTACCATAATGCCACGAGCATGGGAAATAAGCAAAGATGAACCGAACTCCTAGTACCAACACAGCAAATATGATTAATAGGCATCACTGAAAATCTGGATGGGATGCGTTCTCATGATTGGAATGTAGAAACGGCAGGGCGGTTGGATTTGGATGGCCCTGAGGTCTCTTCCAACTCTCTGTGTCTCTAACCTTTTCAAAGAAAGAAACAGGCCACACAAGAAAGGAGGGGGAAGGAATAGCACTATATGTCAGGGACATTTCACCACTGAAGAGATCCCGGACATCAATACTGAATGGATGAGAAAAGAAGAGGCTGGCTGTGCCCTTCCAAATCATAATACCTAATAATAATATA
>NC_056531.1:8776080-8801272 GCF_019175285.1 Sceloporus undulatus
TTGTAACCCGCTTTTCCAAAATTTTGATCAAAGCGGCGAACAATTATTTATAAAAACATTCCAATAAAATCAATTAAAAACAGCATTAAAAGCAACATAGTAAGACTAACGACAAAAGGGCCAGATGGAAGGGGAAATCGATATATACAGTCCGGGGTCATCAATGAAAAGGGGTAAGAGAAGATTTTTCACGGTGAGAAGGCTTGGGAAAAGAAATACGTCTTCAGATTCTTTTTGAAAAGAGCTAATCTTAAACTTTACTACCAAGCACCATGTTTAATGTGGTTAAATGAATGGGTAAAACTAGATAATGACCGTTTACTTTGTTTGGAAGGAGACTATATGCACTATGGATACCACAGTTATATGTGGTATGGAAAATCCAAAATTAACAAAAACTTTGTACACCACTTTGTAAGATGTTCTCTATTCAAGATACGGACTAAAATTAAAAAACAGTTTTATAAAGAAATCCCAGGATGGACTTCAGCACAGGAGGCTTTTTTATATAGAACTAGAAATAATAGAGAACCATGGTTGAAGTATAAAGATCTACTAACAATGGAAGAGAAGAATGAATATAGAATGAAATCTATAGAACAATTACAAAAAGAAAATCTAAATGTAAACTGGTTCCTATACAATCAACTAAATGCTCCATTTAGACAAGGTAAAAAAGAACAAGGAATAACAAAAATATCAAATGAGCTAGATGAAATCTTTTTTGACAAGAAGGGACAATGTTTAGCAAAATTCTATAAACTACTTAAAAATCAAGATTTATAATCTGAGACAATAAAACATACAATGATATTATGGGCTCGGGCTATAGGTAGAACTATAGATCTTGAGTCCTGGGAAAAATCATGGCCTATTACAAATAAATTCACACCATGTCAAAACTTAAAAGAAAATTACTCCAAAACGTTTTATCGGTGGTATATGACACCTTCTAAGATAAACAAAATATACAATACGGGATCTAAAAGGTGTTGGAAATGTGACATACAGGAAGGGAATTTTTACCACTGTTGGTGGAAATGTAACAAAGCAAAAGAATATTGGAAAGCAATACAGGAAATGATGATGGATATTTTACAGATAAGCATTCCCTTAACCCCGGAGTTTTTCCTGCTCAGTATGATAGGTAATAAATCTAATATAAACATCCATAATAGAAACTACGATAAAATTATATTATATATGATCACCTCAGCAAGAATCCTCTACGCCAACTATTGGAAAAAAGCACAGATACCATCTATAGAGGAATGGTTGTTGAAAGTAAGGGATATACTAACTACATTAATGAAAAATGAATCCTCAAAAGAAACTATAAAGGATTGGGATTGTGAAAAGAATTCTGTATGAAACAAAGATGGAATTTTAATGTAATGTACTGTAATTAGTAAAAGATATGACTGCCATAGGAAAGATGACAGAAATCTTGAAATGCATTTCTTTATCTCTTGGTGTAATAGTTTATTTATAGCTGATATAAGGGCTGGCAGAAAGCAGCCTATGATTAGCACTGTAAAACCAACACAAATATACAGAATTTTTATTTAAAGGTATAAGAAAATCCTAGGGAATTGGGTAAAAATGTATTGTGATAAAGATGAAATAAGGAAGACTGGAAGTAGATGAATAGATAATGATAAAATATAACCTGAAGAAGTTTAGTATTTGTTCTGTGTTTTATGTTTTATGTTGTCATTAGTTAATACGTTGTGAAGTGGTATCCTGTGCAATGTGTATTGTATGTTGATTTGCAGTTTTATTAATAAAAATTTATATTAAAAAATTTAAAAAATAAGCAACATTTCTTACAGATCTCTCAGCAAGTGATATTTCACATCTAAGTACTTGGTGCATGAATTGAACCTCTCCATTTGTGACAGCTTTATGCAACTCTGGTTGTCCTCCAGAAGTTCTTTGATTCCACTGTTCCAAGTCCCTCTGGTAACTAGCATAGCATGCTTGAGCAGCTGATGCGTATTCTGCTTCAGTAGAAGAGAGTGCTACAGCGTCTTGTTTCTTCCTTGTCCAGGTGACTACTCCATCTCTATAAGAATAACAAGTTCCCATAAACAGATTTGCGATCTGTAGAGTCTCCAGTCCAATCCGCAACTGTGTAAGCTACTAGTCTGGGACTGTTGGTGGCTGTAGCTTTACCTTTTAAGTGTGCAGTGCTCTTTAAGTATCTGCCACTCCTTTCATTACATTTCAGTCCCTTTTACTTGATGAGTTTGTTTTTCTACCAAGAATTCCAACTGCTGAGACAATATCTGGTCTCATGGTGGTGGCTAGGAATGTCAGCTATACACTTCTGAGTTTATTAATATTTGGTAGAAGCTCGCTCCGTTCATCTCTCTTGTTTCCATAAGTATGGACACTGGGTTGGCCTCCTTGAGTCCTAGGTGTTCTGAGACCTCATGAATCCTTTGTTCTTGACTGAGGAGATAGCTTCCAAATTCTAACTGTATTCCTAGATAATAAGTGGTGTCTCCTAGCCTGTTCACTTCATCTTTTTTTTATTTAGGTGGCTTATGATTTCTTCACAATTAGTTTCATCTTGTGAAGAAAAAATCAAATCAACATAATATGTAAGTCCATTGATCATTTTTATATTGTGTGTAGAGGCAGGGATGAGCTTTGCCTTGTGTAAAGCTGTCTTTGATTAGCATCTTGTTTACTTTCTCATTCCAAGCTCTTGCAGTTTGTTTTACACCATAAATACTTTTCTGAGGATTGCAAACAAGTGGCTTGTTTCCTGCTTTTTCAAATCCAAGAGGTGGTTCCATGTAGATTACTGTCTTGATTTCTCCATATATGAAGGCCGTCTTGACATCTACTGTAAGTGCTCAACACGCATCTTCTGGATGCTGCCGCATTTGAGAGTGTCTTTATTGTGCTATCCCTCACTACAGGTGAAAAGGTTTCACCATATTTCTGTAAATAGCCCTTGGTTACTAATCTGGCTTTGTATTTCTAGATCTCCCCTTCTTCATTTTGTTTGGGGTTGAATACCCATTTGCATCCTACATGATGGGGTATGATATGTATTCACCACCATTGTTGAAGAGCTTGCAGTTTTCTGCCAAATTTGTTGCTCACTGTTGCAATATAGTAGTTCAGTAGCAGGTCTGGCTTTTCTCTTTGTCCAGATAGGTCACGTAGTACCTGAAAAAATAATCTATAAAGGTTAGTAAATAACAATTTCCTACTTCATATAAAGTCTGAATTGGCCCATACAAGTTACTGTGGACTAGTGAGTGCCTTTCCCCTTCATGCAGTTTACACATTTTGTAGTGTCATTATTTCATACCTTTATCTTTATGACTTTGGTCAAATATTTTCTTTCCAGATCTGGTATGGCATTATGTTACAGTGTCTAAGGCAACTATTCCATAACTCCCTTCTGCTGTAACTAGGTAACATTAGGATTGTAACTTAACAAGACATGCAATTACTCCTTTTGCTCTTTTACTGTAATACAGAATTATCTGGGTACAGAGAAGGGACTATGGAGTTCTAATTATAGGTTGGTTCAGTAAAGATGTTACTAGAAGACAGGTTTAGGATCTTGTTTTGTTTTATGGCCAACACAGTTGTCCCTACCTTGTTACTTCTGTTGCCCTCTTAGTGCCAGCACTTACTCACTTACTTTTTTTGAAATAATTATCTACCACTTTCCATTTAAAAAATCTCAAAGCTGTCTATAAAAAATTAAAATAATAAAATACTATAAAATGCAACATTATAATTACAGTCAGCCCTTCATATCCACAGATTCTGCATCCACAGTTTCAACCACCGACTGCTCAAATATATATATATATATATATGTTCCAAAAAGCAAACCTTTGAGTTGTTCATCGTTTTATATAAGATATACCACTTTATTATGGCACTGTATATAATGGGACTTCAGCATCCATGGATTTTTGTATCCACAGGGGGTCCACTGCACAAAATGTGATACAAGGTTGGAATTAAAGGCCCACTGCACCAAACGTGATACAAGGTTGGAATAAACAAAGCCAGAGTAAACTAGTAACTTCTAGAAACACTGGAAGCTCCTGGTTGTCAGTACCTAACCTATCATAGATGAAAGATTGTTCCAGAGTATGGGTGCTAATACAGAGAAGGCCATGTTGCTGCAAGGGTTCTGTAGGGCATGACAAGGAAATCCTTGACGATTATACAGTTGGTTGTTTTATCCAGCTAGAAATGCTTCTATTGCCCACCCAAGTTGCTGAAACTAATGCTTTGTAACATGACTGTAGAACATGTGGTCCTCTAGATTATATCAGACTATAATTCTCATTCCTCATAGTAAGGATAGCCAAAGGGGAGCTCTATGGGGGTTGAAGTCCAAAAGTTGCATGGCTCCCAACCAATAACACAGAGCATCACAGCCCTAACAATCAGCTAGGGATGCGGTGGTGGCAGCATAGACTTGCCCCCTACCCATTTTTGTGGCTTTGAATTACAAATAAAAAGTCAGATTATTGAGTTCCACATCTCCTGTATCACATTCATTTTGCCTGTTAATTACAATTAGAATTAATCTTCCTTTTACTGATTTTTAAAGCAAGATCTGTGAATATTAGCACATGTTTTTAATCTGAATAGAAGTGTTTTATGCATATGCACATATGAGTGTATGATTGATATGTTTATGCCTAATGTAAACCAGTCATCTGCTCTTTCTTTGCAACTTGAAAGAATCACAGATGGCATGCAAGCCATTTTAGGGTCTTCAGCAGGACAGCACAGATTTAGCTTTGGCATAAGAAGTTGGCAGTCCCTTTAGATTTGATGCTGGCTTACTTAACATACTCAAATATAGTCCAGCATTTCTCATAGTTAGCAGTTCCTCTACCCAGACCTTTTTCTTCCTTTCCTTTCCTTTCCTTTTCCTTTTCCTTTCCTTTCCTTTCTTTGCCATTTAGTGCTAGCTTTTTCTGTTGTCACTCTCTTCCATGCTTACCCTCCTCTCCTGTTTTCTTGATGGCCACCTTGGTTTATATAGGGCAGGGATGACTAGCACACTCTGTGCCTTGCATCAACTCGTGGCCCCCATTATTTTGTCCAGTTGCCATCCCTGAAACTGCATTTCCTAATCACCCCATACTTCCAAAATCTACTGATTTATTTTCAGTTCCTGCCATCTCCTGAGCATAAGCACATGGGCAGATCCCCTCCAATACTGTGCCTCTCTTTGCCACCCCTTCCCATGCATAACCATAGCAGTTTTCCAGATACCACACTTTCCTCCTCTGCTCAGTCCTCTGTTCTCATGCTCTGTCATTCTCCTGCACCACAGAGCCACTGCTGTTGTGTTGCACCTGTGCGCATTTACAGATGCAGCTGACTATGTGATGGTACAGTCATCAAGGGTTGAGCATACAGATAAAAATTCATATCTTGGCATGAAATAGGATCACTACAAACTCTCTGGCATCTGTATTGAGCCCATCCGAATCCTCTGCCCATTTAACATATATACTCATGTATACGTTTGAAATTTTAGTCAAAATTTGACTCCAAAAACCTGGGTCAACTGGGTCAACTAGCCCTGCCTGTGCCTGGTTGCCTATCCACACATCACAAAGCCACAATCTACCCATAGGTCCCTCCTCATCCATCCAACCTTTAAGGTGAGCACAAATGGCTATGCTTGCTGGAATTTTGTAAGTTTTATGGCATCGTTTTCCTCTGCTCCGTCATTTACATTCTTTGTTACATGCATCTAAGTTTTGCCCTCAACTTATGAACGGGGTCATATCAAAATCCATAATTTTGATGTCAAGTAAATACAGTATGCTGAAGGTAGCAATGATCACCTAACCAATGGAACTGGTAAAATATTCTGAGAAGTTGACGGCCAAATCTTTAGTCATTTCTATCCTACCCCACTCTCTTTCTCTTTCCCTCTTTGCCTCTTTCCCCCCCTCTCTCTTTCTCTCTCTCTCTCACACACACTTAAGAGAATACATAGGAAATAAAAACACAGGAAGAAACTCAGTACCGCTTTATAAAAGAAATCACTTCCTAACTCCAGACAGTAAAAGATCTCTGGAAGGCCCATCTAAATGGAAACTGAGGATGTGCTGTTGGTGTAGAATTATTCTTCCTGGGAAACATTTTCTTCCTGGCGAGGGTTTAGCATTCTCTCTTCAAAAGCTAAAAGCTGAGAGAGTTCCCGAAAAGACCCACTCTGAAGAAGTTGTGGAACACAACTCCCTCTGAGAGACTGCCAGAAATAGTGTCACACAAGCGTCTCACGTTTCCTTGTCGGAAGGTGCGGCAATTTCAGCCAAACACTGTTGTCGCTTGTTGTTATTTTAGCAAGTGGCTGGAGGTGCGTCAGTGTGGCGAGAGCCTAGAGACCCTCTCTTTTTCTTTTTTATTCCCAGCTGTCAAGGAAACTTGAGGAGGCCCTCAAATGAGAGACACATGGATGTTTATAATTCACAGTTTGCCATTGTTGTCACCAGAGATTTGTGCTTCCTGCTTGGTGGCGGAAAAGGGAAGGATAAAATTGGTACCATAACACAGCCAGACTTAACTTGTTTGAAAGATGGGCCTCCAATTATTTACTTAAGGAAATAGTGGGAGATTTATTAATAACCTCTGGTGACTTAACTAGCTGTAGTGATTTCCATGTGTGACCTGAGGCCTCCCTTTTCCCCTGTTGATTAGACACAAACCCCCAATAAAAAAGAGCTGACCTGTTTGGTTTTCCAGGGCTCTCCTGCTGAACTCCCCAATCATGAGGCCCAGGAAAAACAATGTCTGTCAGGACTATTATGAGCTACTCAGCTACAACAGGTTTAATCTTACCCTCTGATTTGAGAGGAAGTGGTTAAGTAGGAGGACTGAAATGGCAATGAAGGCAACATGGGAAACTAATAATGCTCCATGTGTTTTAGCCTGAGCTAAAAAGAGAGTATTATTTTAAAATCTGGCACTGCGTTAGAGATACAGATTTTACACTACTCCCCTCTTTGAGGGAGAGCAAACTACTACTGTCGGCCCTCCATATCCATGGAGTCTGCATCCACAGCTTCAACCATGCACAGTGCAAAAACATTTTTTGGGGAAAAAAATCCAAAAGGCATCGGATTTTTAGTTTTGTGAAATAGTTATCCTTCTCTGTTAGAAAGCTCTGGTGTCACAACAAACTACAAACCCTATGATTCCACAGGACAGAGCCATGACAGTTAAAGCAGTGTCAAACTGCATTAATACTGCAGTGTGGCAGCAGCCTTTGTTTAGTGCTTAGAGTTTATTTAGCTCTAAGAAGGAGCTAGGGGCCAGAATACTCCAGGTGCTGCCAGTGTGTTCTGGCCCCAAATTACTTCTGTTACCTGGGCACTTTGGAGTGACTCTGGGAGGCTGTTTACATGGGTATCCTATGGTGCCACCCAGCACTGTCACTTGTGTGAGTTGCTTTTCTGAGGTCAGAAAGGAGGTGTCCAGAATCAGTCACACATCTAGCCCATAGCTGTGGCCATACAATGAAAAAGGCCATCTCCATCATCATCCATTAAGCCCATTCTTGTCAACTGTTAGGGGCTTCAGGAAGCGGCCTTTCCTAACACCTGCTGTCTCACCCTTTTAAACTGGAAATGCCAAGGATTCATTTTGGGATCTTTTGCAGGCAAATCATGCGCTCTGTCACTGGGCTATGGTCCCTTTGTAACATTAATACATCAGCTCATCTGAACTGAAAGTGAATATGACAGCAAAGAACAGGAGGCTTGCAAATTCACTTTCTCGCTCCTCTCTTCTTCCTCCAAGGTTCCTAGAAAACGATCAGAATATCCTTCCACTGTCAATTGTTCTGTCAATTGTACTTTGATAGCATCGAAATATCATCTCCTTTCAGCCTCCTTTCAAACTGATAACTGAAATCAGTGCTTGGGTCCTTCCAATTCATGTGAGCAGCGCCTTTCGCTGACTTTTATAGCAGGGAGGAAAGAAGGAAAACTAGTACTGTAATTAATGGTAAAGGGAATGGATATCTTTTACACTGTTGCCCTTGTCATCTTGGTTCTTTTACTCCTACACAGCCATGAGATTTGCATGTTTATAGAAAACATTAGAGTCAATTATTGGCTGAGGAAGAAATTCAAGGAATATTATTTAAGAAACAACAACACTGTATCCCTTGGAATGCAACAAACAGTGGAAAGCTTGTCTTTGCAAATGGATAACTGCTCCTTGGAATATTTTATCACTGGTTACTTGTTATCTCTACCCAAGGAACAGGTTTTTAGGTTGGTCTGGATTTTTTTTTTACTATATCTGAACTGGGCCTCTTGAGTTGCAAGAACACCACATTGCAATAGCTGGCTATGACTTTGGCTGTATCTACACTGCAGAACTGATGCAGTTTGACACTGCTTTAACTGCCATGACTCAATGCTGTGTTATTCTGGGAATTTTGGTTTTGTGAGATAGTTATCCTTCTCTGTTAGAGAGCTCTGGTGCCACAACAAACTACAAATCCCAGGATTCCACAGGATGGAGCCATGACAGTTAAAGCAGAGTCAAACTGCATTAATACTGCAGTGTGGCAGCAGCCTAGTTTAGTGCTTAGAATTTATTTAGCTATAAGAAGGAGCTAGGTGCTATACTTCTTGTTCAGAGGACTTATGTTATGAAGTGAAATTAATGTTGTGTATTGAATTGTGGAATAATTCATGTAACTATTTGACAGTTGGAAATGGTGATGCTTCAGGGAGAACTTATTTTGGATATTGTAGACTTTTCCCTTTAGCTTCCCTCCATTCCATCAAAATATCTTTCAGGTCTGCATTGATCAAGTTGGACACGTTTTTTTGTCCAACCCCCCTTCCCCTTTTTGATCAAACGTATCAGAAATGGTTGCATTGGTTTTTGCAGGATCCTGCAAAAAGGACGAAGAAAGGCATAGCTAATAGTAATGAACAGTAATAATAATAATAACAACTCTCTCAAATAGAAAGTGAAAGGATCTAATTACCATTGGTTTAAAAAGTCTAACTGCGTTACTCTTCTGCCTCATTAATATGGCAGCACTGGCTTTATAAATTTGTTGCTTTTTTAATGAACATGCAGTTCTCCCATGGTGTTCCAATTAGCAGATTCCTTTAAATTAGATTTTCTTTTCCCCTTGCTTTTTAAGTGAGAAGGAGCGGTGGCTTTTCTTATTTATGTGTGTAGTTTCTTGAAAGCATCAAAGAATTTTTTTTTCTCTCGCAGCTTCAGAGGCAATTTCAAGATAAGGGAATCTTTCCTGTATTGATCATATATAAACTTCTAACTGAGAAAAATCAAGGAGAGTTATAACTCCACCTGGTACATAAGTAAGATTGGTAAGGATGGTATTCTACCAAGGATTATAAGAGCCCCTGGTTGGGTGGGTTGTGTATGGGTCAACAGAGACTGCATAGCGTTATTAATGCTAGGTTATGTACATGGCAGTGTCCTCGCAATGAGAATATCCTTCCATCATGTGAGTTACTATTGATGCTCCTACCTTATGGTGTGCTTCATCACATATGACTCTAGCCCTGATCTAACCACACTGTTTAATACTGACATTCAGTAAATGGTTGCATGTATGCACTGTGATATCTTCTGTATCCTGTAGCAGAACAGTGCAGTCCTATACATGTTTAGAAGTATGTTCCAGCGTGTTTCGGGATCCTAAACACTGGGGGAAGGGTACTCATCACTGGGATCCAAAAGTTCAGAGGGGCCAGGCCAGTAATAGTCCCCATTACTATCAGGGGGAAAAATAGAGGCTAAACTATGTAGAACATAGCAGAGTTCATTGACATCTCAGATTTTAGGATGGGGTACAAATCGTAGCATAACAACTATTGGAAACCATGTAAAAGTGTCTAAAATAGTTTCAACAGTGTATACAAGGACCAGTTGTGGTGTAGTCCAGGTTACTAATAGTAGCACCTTCTCCTATACAATCCTCCCTGTACACTCAGGTCCTCTGGGAAAGGTTTGCTCCAACCAACCAGGACTAGACTGGCAAGAGTTTCCCAAAGGACTTTTTCATCTGCTGCCCCTAAACTGTGGAATGATCTGCCAGAAGAGATTTGGCAGGTGAATATGTTGACAGCACTTAAAACAACATTGAAGTCACATCTCTTCCAGCAGGCCTACCCAGTCAGTTTTACACCATGATTTTTTCATTAGTATATTTTTTTAAATGTGCTCATATATGAGTGTACTTTAATGGTTTTATAGTATAGTATTTTAACTGCTGTTTTTATGTGTGTGTTTTTTTAAATTGTGCTTCATATTTTAAAATGTACTCCTCCTTGAGCTTTGATGATAGGCGGGAAATTATTATTATTAATAATAATAATAATAAGTTTGAATATTAGATTGGGTGACCAGGGTTCAAAACCCTACTCAGCCATGGAAACCCACTGGATGATTTTGGACAAGTCAACACTCCCTCAGCCCAATAGGAAGGCAATGGTAAAGCTATCCTGAATAAATCTTGCTGGTATGAGGACTCCAGAAGCCCAGTATTCAAATCCCCACTCAGCCATAGAAACCCACTGGGTGACCTTGGGAAAGTCACATTCTCTCAACCTTCAAGGCTTTAAATCATCCAAATTGCGTGATCGGGGTTCGCACCCCCGCGCACTTGACCCGTCAGCAAAGCGTAATGAAGCCATCATTTTGCAATAACGAGAACTAATGTTGTAATATTGTAATTGTTTTTAACTCTGTTGTGATCCCACCTCGATCCATCGGGAGAGGTGGGAAGATATAAATAAAAATTATTATTATTATTATTATTACCAAATGACGGCTCCATTGCATTTTACTGACAGGACAAGTGCGTGGGGACAGCTCCATTACGCTTTAAACATGAGAGAAGGATGGAAGAAGCACACGGGGATGTGAACCTTGAGTATGCGATCTGGACAATTTAAAGCCGAGTTGATGATGGGAGAACGCTAAGCCTCACATGTGATAATCTCCTGGGACTGGGAAGGTTTAACCCCACAGACCCCCAGGCTCACCTTCTGCTGTCTCTTCCTCCACACCCATGCAAAACACCCCTGTTTTCTGAGCCTGTTTGCCAAGTGGAAAGATTGGGGCGAATGGTTTTAAAGGAAATGGAAGGATGGAATTCTGGATTTGGAGAGTTATAACGATGTTCCAGAAGAAGACTTAACTATATTTGAATAAATGTAGATTGTTGTACCATACTTAATAAAAATAAGACATCCCCTGAAAATAAGCCATAATATAAGACAGTGTCTTATTTTCAGGGAAACACGGTAGGGCCTATGTATGAACAAACTCTAATAAATAGATTGTTTTTAAAACTGGGCATTTTTTATGCATCCGCCATATTATTTTGCATGGAAAAATCTAATTTTCTCTGTCTGTCTTTGACTCCACCCTCCGTTTGCCCAGATATAGAAGAAGAGCTTTTGTTCTGTTGTAATAGCGCATCCCGTGTCTAAGAATGGCTTCCTGCTCACAGTGCGAATGTCAATTAGTGCTGTACTTAAGTTTCAGCCTCTGTGAAATGGACCAGTAAAGTGAAAGAGGCTGTGAAATTAACCAGCCAAGCCACGGCTGGATGAAATGGATTGACTAAGTAGTCCAAAGGCTATAATTATCAACAATGGCAATAAACACCTTGCTGTCCTCCCTTCTTGAACTATTGCCATTGTTACAGGAAGCTCTGAGTTGTTTAAGGAGAAGGAGCATGTAAATGTGAGAAGAGATACCTCACGCCCAGCCTTTATTATTTGCTTCTCACATACACATGTATACACACACACATCTCTCCAGTTGCTAGTGCTATCTAGAACAGACCAATTGAATGTATTAAATGGTAAGTTGATGCCTATGTAAATCCCATTGATTCAATAGGTATATTTTAATTGGAATTACCAGTTGCATTTATGTGAGGAGGAAAATGCAGACAGAAGAGTAAGTGAATGTGTTTACATTCCTTTCCCTCTTTGATTCATTATGTCCTGCCATTCATCAAAGAAGTTCAGGGTGTGGTAGAATGGCTTTTCAGAATCTTCTCAAAACATAGAGAGTTATTTTTTAATAATAATAATTAATAATAATTTGTTTTATTTATATACCGCTATTCCAAAGATCATAGCGGTGAACAGCAAGTAAGCTAATTAGCAAGTAAACTAAAAAATAATTTGTCCTCATTATTTAGTCCACGTGTGTGCTCACACAAATACCTTCATGTCACCTGTCAACCTCAAGAGAGTTTTATAAATATAGCCCAGACCCTTTACTCTTCTGTTTTGCCTCATAAGAATATAAGAAGAGCTTTGCTGGATCAGCAAAAGTTAATAGAATCATAGAATCCTAGAGTTGGAAGAAACTGCAAGGGCCATCCAGTCCAACCCCATTCTGCCATGCAGGAATTCACAATCAAAGCCCTCCCAACAGATGGCCATCCAGCCTCTGTTTAAAGACCTCCAAGGAGGGAGACTCCACCACTCTCTGAGGGAGTGTGTTTCACTGTTGAAGTTCCTCCTAATGTTGAGCTGGAGTCTCTTTTCCTGGAGCTTACATCCATTGTTCCGTGTTCTAGCCTCTGTGAGGTTCAGCGTCATGTTCCCCACAGCTGCCCACCAGATGCCAATAGGTAGCCCATCAGCACGACGTGAGGACAACAGTGCCCTCACCACACCTAAAAAAATTACCTTCAACTGTACGCACCTCAATATATATACATACACACACACAGAGCATTATAAATGGCTAAGTGTTCCATGGAAGAGAACGCATAATAGAATATAAATAGGTGGTTCAGCCCCAATTCATTAAAATCAATAGGGAATTTGCCATTGACTTTTGGTGTGACCTCCCTCTTTACTGAATCAAATGATATTATTGTTTGATTGTTGATCTGAACAGGGAAGCGCGTCCTGCTTTTCCTGAAGGATTGTTGAATGCATGAATGCATGAAGTGGCGGCCTGGGCATTTCTTCTGCTGAGACAGAAAGCTTCCCGCCCCCTCCCTCCGCTGACCCTCATGTCTCCGACTTTCATCCCAGTTGCCTAATGATGACAAATGGAGTTATAATATTGGTTGTTGAACCATAAGCTAGAGATAAATGTGCTTCTGAGAACCACCATTAAGTCCCTAAATGGATTATATATATTTGGTTTAGAAACCTAATATTTAATATTGGTATACTCCCCAGCGGTTGGCTTTATTTCTCTTGATAATCTATTCCCACTTCATTTCCTTTTTAGATTCCTAAACTCATTAAATCTTTAATATCGCAAGTTATTTTCTCTTCTAAACAAAATAAAAGACATGCCATCACCTACTCCCCTTCTCTCTCTTTTTTTGGAAGCATCTAATCTCTCCTCCCTTTTTTTTCTGAGAGTGTAGAAGGCTTGACAGGAGGAAGGGGAAAAACAAGGAGATAAACATTCTTTTAAATTATAAATGTTAAGGCTGCTTTACGAGTCATTTGGAATTGCTAACCATATTGAGAACTGTAAAAAGCCTGTGAAAGGCAGCATAATAAATGATGCTTGAAATGACATTTGTTGTATGCGACATGGATGCTTACAAGGTATCTTTAGCTACATGTTTTTGTGGTCAGACAGAGGCTGTAATAACACATGATGTTATTAGGCCTCTTTGTTGAAACCCAGATGATCCCCAATCGCATAGGCAGCGGGAGGGCCTTCGTTTAAGACCAGAAAGGTAAGGAGAGTAATATATGTCTCTGAAGTCCATTCATAGAACTGTT
The DNA here is from genome assembly GCF_019175285.1 of Sceloporus undulatus. Taxonomy (NCBI): domain Eukaryota; kingdom Metazoa; phylum Chordata; class Lepidosauria; order Squamata; family Phrynosomatidae; genus Sceloporus; species Sceloporus undulatus. Next base: position 8,789,868 of record NC_056531.1, read on the forward strand.
TTTTCTCAGCTAAATTCAAAGTGGTCATCACATGCAGAAAATGGTCCTGAAATGGCTCCGTTCCCTGTATCCATGCATCCCATTTGCTCTTCAAACCAAGCTGCAGCTCACTCCTTGCCAAGCCCAGCTTTATCTGTAGCAAGTAGCGTGCAACCACTATGCTACCAGCCAAATTCAAGTCAATAGTGTAGAAAGCCCTAAAGAATGCAAGACAAGAATACCTGAGGGCACACCTCCTCCCCTGTCATCTTGCCCATTACCTGAGATCTTCTCTGGAACCACTTCTGGTAGTTGCACATGGGCCTGACTGCAACCCACTTGGGAATCTGCCCACACTCGAACTTTTAATGTGTTGGCTTCCAGCCTCTCAAATGCTTTTCTAGTTGTTAAGCACAGGTCTACACTTGTTCGTTTTCAATCTCACTTAAAGCACTTTCTTTTCAAGCAAGCATTTGTTGACTAATAAGTCCCAGTCATGGTTTTCTTGATGTATTTGCCTTTATTACAGCTGCTTGCATTTGCTTGTTTTAATCCCTCGGACATTGCTCCTGAATCTCTGAGCCATGCATACATTCAATAAATAGATAAAATATCTGGGGCAGAGCCAACCTTAAACAAACATATCTGTCACTGCCACCTTTCATTTGAACCTCAGTTATGTGAGAATAGATCAGTATCTTAATGGGGGTAAATCTTGGCTTCTGGGCTGCATGAACGAAAGGGATTTGATTGTTTTCCCCTGACAAACCTATAAACATGGGCAAATTGTCATGTTGGTGAGATGTGTAGTCATGGGCAGAGTGCTGAACCAAGTTCAGATCCCAGCTTGGCCATTAGAGTTCACAGGGTGACCTTCAACCAGTTGCATGCTTGCTCTCTTGCTCTCTCTCTCCCTTTCTCTTTTGCTTGTCACTCTGTGTATTGTTTCTGTGTCTTTCTCATTGGGTTGTGAGAATAAATGGACCCTTGGATGTCATCCAGAGCTTCTCTCAGGAAATGCAAATAAAAATTAAATAATTATTTGTACTTTATGTGGCTCAATCAAAGTCCATGTTGCATTACAATGTCCTGCCCCTAAGAACTTATGATTTAAATCAATATAGTACAGATAGCAGAGGCTGGGGGCTAAAATGAGCAAAGGTACACAGCAGACAAATGCCTATTCATTTCAGTTATATGTACGTCATTTTAGTGAAAGTGGGGTCTGGGGATTAGGGGTTGAAGAAATGAAACTACAGGTAGCACTTTAGAGTGGCCAAAGCACACCAGCCTTTGTCAGCAGTCCTTGTAACATCCCTGTTCAGGTAGCTCAGGGTTCTTATTCCCCCAAATTATAGGTTGTGAACATGATTCTCCTAGGGTCTCACCTAAAGCACTTAATAAAGTATTGGCAGATGTGAAATCTGAAGATTGATTTTTTAGTTCTCAGTCCAGTCTTTTAGCTGCTATGCTAAACTAACATCTGTTCATTGAAGACGTCTTATATGACATTTGTATGTTTTTGGATAAAGGACAACAGTGAGGGACTGTTCTGAAGAAGGCTGTTCAAATGGTATCATATCTTTCTCCAGGGAACATAGCGCACCAGACATGTGTTTATACCATATTGTCTTCACGATGGCTGTGCCAAATAGCTTAGGTCGAGAGAATGAAATGTCTAAGACTACCCAGCAAAAGTGATGACAGAACAGTGATATGTTGTCCCAAACCACTTCCAGTACAATTATTCACTGCAACAGCTATCACAACAGCTCTAAAATACTGATATTAATAACATCCACCATTGTTTTTGCATGGCTTTGGAGCTGTTCCTAAATTCTTCTGGGCACATTCATATACACTATGCCTAAAATTCTAGTGTGCTAGGTACTTTGACCAAATAGCTGGTGAATTAGCAAACAGAAATAGATACCAAGGATTCTACTTAGGACCCTATCACATGGGGTAAAAAACCCGGCTTACCTTTCCTGAATTCAGTTCTAATTCCGGAGGCTGCTGGCTTCTATCATATGTAAATCACCAGCGAAACCGCCATCTGGATACAGCCCAGATGAAGCCTGGGTCCTCTGAGATGCTTTGGCATTGAAAAGGGGGCCGGCTGGGTGCAGCTTTGACCCAGGTTGCACCTGGGCTTGATTGGGGTGGCGATATTGGCTGCAGTTTATTTATGATAGGACCTAGCTGCCTCCCAAATTAGAACTGAATTTGGGAAAAGTAAGATGGGGGTTTTCCCCCATGCAGTAGGGTCCTTAGTTTTAAACTGTGCTCCCTTGGATCTTTTTTCTTGTAAAGATCTGATGAGTGAGAATCACATTTGGCTTCATGCAATTCTGATTGCCAGGGCCACAAGCCGGGTGCAAGAGAACCCACTGTGAAGGTCCTAGAACGAAAATTATTAGTAAGGTTGCCAGGTAAAATAAGGGGCAAGCAACACCTGCTAAAATTCCTTCTTTTACACAGCCATTAGGGCTACAAGAGCCCCATCCCTTATTTCACATAGCAACCCTACCGTCCGGTGATGTATCCTTCCCTATTTAGTTATTTCCTGTTCATGTTTGCAGTAGATGGTTTTTCCATTTCCACTTTGCTTTACAGCATTCAGTGTCATTTTCTTTGATAAGACGCTGTTGGTCAGCTTTCAGTACCTGTCTCATCTGTTTAGAAGAGGCCCAGTCTTTATGGGCCTCCTTCCATTTTCTTCCACTATCTGTAATATCGTTTTGATGAGGACAGAGTCCTTGAGTGCACTGTGCTGTAAGAGGATTCATTATTGCAACAAGTCTATTTTAAGCCAATTTCCATCAGGTTTATTACACCCTGTGAATTCATTACACTTCTGTTCACCTGTGTTGGAGACATGTGACGGAGCTATCACCCTTACTTGCAGAGGGCAGGAATGGATGGCTGAGTGGCTCTGTTTTAAGACCTAATGGCCTCTTATTTAATATAGTTTTATCTTCATCCTCCCTTAGCAATCATCACCTTAAAAAATATAATCTCCATTATATCCATTTTGTTCGTTGCCGCAGAACAAATCAATGCTCTTCTCTGATGGTTTGAGATGGTTTAAGTGTGCTGGAAATCTGAGGAATCAATTGCACCCAGGTGCATAGAGAGGCGGGTAAGTGGAGGGTTCTTTTCCCCCAGAGAGAAATGGCTGGCATTATTGGCTCCTTTTCTCATGACACAGCAGCTTTGTTTCAATTTCAGCCCCTTCAAAAATATAGCTGTGAGTGTTAAATCTTCCATGCCTGACTGCAGAGTGCAGAGACCAATACAAAGTTACATTTCACTTTGGACTGACAGGTGGAAAGCCATAATCATGTCCCTTTCTTCGTGATGAATGATGAATTTTCAAGACATAAAGTGGATCCATGATGGCCACGCTGTCAGCGACCATACATGCTGGTCGCTTCAAACAAGTAGCAAGTTCTGCAAGAAATTTCCTCTCGGCTGCAAGATTACATTTCATAAAAATTTCAGCGGGGGAGGAATGACATTAATTTGACCTGTGGAGAAGAGACTTTACATAAGATGCTAAATGTAAGGGTCTCTTCAGAATTGCTGTTTCTTCAGGATATGTCCCATGACCTTCCACTAGTACAGCCTGCACTTTTTCCGCAGCTATATTATGGTGCCACCTGCATTTTGCATTCAACACATCACTATTGCATAAAAGTGGGATACATTTTTCAGTAGAGTTCTGTACAATGTCTGGGCAGGCATTGTGACAGATGTTGACATTGTCCTGGCAGTATACCATTTTAAGTGGCAATCTAGGGCACTTGTTTGTGAGTAAATCTACTTGACAATTATTAACCCAAGCTACTATTTCAGTTGGCACATTTCGTATGACAAGGAGATATCTCACACCAAGTATATGTGTCACACCATTTGGTTACTTGAAGCAGCAGAAAAGAGCAACTCTCATAAACATATCTGTGTGCAGGTGATATACCATGGTATTTCCAATTATAGATTTACGAGTGGGACCTTTCCATATGGATTTGCCCTACTGAGTGCTCCTCCAAGATTTCCCATTCGATTTCTCCACCCATCTGGTTCCAATCCTTTCCCTCCAATAGTCAGCATTCTCTGTCCATTTAATTTACTCACTCCACGTAGACTTAAGTCTACAAAAGCTCATGCTGCCAACTTGTTTCTTTCAGTTAGTCTCAAAGGTGCTACAAGATCTCGCTAAATAGTGGTTCCACAGACAAACATGGCTATATCTTTGAATTCACTCCTCTATGATCTGTTAAGGTGTTTTTCTCCCTATTTGTTTTTCCCCCTAAATATTTGTTAGTACTTCTACAAATCCTGGGTTCCTCTAAACCTGTTGATATCATCACCACCCCGTCTTGTGTGGGGCAGTGGAGGTGATACTGCTTTGGCTATTAAAAGATACACACTTGTGGTTGAATATTGGAAAGGGGGCAATGTAGCAGCCCACAAGAAAATCCAATCTCCAGGTCTTAGCTTCTGATCTGCTGCATTATTCTTACTGAGAAGCGTGTGCTCAAGGATATTTGAGCACCATTTTCTCTCCTTAGATGTGCATTTTTACTTATTCAGGTTACAGACTCACAAAGCAGATCTCAGAGGCAGCATTGTAAGGGGATACTTCCATTTCCTTCTGAACCAGAGCATCAGTCTTGCAAAACAGCCAGCTCTCTCCTTTCCATGGAGAGGCAGCCAGCATCTAATCAGGTTTTACTCCTTTGTTGTAGCTATTGATCCTCAGCACTGTAAGATGCAAATAGCCAAGCCTGACAGGATTCAGGGTGTTTTATCATCAATGGAGAGTAATTATGCTTGGCTGCACCAGTATTGGATTGTTAAGCCCCAGGATAATGCGCAAGGTAAAGACATTTAGAAGGCAGTCCACCTTGGGGATTTGTGTAAATGTGATGGATAGAGTGAGAGAAGGATAGCTGAATTACAGCCCTTGGGGACTGACAGATGCATAAGCGGGGAGGAAGGAGGGAAGTAGCCTTGGTGATCTTGATGGGGGAAAAAAGAGATAGTGCTGCTGTTCCTGCTGAGCCCCAACATGGACACCAAGGCTATAATTTTCCATTACCGCCTAATGTTTGCAATGTGCTATGTGTCAGAAATAACAGCAACACACACACACACACCAAACCCACATGCATGGCAGAAATCACCACTAGCTCTTATCAGCCCTTTCAGCTGATAGTGAAGCCTTCTGTATGTGGAGGTAGTATTTTGAGGTAGTATTGGTTTGGACGGGGGTGGTGCCAGGTGCACTAGAAGTTTCAGGTCCACTTAACTAGGCAGGTGGGCAAAGCTGAACAGAAAATTAACAAACATATTTAGGACAGTAACTGGCTAAGAGGTGGCCCATACACTCCAGGAAGCATTCTGTTCTAGGTAATTTCAGACATCAGAGTTCTGTGTACCACACAAGGCAGTGTATATAGGAGCACACAGGTGCACTTGTATGTGGATCTTGTGTGAATGCACATTGTGTACCCCATTATAACTGAGGGACTGTTTAGTCCACTAGCTAGAGGTCTTTGTTCTAATATTCTTCCCAATACTATGCCAAGTGCAAGTACTAATTCAGAGATATTTGCAATGTATTTTGTGTGTGTGTGTGTTCATTTGACACTACAAACAGAACAGCCTCTGACTCATCCAGTACATTCACAGCATATTCAAAGGATCTTTTGTCCAGGTGCACCATCAGTCCTGCTCTTCCTTCTTATACAAAGGTTGTCCTTGTGTGCTGTTTAGAAGAGTGTGTTCCTCTTATATGATTGGCGCTTGATTATACTTAGTAGGTTAGACAAGCCTCCCATAAATGCTGTAGCTATGGTGCATTGTATTTTCTGTTCCACACACTGGATTCTATTGCTTGTTTCTTAGCTAAAGAAACAAATTACATTGCTGACCTCTTTCAGTTTCTTCCTGTTTTGTTTGGCTATGGGAAACAGGCAACGGTTGGAATTGTAGAATCATACAGTTGGAAGAGACCCCAAGAGCCACCCAGTCCAAGCCCCCTGACGTGCAGGAATACACCATCAAACAGATGGCCATCCAGACTCTGATTAAAAACTTCCAAAGAAAGAGACTCCACCACACTCCAAGGTAGCAGCATTTTGCACTGTCAAAGAGATCTTACTGTCAGGAAGTTCTTCCTAATGTTGAGGTGGAATCTCTTTTCCCGTAGTTTGAATCCATTTCTCAAGGTACTGTTCTCTGGAGGTACAGAAAACAAACTTGCTTTATCTTCAGTATTACATTCTTTCAGATATTTAAACAGGGCTATCATATAACCTCTGAATATAAAACAGTAAAGGTTTCCTCTTTGATATGATTGTCTAGTCGTATCCAGTTGTAGGGAATGGTGCTCATCTCCATTACTTTGCTGACGCAGCCAGTGTTGTCAAAAATGACTCTGTGATCATGTGGCCAGCATGACTGCACAGAACGTTGTTACCTTCCCACCCAAGTGGTGCCTATTAATCTACTTGTACTTTTACATGCTTTCGAACTGCTAAGTTGGCAGAAGCTGGGACTAGTGATGGGAGCTCATTCTGTCACGCAGTGCTTGGCTCTCAAACTACTGACATGCTGACCTTGCGATTGTCAGAGTCATCATCTTAAAAACTAAGCCCTGTGTCCTTATCTCTGAGCATAACTAGTTACAAATGAGTACTGGCAATTCTTTTTTCTGTTTCTGAGATGTTACTAGGGGTCAGTACAGACCACCCCTTTCAAGGCGATCTGTAGGTGCCCATTTTTGGTCCACAGTGTTGCCGTCTCTTCCTTTGCATGACGTGTTAGCACTGCAATGCCCACACGTCATTCACACGCCCCCCATGTGGGCAGGGACGGCACTGTAATGGCACCGCCTGCACATAGTAGGGCTCAGGCCCATGCAGTTGGTGTGCGGTCCCAACCCCTAATATCACTGCCAGAACGTCACGTCCTGGCAGTGTGTACCGGCTATAGATTACATTTTAACTGGAGCTTACTGAGGGATAAATTTGCTCCTTTTGAAGTTTTAACTTGTTAGTTATTTTCATAGTTACATAACTGTGGCCCAGTGGCGTCCCTAGGGTTGGTGTCACCTGGTGTGGTCAATCATGATGTCACCTCTCTATTGACCTCCTCCTCCCATGTCACACCATACAGACTCCTTAGTCATGCTTTTTGGCCCTAATGTTCCTTGTCAGTCGTCATTTCCATAGACCACTTAATGCCATGCTCAGAGCTGCAGCAGAAACAACTCGCAAAATTAGCATTATACTGTATCTTCAAATTACAATCTCATACGCACAACCTAAATGTATTAACATGTACATAGTGAAGATTTGGTTAAAATGTGGTGTATTTAAAGATAACTAAAAATTAATTTTTATTTTTTAAAAATTTTGAAGTTTGAAATTTTAATTTAAAAAAAATCCTGGGGCCTCTCCTTTTTCCTCTCACTGAGCTTCACCCCCATCCTGCCACCTCTTAAAGCATTTTAAAGTGAAGCGGGTGAATGCCACAGCCCAAAGGCAGGTGTTTGAGGAGCATTAGGGTGTCACCTGGTGCAGTCCACATCCACTGCTGTGGCCTCACTGTATAAGGTGGAAGATAACATCACATGGTTCAAATGGTGGTTTGTGTTGTACTTTTCATGCTGATTAATGCAAGTAATCCACTTGGGAGGGTTTAAAGTAACTAAGAATAACTATTTTAGTTATTTTTGAAAAACATGAAAAATTAAAAATTGCAGCTACCTTCCAGAACTGTAACTGTAACTAATTCTATTAAAAATAACTTTGCAAGCTCTGAAAGCAGGACTGGAGTAGGTACTTCTCAGTGATGCAGAGACAAGGGGACACAGCAAAGGACAATTATGCAAATATGTAACTAAAAACCAGTGACTTTTTAAAATCAATGTAAGTACTCAACATCTTGAAGTAAAGACTTTCTAAATGGATAAATAGCAGAGTCACTTATTGACATAAGAATCAGGCTAACCTTTGCAGAGCCTGGTGCATGAAGAAGCTAAGCTGTTTTAGCTGTGTGGGGAAATGTATCTCTCCACAGAGATGCTGTGTTAGCTAGCTAATCCCCAGCTCTGATTGCAGCAAACCTGTAAGTAGACTCAGGGAGGGAAAATCTTCTTTCCTGGTTATTATTCATGCTGAATGAATCTCACACCTGTCAAAAAAGAAAGAAAAAAATGAGCTATTTCCCCCTTATATTTATGAAATGGGATGAGATGGGATTGTTGGTAAAAGCGATTTCTTGGTGAGGTGATCATGATAGGCCCATCTTTACTCACAGTGGTGGCTTTGGAAACACAGAACTATCTTAACATATTTTTGGAAAGCAAACAAAAACAGAAGTGTAATATTCTGTGGTCTGTAAGACAATTTAATATTATTATTATCATCATCATCATCATCATCATTATTATTATTACTAGCATGGATTCAGCTCCAGTTGTCCAGGCTGCTTGGTATACAGAATGTAACAGTATTGCTTGTGTCTATATACTGTATGTCGAGAAGGGCAGGGTGGGGGAGAAGAAATAGGACAAAACAAAAAGAAAGTGGGGGGCTAGGGAATGCGGGAGAAGATGAGTTTGGGTAGTAGTGGAGGGGAAGATATTTAGCCCACAGTGTGGTGTAGGAGAAAGGGGCTGAGAAAGGGAGAGAAGTGAAATCAAGAATTAAAAGAGAAAAGAATCACCCGCTTAAAAAAATGGAAGAGAAAAGCATTCATATCAGGCTTTTTAGTAATAATGTGTTCCTCAGACTGAGGAAAGTATGGCCTGTTACAGACTGCCCAAATAAAGCTGCTTCAGGTCTCTTTGGAGGTGTGCTGTTTAAATGATACATGCATCCTAAGAATCCGGAAGCTGCACCAAAGCTGCACTCCAGTGCTTAAGAATGGAGTGTGGCTTTGGCGCGACCTTCGGACTCTTAAGACCCATGCGTCATTTAAACAGCATACCTCCAAAGAGCTTTATTTTGGCAGTCTGTAACAGGCCTATATTGTGTCTTCAAACATTCAGGACAGAGTGAGACAGGTGGGAACAGAACTGGGAAAGGAAACCATATGATAGGGAAAGACAGAGAGTAGCAATCCTGTACTGCCACATTCAGCAATTCTTGGGGCATACTGAGGCAGCTCAGTATCTCATACACTGGCAGCTCACTCTCACTAAGCCTTGTTGCTGGCTGCAGTTTAAGAAACTTTGGAAGGGGGCGAAGGAGAGAAGACATCCAGAAGCCCTTTAAGAATCTTCAGCTGTTCCCTAACAGTTTGCAAGAGCAGCGGACCAGTAACACACACTGTCAAGGCAGCTCTCTTGTCCTGAGAGTCTTCCCCTTGCTCTGAGACATAGGGGAGAAAGCCCAGGCTTTGAGACTTGGGGCTAGGCCCTGACATTTGGGACCCTTACCATCAAAGGAGCCCCAAACCATCAGTAGCCACCATTAAGGAGCAAAAGAGATGCTCACATACTGGCCACAAGCTCAGCTTAGCAAATCACTTAGACTCTGATTTGACTGAGAGGAGAAAGAGCACAAATGCCAGAATCAAAGGTTTCTTGTGCTCTTGGTTGCTTCAGAAGCGATGCCTGACAATGTTTTTGTGTGACATGTATTAGTTTTTAGAAAACTGAATGCTCTCCATCCCTTCCCCTTATGTACCTCATTTCCAACCTTCCTATGGGCAACCATCATTTGCAATGTACAGTTTATCCACAATCTGTATATGGCTTAATCCTAGTTTCCAGTCTTAATATTTTCAAGGCAAGCTCAGTTCACATGGTAGAAGGGAGCTGCAACATGTAAACAGAGAAAAGAGGAGACAGTGTGCCTGTACCCAAAGGCTGGTTCATATAGCAGCAAACTATTGCATCTGAACCAATCCATAGAGTCAGTCAGCTCCCCAGCTCAGTAGTCAAGAGACAAAACCATTCCAAGGCACAGAGTTGTGCGACATATTTAGTGTAGTGTACACTAGACTAGCACTCACTTATACTTTCAGCTTAGTATCCAACACACATTCACAGAACATTGGCCACTATTGAATTAAAGTGTGGATAGAGCAGAGTGTGGACTTCCTCTCAAAGGAATAATATTCTTAAATAGCATGTTTGTTCACATGAACTTTGCCAGATTAATGTTACCTTTTCACACAATGCTGCTGTCTACCATCAAGACAAATGCTTCTCTTTCTCTCTTGATGGACAGAGCATGATATCACAGAGCATGACCACCTTCCTTGCGGAGAAAGCCAAAATTCTCTTCTGCTGCAAGGGCATGGTGCTTCACGATTCCCAAATAACATCTCTGAAAATCCTCAAAGGTCATTGTTGTGTGAACACAGCCAGTAGCTATTGTTTTATCTCAGCAGCTGGCATTTATTCCTTGATAAGTACAGAACCCCCCCCCCCAAAAAAAAATACTATGTATAACCCAGGCTAAGATAAGCACATGCCTATTGGATTAAAGGAGATGATGATGCCTGGCATCTTTGGGGAAAACATTAAGGAGTAAATGCCTCCAACTGATTTAAACCCATTCTAGTTCTGTCAAAACTAATGTTACTGAACATTTTTATATCCCAGTCTTCTTCCAAAGAGCTCAGGGCCATATGCATGATCCCTGCAGTCCATCTTTGTTTGCTTGCTTGTTGTATTGTTTGTCTTACTCCTCATAGCATCCCTGTGAGGCTGAGCAAGAGTGACTGATACAAGGCTGGTACAGTGAGCTTCAGGTGAACTAAAAAGGGATTTAAGCTGAATCACACTAGGCCACCTCCAACACATTCTAAATGCTATACTACACACTGGGACATTTTTACTCTTCTACGTATTGCACCTTGTAATTGACAACACTGGGAAAGGAATGTCCTATGTTGCCACCTATTTCTTTCAAATTATTTTATTTTTTCTTTACAATATAAAACCTTTCTTTAAAAAAAAAATAGATTGCCAACACATTCCAGTAAACCTTGTCTAACCTCTTGTAGAAATGCTTCAAAATCCTCCACCTAACACCAGTGAGTTTTCCATGAGGAGGCCAAATGAAAAAGAAGACAGGGATATTGTCCTTTTCACAGTGCCATATAAAAGGGAATTGTCTAAAATTGGAACCTGATCGAGTTCACCACACCAAAACGGATTAAAGGGTGCATAAGATGAGACAAAGCCACTGGTAAATGAAGATTTATTGGTGATTAATGGATGCAGCAGATACAGCAAAACAAACCCCACATACTCCTGTCTGATGGAAGTTGACCTCTCACAACAGATAATGTACTGGGATCCCCAAGGTGTATCAAGGCATCAACTGAGAGCAACAAAGGCCCCATTCATACTGGCCTAAAAGACATGGAGGGAACTGGGATGATCCGGATGCCCCTCC
>NC_056531.1:8801297-8822933 GCF_019175285.1 Sceloporus undulatus
GTACAGTGCACAGGATGGTACTGCATAGGCAATATTCAAAAAGGCATGGAAGATATTCTGCTTAGCACAGGCTGGAGGCTTGGCCTGCACTTCACTTGAACATGGCTGTTTTAACAGAAATGACATGAGAACAAACCAGCCTGGGATCATTGTTTACTATAAAGGGGTTTTAGCCCATACGACAGGGAGCCAAATAGCGTGCTTCAGATCAATTTGGAGTATGTGTTTTTAAATGACACACACATCTTAAGAGAGGCCAGAACTGTCCAAGCTGCACTCCAGTCCTAGGAATGGAGTGAGGTTTGCGCACGTTCTGGCCCTCTTAAGATGTGTGTGTCATTAAACAACAGTACCGCCAAAGTGATCTGAAGCAATTTAGTTGGGCCTGTCTGTATGGGCTCAAGTTTTCATTTTCTGACGCTTCTAGAGGGGAAGATAAGCTTGCTTCTCATAGCAGGATTTACTTTAGTTTCTACGATATATTCCGTGTTTGCTTCTGGGTGCAAGATGAGCATCAACCTGGCCCTGGGGGAGGAATGGGGGAACAGCCTGGAAAAATTTTGGTGGAGCCCATTCACATTACCAAAAAAAATCGGTTCTGAATCCGATTTCAATCACAGTGAAGTTCCTACTCACCCTTGAATCTCACACACATCGGAATCCTGGGGCTTGCACCCCGTTCCTTGTTAAATGGCCCCTAGCGCGGTCTTTTGAATCGGCGCAAATACCGGTTCTTTTAAAAACTCCCTGGGTCCTGGAATGAGAGCTTGGCCTCGATCACGGAGAGCATTGAAGGGAGGGATTTTAGGTCAGAGTGGTGGGCAAAGGGCAGGCGATTTCCTCCGGATTATCCCTCAATCGGAGGGGAGTGGGAGGAGGAAGACCCTGGGGAAGAAGGGAGCAAGGGAAGGCATTCTTTAGGACCTTCTTTTCCTGCATCCCCTGCCAAAGCCCACTCTTTCGCTGGGCACTCCTTCCCTTGCAGGAGGAAGAAATCAGGTCAATGAACGGAGCTCAGTCAGCAACCCCCCACACCTTTTTCAAGATTCAAACAATTTTTTTTTGAGCGCACAGCGCAGGGTTTATATTCCCCATATGTATGTGCCATTTTTAAAAGAATTTTTTTTTGAGCGCACATGCGCATGTTTTCTATTCCAGAGGCAGAAGGGAGCCAGGGCTTGCACGGCTTTCTGCAGAGGGAGAAGCTACAAATGGTTGCAACAAGCAAGTGTTACAATTTTTAACAATGTTGTTTTTGAGCAAATATGCAGAATGATTTGTACTTCCTTGAGCAGATACGCGAAGGGAAGCAAGGAAAGTTACGTGTTTTTAAAGCAAAAAAAAAAAAAGCAGGGCAATCTCATCCGCTGCCTAGGGAGCAGGGGCAATCGACCCAAAGCCGCACAGGTTTATAAAAAAAGAGAGAATGAGAAAGAGAGGCAATCTCATCTCCCTGCTTCAGGCCGCTGAAACCCCTGTGCCTGGGCTCTTTAAAAAGGGGGACACTTCCCCAATGCCTGCAAACGTCACCAGACGATAGATTGATTGGCAGCGGCCACCTCGCCAACAGACTAACAGATGCAATTCGATGTCTGGTCAAAATGCATTCGATTTCAATTTGTATGGGCACGTGCTAACGGAGCGATTGGGGGAGGGAGGACTGGAGTGCAGCTTTGGCACAGCTTCTGGCCTCTTAAGATGTGTGTGTCATTTAAACAACATACCTCCAAAGTGATCTGAAGCAGCTTTATTTGGGCCTGTCTGTATGGGCCCTAAAACCCCTATAGTAAAATGATCCCAGGCTGGTGTTCTCATGTTCATTTCTGTTAAAAAGCCATGTTCAAGTGAATGATGCAGTGCAGCCTCCAGCCTGTGCTAAGCAGAATATTCTCCATGCCTTTTTCGAACTATGCAGTATGCAGTACCATTCTGTGCACTGTACGCATGGTCATAACAAGGTACCTCAATAACAAGGGCCACACAAAATACATTGCTGAAATTCCTTCTTCTGCAGAACCACTGCTTCTAGCAACCCTAGTTTCACATTATTACAGAAACACTTAATGAGCATCTTATGTTACATTGTATCTTGAAATAAACAAGAAATTGGATGTTGGGACTGCTTTTCAATGATTCATCTCTTATAACTACAGTTTTGAAAACATGGCACAGTATGAAAAGAAAATTAGCTTCTTTGGGAGGATGAATATCTGGTGTCTCATATTTTGAAAGGAGTGGGGAGAAATAATCTTTCTGATCATTCTGTCTCTAAGTGAGAAGCACAACTATTTATGGTAATCCCAGAGAGCTACAACTAGACACATTTCCATTTAAATGATTAATTAATGGAGCTGGCTCTTTCTTGTTCTGTATTCGCTTTCAGAAAAATAAGCTCAAGGATCGGGTTGCACTTACTTATCAAAACCTTTAAGGTGATATTTCCTCATATTCAAAGTGTTTTACAAACTGGCTAAAACATGCTGATAAAAATGAGAGCAATATTTCTATTATGATCTTTCTCCAGTTGGAGGTGAGATTTTCCCATTGTAGTTTCTTGTCAGCCTCCTGGGTATGTTAGACAGAAAGATAGATAATAGTTGGTTCAAGGTCACCACCCAAAAGCTGAATAGCTATTAGAATGCAGGCCTTTCTGATCCAAAAATCAACGCTCTAGCCACTATCTGCACTATACAGTGGTACCTCGGGATACGAAATACCCAGGTTACGAAATTTTCGGGATACGAAAAAATCCCATAGGAAAACATTGTTCCGGGTTACGAATGTTTTTTCGGGTTACGAAAAAACTTTTGGTGCTTTTTTCGGCTTTTTCGCACGGAATCGCGGCTTTTCCCCATTAGCGCCTATGGCAATTCGGCTTACGAAGGCTTTTCGGGTTACGAACGGTGCCACGGAACGAATTAATTTCGTAACCCGAGGCACCACTGTACAGTTATTCCAGTTTCAGGCCACTTTAATTGGCATTGTGGTGGCGCATTCGAGTTGTTGGGTCAGGAGAAGGCAGGGAATGAATCAGACTGGAATGTGAAAGCAAGAGGCCGATCCAAACCTCTGGTACTTGAGTGCTTCTCACTTCTCCATACCTTCAGACATTTTAGGCAATATTGAAGAGGAGAAGAAAGAGAAGCGAAGATGGGAGATTTGAAGTGGATGACAGCAGGACTAAAGTGGCAAGCCATGAGGAAGATCTTTAGCTTCTTAGCAGAATACTTGGTATGTAGGGGTGTCAAGGTTCCAGGTTCAATCCATGGCATCTCAAAGGACCAGGTAGGAGTGACTGGAAAGTTCTACACCTTTGACCCTGGAGACCTATTGTTATGCCAGAGTTTGGAAATAACTAGTTAATTAGTTGGTTGGGTTTTTCTAGTGATGTGACCTAAATTGTTAGGTTTCCCAATTAAGGCTGAATTAATCCCATGCTATGGTGAGTTAATTAGCTTGAAAGGTTAGAGTGTCTTGGAATGGGGAACTCTTCCTCCACCAGATTTAGTGAGACAAGAAGGCCTAAGGAGGAGAAGCATCAGGAATAGAAGAAATATATCATATGGCTCTGTTGCTAGGCAGCAGAACCCAGAAGAAGAGCTGGGAAGCAATTGAAGAGCTGGGATTGAGAATCAAGTAAAGAAGAATGGTTCTCTTGACTTCTCTTCCCTCTGTTCCCTCCATGCTGCTTTCCATGCACCTCATTATGGTGTGGGTCACATGTCTGGGGGAGTTTGGGAAGGATGGAGCTATTGATCTGAAGCCAACATTTCATTTAGCTAAACTTGTGCCTTATACATATTTACTCTGAAGTAAATCCCATTGAATCCATTTGTAATCCTTCCTTGTACTTATTGCTCACATAGTGCTGAGCACTTGGATAATTAAGTAGAATGTCTTCTTCAACCTCCCTTAAGCATACACACACACATCAGAGTAGAGATGGAAATGACAGGGGTTCAGGTAAACACATCTTTTGGCTTCAAAATGATAGCATCAACTTCAAACCCTCAGGACTTTTTCTTCCCTCTTTGCTTTTCTGTTTTCTCTGCCATCCCCATTCTGCTATTGTTAGCACACTATGCACACTCCGCAGGGTATTTGGGGTCCCCGTGTTTTCATATTTCATATCTGCAGCCAGCATGTTTTAAAGAGGTTATGATGACTTTTAAGAAGACTAGGTAAGATTCCCAGGACAAAAGGAGTGAAGCCTTGAGGGAATGTGGACGATCCAGGTAATAAAACAATCAAAGCTAAATAGGTGTACCAATTCCTCCTTCCGTCCCCCAAGTCTTCTGCATTTCCTCTTGCACCAAGAGACAAAGAAGGCTTCTCTGCCCATTCACCCAGGAGCTGTCCTGACCAATTGCTGTTTTTGTCACCCAAAAGTTAAAGCCATCAACCTGTCTGGAATGCCATCAAGTATATTCTTTCTAACCTTGCAAAATAACCCATCCCCAGAGGCTAGTTTTCGAGTATAAATCTTGGTGTCAAAAATCTAGCCTCTGCACACACAGTATGCATACAGTTGTCCCAGGCTATGCTCCGTGTATGCTCTGTGTCGGCCTCAGATCCCAGTCTCAGCCACTTCTACTTCAGACAGGTAAATATCGCATTTTTAAATCCCTCAAACTCCACTGTCCTGTTTCCATATTTCCATTAGCTCTGAATGCTGTGTCTGTATGCATTGCTATTGTGTGTGTGTGTGATTACAGTCTGCATTTTTCCAAATAAAACCTTTTTAATTCATCCAAACCTGGAGTTCTTCTCAGTTATTACTGGTATATACAGGTGCCAGTGGCCCTAAAGGTTGCCCAGCCTCTTGCAACACTAATTTCATTTAGCTTTTAAAATAACACTGACATATTTGGTGGGGGACCCCCAGTGTCCCCACCACCACCTTACTTTGGGTAACAAGTGGCTCACACACTTTGAGAGGTTTGCTAAAGTTGGAACTGAGACCAAAAGATGTAAACAGCTGAACTCAACTGTTTCATCCCTCCCTATCTCTTGTTTTTAAAAACACAGAAGTCCCATTGAGTTAAATGGGCAAAGCATGTGGTAAACTCAACCTCCTAAAGTGAAGATGGGCAACTGTGGTTTTGCAGATGTTTTGAGCTGACAGCTCCCATTAGCTCTGGGTGACATAGGCGCGTTACAGACCACCTGAAAATGGCGGTCTGCCACCGCCACTGGTTGCTGCGTCTGGGAACCGCAGCGGTCAAACTGCACGGTTCCTGGACGCAACAAAAAGAAGCCCCAAAATGGCACTTCTTGCGGTGCACTAATGACGCCGCAAGGCGCCAAAATGGTGCACTCGCAGCTTCATTAGCGCCACATGATGTGCGGACCCTATGCTTTGGGTCACTTTGGAGGTATGCTATTTAAATGCTGCATTTAATGCTGGAAGCCACGCCAAAGCCATGCTCCAGTCCTAAGGACTGGAGCGCAGCTTTGGCACAGCTTCTGGCCTCTTAAGATGCATGTGTCATTTAAACAGCATACCTTCCAAGTGACCCGAAGCAGCTTTATTTTGGCCTGTTTGTACGGGCCCTTAAGTTAGCAAAGTTAGGCATATCGCTAAAAGTTGACTCAATAGCCTCAAGGCTTTTGAAACGCCTTAAAAATCTGTCATGAGTAGAAAATTCAGGGGCGTGAGTCATAAACCTAGCATCATGTAAAACTCTCCAGCCATTGAAACATTGATTTAAAATAGTGGTAATGCAAACATTTAAAAATATAGTTCAATTTTAATGCATACAGCTTCAGTGTCCTGTATATGTGCCTGTCTATTAAATGTAAAACACATGTGTAATTGTATTTGCTGTACCCTTTCCCAAAGTAGTTATTTCTTTTTATTGGGAAAATTGTTAGATTTGATGGCAGCATGTAATTAGTAGTTTGCCAGCCCTAATTACAGGCCTGTGCTCCAGCAAAATTGATGTAGTGCTCCTGTGCATATACTTTGGTGTACCACAAAACAGGAGTCTGGAAGGATGCCATGCTGCTAGATCATCATATATTTGCCATGGTGAAAGGCTGTTGCTGCAATAGTTTATGTGGTAATGAGAGTGGGAAGAAAGTGCTGGGTATATTGCAAACCAGAAAACTTTCTTTGTTGAATGAACCACAATTGCAAACCACAAATTACAGCTTTGCAAACTGTAGGTTTTAAGCCTGAGCTCTTTGCGTAAACATAAATTTATTTGCGTATTAACAAAATATTCCAAAAATGTGTGTATTTGTGTGTTCAGATCCTAACACATAAATTTGGAATTGGGAGGTGCGGAAGCATCAGCCTGTTTGGTGCCGTTATATATAGTTTTGGTATTTGATTAAAGAACGGCAGAAGCTCCGTGTTCTAGAAATGATGATGTTTTGACATAGTCGATATATCATGAACTGGTATCTTGAAAAGCTTTTAGCAGCTCATTGCAAAATGGTTTTGTAATAGAACATTTTATTACAGTATGATAAAAGTCATTCTGTAGTAAGAACGGGAGGCAAGAGATGAATATCTCAAGAAAAGACAGTTGTTTCTTCACAGGTCTGGTGTTTCGCAGCACTGCTGCCAAATCAAACATATCTTTAATTGGCCATACCATATGACTTCTCTCCTCAAATTGCAGTCTAGGCTTGCCATCTCCTTCTGCATCTGGTACAAACCCTTAGCTCTTATTTTCAGGATTCTCCTCTCTAGACCAATCCATCTTTTCTGTCCTTATCCCCTTCCCTCCATTCTTCACTCCCACAACCAGTGTGGTATAATAAGGTGTTGAATTAGGGTCTTGTCTGCACGGGCCGAAAGGCTCATCTTCCCTCCCCATTCTGGCATTGTCCTGTTTGGATGACACATGGCCCAAACCAGTGCATCCCACACCAGAACCAGGGTAAAGCAAGGTTAAACTTAATTTTAAAACACTTACCTGTTGCTCCAGATCTTCCCAGAAGATCCACAGCCCTCCGTTTCTACATGGCAGCCACTGTCTGTGTGGGCATCCTGCTGGGCCACCGCCGTCCACTGCTTGTGTGAATTGCTTTTGAGCTCAGACTGAGGTGCCCAGCAATGCCAAATAGAGGGCCAGGGAACAGGGTGGAGGGAGTTGTTGGCATGTAGTGTGAGGTTGATGAGGAACCAGCAAGGAGATGTGATGAACTGGGCAAGAGAGCCCTTGTGAGGCTGAGGTGTTAACTAGTGTTATAATATATATAGTGTGCAAGGAAGCTATTGTCTTTGTTCTCAGTGCCTCATTGTTGTCAATGGGCTGGCGTAAGTGGGGCTATGCCAGTTTTGCAGTTTACCACCACTTTAACTACTGTGACTCATGCTTTGAAATTCTGGGATTTGTAGTTTTGTGGGATATTCTGGGATTTGTAGTTTTGTGCATTTCATTTTTTCCGGCCCAGATGCAGTACCACACATTTCTCCCTGATGAAATTGGCTTTGTTAATGTTGGCCCAACTCTAATTATCAAGGTCATTTTGAATTCTGATCCTGTCCTACGGTTTAAAGGGATTATGTAGTGAGTGATGAGAAAGATTCTTGCCTAAGACTCGGCAAAGCCACTGATAGTTAGATTAGACAGTGTATGGAGAATCTGTCTAACCTGGTACTGTATAAGGCAGTTTTTTATGTCCCTAAAACTGGCTAGATGCATAGACGCTGCCTCTTCTGGTTAGAGGTTGCAAAGGTGGAAGAAAGTCAGCAAGCCTACTCATGTCACCCAGAGCTTGGAAAATATTATCTGTTTGAAACACAACACCTAGACTCCCCTATTCAGCATGGCTAGTGACCATGCTGGCTGGGAGATCTGGCAGTTATACATAGCCCAAAAGAGTAATTTTCCAAACCTGCCCAATGGTGCCTGATTCCACCTTCCCAGTAGATTCTACCTTCCCCGTAGATGATCAAGGTTTGCTGTGATAAGCTTCAGACTAGAATGGCCTACAGTTCCATCCTTTGGTCAGTAGTTCCAGTGGTACAGGAAACTCGTATGTATGAGACCTGAAACACTTGGCCTGGACCTGGGCTGATAACATTGTGCCACCACCAGGACAACCATTAAATGACACAGAACCAGGCTGAAAGAGCAAGGATGTTATTCAATATCACTGGAGATAACCCATCTGTGTGCATCCAGAAGCCCCTGTGGTCAACGTGGAATCAGCTTACACGGGTACAAACCAACCTGCCCTATAGCTTGTGATGACATTTTATAATTGTCTTTGCAGTAACAGGAGAGTGTGGCTTGACTGAGATGTCACATTTTAGCCACATTCCAGTAGGCCCACTGGTGGAAGGTAAATCTCAGCTAGCATGTTTAGGTTTGTGCCCATGGTAGGAGTGTATGTGTGTGTAGTAGCTGTGGTTTCTTCCCTGGGTACACGGGGGCAGCCAGAGTGTCCTGGATTCAGTCCTGCCCGATTGACTACAAAGATTTGCCCAGGTGCTACCTGGCTGCCCTTGTACACCCTGGAAAAAGAAACTGCCTATCACCCCCATCTCCAGTCTCTGACAAGGGCCAAGTCTTTTTCTTCTTTCCCAGATGCACCCTCTAAACTGGTCAGTGTCCAGGAAAGAAATCTGTATCCCAGAGCTCCAATAGCTTGTACTAGATACCTCCTTCTGCAACATCTTGACAAATACAGTGAGTCCTTGGTATTCACTGGCTTTGGTTCCAGGGGCCTTTGTGGATACCAAAATCCATGGCTGCTCATGTCCCATTAAAAACAAGTAAAATGGCATTGTAAAATGTTGCCCCTTACATACATACTCATGTATAAGTCTAGAAATTTTGGTCAAAATATTGACCCCAAAAACCTGAGTCAACTTGTCCATGGGTCAAATTAAGTACTGTACTTTATCTCTTATTTTAAAAAGGACCCATCCATGGTGAAAGACAAGAGGGTAATTTGTCTTGAAAGCACTGACATTCTAGTCTCTCATCCATCTAGCATTTAGGGTGAACACAAACAGTTGAGCCTGCTGGAATTTTGTAAGTTCTTTGGCATAGTTTTTCTTTGCTTCATCCTTTCGATCCTTTGTTACATGCTGCTAGGTTTTGCCTTTGACTTATCCAGGGTCATATCAAA
The DNA here is from genome assembly GCF_019175285.1 of Sceloporus undulatus. NCBI lineage: Eukaryota > Metazoa > Chordata > Lepidosauria > Squamata > Phrynosomatidae > Sceloporus > Sceloporus undulatus. Next base: position 8,810,391 of record NC_056531.1, read on the forward strand.
ATCCATAATTTTTGACCCCAAATCCTGCTCTTAACTTATACATAAGGGCGACTTATAGTCGAGTATATATGGTAAAATGGCAAAATCAAGGTCTGGCTTTTTTTGGGGGGGGGGGGTGGAATATATATCAAATATATTTTCAAGATGTGGATGGCTGAATCCGTGGATAAAGAATTCATGAATATGGAGGGCTGATTGTACCGATGCTAGTATAATTAGGGTTATGTGCATGTAACCTACCACCAGGATTCTAGCCTTTCCATGCTGTTGCAGAGACAACAGCACAAGGTACCATGTGCACTGTAGCAGCCTGGTGTACCTGTAGAATCACTCTGAACTTGGCATATGGTTACCAGGCTTTATCGAGATAAACAACTGTTGTTGTTTTTAGTAAGCCCATAGGACGTAAGTGAAGGCTATTGTGCACTGAAATGATTTCTCCAAGCTGGAACCATAGGGTTCTGCAGAATGAAACATGTCGTTAAAAATCTCTTTATGGCGTGTAGAGGGAAATTGACTGCTTAACATGAGAGGTGCACTGTGGTTGCACCCAAGGACTTTTTCTCTGAGATTGCCTTCTATTACCTTGCAGATCATTAGTGTACCCAGCATGATTTTGAAATACATCATTTTGGCAGCAGCAGCAAGCTGGGGACAGGTTTCTGTTAATATCTTGCCTTTAGTAATACATATTTCCTCATGCAGAGTGCTAACGTGAAATGCAATTTTTATTACAGTGGACTTAAAAACAAAGAGGCTTTGATGTTTTACATTATGTCTGTTGTTCATGACTCTAACAGCTATCTCTGTGCTATATGTTTTAAGGAGCCCAAATGGTTTTCAGCCCAATTACGCAAGGCACTGTAAATACTCCCAAGAGGTAGGCTGTGTGTATATGTGTACAGTTTAGAATGCATCATTTTTGCGCTATGTATAGTACTCATGGTCAATGGGGTGAAACAAATCACCCCTGTAGTAACTTTTCCCCACATAATTCACCACCTCCAGTGGCTGTTTCATCAAGATCCCAGTGTGGATCAACATGGCTACAAATCCATAGGCCCCAAAAGCACAAATACCCCCCCCCCCCAAACACACACACACCGTTTTGCTATGGCCACCATGCAATCAGGCTTGATGTTTCTTACACATTTAAAACAAAGTCTCTTCCATGCTTGATAGTTCAGCCACCAATAGCATACCCACTGAAATACAATTTACACAGTTGGCTAGGCTGGCAGGTAGTTGGAAGTGCATCCGGCAGGTGGTCACCTGCAGGAGCATGCATTAATTAATTAATTAATTAATAAAGTATTTATTTATATCCCACCTCTTCCTTTTTGGGGATCGAGGTGGGTAACAACAGAGGTTTATACAATACAAAATAATACAATAATAATAAAAAGAAACCTGAATCCTCCCAACCCATACTCTCCCTCCCAGAATAAAATTACAACAATAAAACCATATATAAATACAATATCGAATGACAAGTGAAAATCAGTTAACAAATGGTGACAGTGGTGGGATTTACTCAAAAGATCAAATTTGTTCTAATTTGGACAAAGGTCAGTCTGGAAAGGCCCGCTGGAAGAGAGTTGTTTTTGAAAGCCTCAAGAGAGGTTATTTGGTGAGTCTCTTCCGGCAGGTCGTTCCAGATTTTTGGAGCGGCAGCAAAAAAGGTCCTCTGGGAAGTCCTCACCAGTCTGGGGTTTTTTTTACTGCAGTAAATTCTTCCCAGAGGACCTGAGTGTGCAGGAGGGATTATATGGGAGGAGGTGTTCCTTCAAGTAAACTGGACCCAAGCAATGATAGCAGGAGATCCCAGGTTAAATTAATGCAGAAGAGATGGGCAATATTGCAGGGAATGACTGACTCAGGTGACCACAGATAGCAGGAGATCCTAAGTCCAGGGTTTGTTGAAATGCCCATGTCATCATCACACACCCCTCCCCAAGACTGAGAGCAAGATGTAACTCCATCCCCACCCCCTGCTTCACTGGCTCCATTGATGAAATCTAAACTCAGTGAAAATAATCTTTTAAACGACTAAGAGTTAATACCCACAGAGTGCTCCTGCTTGGAGGCCATTTTAAATCACTCCCCTTGTGACAGCTGCCTCAGTAGGGCAAACCACTTTGTACAGAGCAATCCACTCTTCTGTGAAAGCTCTTTGCTGTTTGATCACCAGAACCCCACAGTAGTGTGGGTCTATGGTTCTTAGCATTGTAGGGCTTTCTGGACAAGCAACAAGGTGGAGGTAGCCATCACAGAAGACCATTTTGCTATTGCAGGTTCAAAAACTGCCATGAACTTCCTATGGTTGCATCTGGACTGCAGAAACCATGCAGTTTGACACCACTTTAACTGCCATGATTCAATGCTGTGGAATTCTGTTATTTGTAGTTTTGTGAGATATTTAGCCTTCCCTACCGGAGAGCTCTGGTGCCACAGCAAACTATAAATTCCAGGATTCCATAGGATGGTGCTGTAGCAGTTAAAGCGGTGTCAAACAGCATTATTTCTGCAGTACAAATCCAGCCTGTCTCCTTGCTCACTCCACTTTTTTATAAAGCCAAGAGGAGAGAAAGAGGACAAAAGGGAATGTTGTTGTTGTTGTTGTTTTGAGACCCAGTCTCCATGATGGCCCATAGGCTGAGTGTGAAAAACTCAGGTTGGCCTCTTCTGCCACCTGTTTTGACTTTGTCCTCTTCTCTTCAGGCAACCAAACCTGCCCATACACAATCTGGGCATACAAAGATTCATGCAATGGGTGTTTCTTTTAAGCAAAAATAGGCATCAGTGGGAAACTAGATAGACATTTTCACAATCAGATAACATCAAAAGAGGTAGCAACTGTACAGAGAAATTGCCACTGCAGCAAGAAACAGCAGCTCTTTAGATTTCTGGCGATCTGGAAGCAGGAATCACATTGTATTTATTACCATTATGTACATAATTCCAGGGACTTTGTGGGGAACCCGTCCTCTGCTACATTTTGGAGGGCACACTGGCATGTTCGTGAGGCTGCCTGACGTGTACTTTCTCTTTGGCTTTTGAAAGATAGGGTGGAAAGTCTTTTATTTTGTTACTCTTATAAAAATTTTGCTTCCAGGTAGTAGGAATAAGCATTTAGAAAAACAACAAAAGCAAGTGTGTGTGTGTGTGCGCGCGCGTGCGCAGCCATGTGTGAGCAGGATGAACACTCTGACAACATTAAAGCCAATAAACTCTAAAGTACAAAATAATAAATATCTTATTATAAATACTTGATAACATTCAATAAGCAATAACAAAAAGAAATGTGTGCATCATCTGCAATACGAAGGCTTCATGCCATGGATGATAGTTATTTGTTTGTGTCAATGTCTAGTACATGTTGCCACATGTTCACTTGTCTTATGGTTTATTAGATTCTGCTATATAAATACATATATTTATGTACCACACTGTACACACAAGTGTGCCTGTGCATACACACACACATTTTGTTTCAGTTGTGTATCAGATTTCATTAGCTGTTATTGTTTCAGGGGCCACGACACTCCCATCTGTTTGTTTGTGTTTCTTCCAGTGGTAGTAAACAACAGTGGATATGGCGAGAGGCCATGGTTAAGTGGTTAATGGTAGGCAGAGCACATGCTTTGCATGCTGAAAGGTCTAGCATCACTGTGTCATTTCTCTAGGTGATGGGAAGGATCACTACTTGAAATCCTGGAGATACTGTCAGTCAGAGCAGACAAGAATGGGCAAGGTGGATCAATGATCCACTCGGGTTGAAGGCATTTTTCTATGTTTCTGTGAATTGAGAGCTGTCACTTGGTCAATTTCACAGAGGACTCAAACATCGTTCTCTACCTACATCTCACTTTAAGTAGAATCCTTCACAAGCAAACTTTTTTCTAAGGCACATATTCACCTACCCAGCAGTACAGAGCTTGGAAAAGTTCCTTTTTGGAATACATCTCCCAGAATCCCCCAGCCAGCATTGCCACTCGGGATTATGGGACTTGTAGCTCAGAAAGTAATTTTTCTAAGCTCTGCCACAGAATAACTTTCCCTGCTTGTATTCTAATCCCACAAGACCTAGTTCTTCTGAGCAAATTAGATATGATACACAAGACCAGTGAAATACAAATGTGTGTCTGTGCCTTCAAGTTGCCTGTTGACTTTAAAGCACCCCCATGAATAAGGTTTTCTTAGGAAAGAAAAATTCAGAGGTAATTTTGTCAGTTCCTTCCTCGGCAATATAGCCTACAGTACCAGATATTTGTTGGCAGCCTCCCATCCAAGTACTAACCAGGGCTGACTCTGCTTAGCTTACAAGATCAGGCAGGATGAGGTGCTTTTAAGGTATCTAGACACAAGCCCAAATATATTGGAACGGGAACCATTTTGACAGCAAAATCTGTGTGCGGCTTAGGGAGGTTGGTCTTGGGAATGAGTCTGTCACATGAGTGTTTGGAAACTTCAGCTACGTATTCTCTAGTTGTTCTGATTTGACAGGGACACTCCTGATTAATCCTCTCTTGTCCCACTTTAAAAGAATGGGCTATTGACACCACCCCAAGGGACACTATGGGTCAGTGCCCATAGAGTTGAACAGGAATCCCCTCACACCACTTTCTAGGCTTGCCCCACCAGGAGGGACTGGAGCCAGTGCAAAACACTGCCTCCAATCCCATCTCAGCCAGGTGACCCAGAAGAATATCACAGTCAGTGGTATCAAAGGCCACAGAGAACTCCATCGGAACCAGCATGGCACAGTCTTCCTTCCCATTTCCCAGCCACAGGTCCTCCACCAGTCACCAGACCTGAAACAATAGCAAGCAATCGCAATAGCAAGTACATTTCTATACCGGTTATCAGTGCACTTAAGCACTCCCTAAACAGTTTACAACAGTAAGCTAATTGCCCCCAACAAGCTGAGTACTCATTTTAGCAACCTTGGAAGGATTCAAGGCTGAGTCAACCCTGAGCCCCTGGCTGGGATTGAACTCACAACCTTATGGTTTGTGAATGAGTGGCTGCAGTATAGGTTTTTTAACCACTGTGCCACCAGAGCAAGATGGAAATGGAACTTGATAACCTGTATCAATAATAATAATAATAATAATAATAATAATAATTGTATCCTGCTTCACCAAACAACAAAGCAGCTTACATTAAAATCCATAAAATACAATAATTGCAAGTTTCTTTATATCCCAAACCCTCCCATCCACAATAAAATACAATTAAATTATTAGGCAATTGTTAAAACAATTATTAAACAGAGGAGAGAAGCTGGGAGCCCACCACACATTCCACTTCCTTGTCCACTTTAATGGTCAGGAAGGGCAAGGGCCTAGCAGACATATGGTGGCTCTCACCTCTCCAGATATCCTTCTCCACTAGGTGAGACCATTTTATTTGGCCGTGACATACTTTGCCCCTAAGCAATGTCAGATGTATAATGCTCCATAGCATTGCCCCAAAAGTGATTCTAACATTACTGTTTATTATTGTTTTATAGAGAGAGGAGCCCTTCATGAGACCCAATTGTAGCTTACATCATTTGTACATAGAACCAGCACTCAGTCCCACTGCATGTGTATGCCTTACTTCTGAGTAGACATGTTCCAAGTGACACTTTTAGCTGCTTTCAGAACATTTTCCTACCTGGCTCCACTATTAACATGAAAAAGATATGAAGTACTGATTTCCATCTTTATCTGTCTTGGTAGTGAAGCATTTTCTCGTTCTGATGCCAAAGGCATTTATTTCAGGTAACTTAAAAGCATGTATTCTCCTTAAAATACATTCTCTGCTGGGGCCTCTCTTTTCTCTCTCTTTCCAACACTCTTGTGACCTGTGTTTAAAAGAATTGTTTTATCTTGAGAAAGGCATACACCCAGTTTTTCTATTTAAGATGTCATATTTGCAAGATGCTGGCATTCCTAATTGCAAAGAAGCTGAATAGCTGGATAGTCTTCCACTGGAATAAAGGGAAATAGAAATCTGGGACCTACCTTTATCTGTCCCAGAAATTATAGCAAGCTGCCTTGTAACACATCACACTACTTGTCAGTCTAGCCCAGTGTAAACTGACTGACTCTGGGCTGCCTCCAGGAAAGCAATCCATGCTCCAGGGCAATTCTCCAAATTAAAGAGTCCCCGTTTGCACTGAATCAGGTTGAAAGTCTGGAGAATCCTCTGAACATGTGAACTGAGGGTGACAGAGGCAGGAACATCAGCAAAGGGGCAGAAGGGGGTCAGGAGGAAGCACCCTGGGTCAGGCAAGCCACACCACCATACTGTTTCTTTCAAGTTGTCGTGATTCATATTGCATTTTAACAGAACCTGGGCCAGGAATGGGGAGGGAGTATGTAGACAGTGTTACCAGTATCATCCCATTGTGGGTGCTGTTTGTGCATATTATCCCGTCCACCATGCGGATCCAGAAGCCCCAATAGTAAGCTGGGTTTTCCTGTCAGTGTGGACATAGTCTTAACTGACCTCACATTTCCTTTAGATGATTCCTTATGAAGGTGAGATGGTCAACCACAGATAGATTTGTCCTAGTTGTCATCTGATGCTGTCGGAGTGTGGGGTCCCCCATATTTTGAATCCATGAAACTGTAGTTAAAAAGAATTATTTTCTTCAGAACCTACCTCATATTTTTGTTGCAAGGATTTTAAGATGATTTTATTAAGATGTAAGATGCTTTAAAAACGTGGGACCAGGTAACCTTACTGCGCACCACCTTCCATTTTGGCCTGGCTGTTCACTGAGCTCTCCAGCTCCAGGCCTCTTGGGGGATCTGTAGGCCAGGCATGGGCATCTGGTAGCAATGGGAGTTCACTTGGGAATCCTCTCCCCCTTGCAACCGGACAACCACCCAACCTGATCAGGTTTAAGCCCATTAAGAACTTGGCTGCTCAGCTACACATTTGCTGATTTTCACTGTCATCTTAGTAAGATTTTTGCTTTTCATGTTTGAATTTGAAATTTCCTTCACTGATTTTTGTACTGCCTTTTAGGAAGGATTATATCCAAATAAGTAAATAAGGATAGGCAGAAACATTTTGTACAACAAAACCATAGTAAAAATGATGACTAGGGAGAGCACTACACACAGTTCTTAAACCATGATTAGAGACAGAAAAAAACTGAGCCTTGGTGAAACTTACCACACAACACCTCTGTAGCTGCTGTGTTCCTAAAGCAGTTAGGGTGCCCCTTTTCATTGATGGGGAAACCTGTCAGTGAGCTCACAACTGCGTAAGTCCCCAGGTGCAAAACATTGCTGCCAGGGCAATCGCAGAATTGGTTCTGTTTCCCTTCCTCCCCTTGTCCCTCTCCCCCTCCTTATTTCCAAGCAGCCTGATTCCCTTTATTATTATTATTTTCTATTTCTTTTCTCTTTTTAAAAAAACAACCTTAAATTGCAATAGCAGAGCTCTGAAATTGTGTGTAAAAGTTAAAATAACAATGATGATGGCAATAATAATTTAAAAATGAAAAACATTCTGGGTAGGAGATAGAGCAGGAAGGCAGAGGAGTCAGGAAGAGTGTGGGATGGTGGCAACAGTCCCAGTTGCTCAATTGCGAAAATGTGCAATATTGGCTGCTCTGAACCTGGTATGTTTCTATTTTATTTTTTAACTGACATGATTGCTGTGAGAATGGGACTCATGTGGTAATGTCCTAGGAATCCCCTTGGCTTGCCCCATCTCATTTCTGAGCTATGTTGTGAGTCAATAGCAAGAAAAGCAAATGGTAGCAACAACAGTCTATAGAAGCCAAACTTGCAACCTGAGCCTTCCAGGAGAGGTGCGCTTGTTGTACTGAACTGAAGAACAAACTTCCTTCCTACAGAGAGAAGGGAGTTCCTAACAATACCTCTGGTTCTTCATATTGATCCCTGTGGTTTAAGAAAGAGGTAGTTCCTATCAAGACACTACCTAAAAATCTGTGCTTTTTAAAAACCCCAACTTTTTTTTAATCACTATAGCCACTAAATTTCACAATAAAAAGAGAACTCTCATTGCAAAAAAAACCCCAAAACAACCCAACCCAACTTTGGCTTACGTTCCTAGAAGCAAATGTTTTGATATGTTTTATGTTTTTCATTCCAGGCCCATTTTCATGAACTCATTATCAAAGAAGGTGATGTGATCATTACTGTAGGGTTTTGTTTCACGTCAATAGGAATTCAGTTGGTGTGTGTGGTGGCGGTGCGGGGAGGGGGGGGGGACAGCCAGATCTTCCATCCTTCACAAAAGATTTATATTAAAAAATTCCAAAATGAAAGGCATTTCCTCATATCCTCCCTAGACAGCAAAACTGACCCGTTTGATGTTTGTATTTACAATTTGTTCTCATCTGGATGTCATTTGTGACACTGATTTTCTCCTTCCTCCTATCACTACATCTTCCTGTAAAGCTCATTTTGAATTTGTAGGCCCCAGCAGCTTTTCCCTGCGCTGTGGCAGAGCAATCTATTTAGCAGACTGCTAGTAAGGCCATAAAGAGGTACTCCAGGGGTCACGCTGTGTGCTCTTGTAAATTTATCCCAAATTAACCCTGATTGGCATCCTGCTTTTCCACTGTAAAGAGACAGATGTGGACTCTATTCAACATCTGTAAGTTCATGAGCACCCAAGCCTATAAATTCAGGAACTTCAGTGACCTGGACTTGGGGAAAGGGATTCAGACACTTTTACTGCCCAGCAGTGACTGGGAACCTGATAATGATTATTAACTACAGCGGAACCAGGTTGCTCACAAAAACTAGGTTTGATGTTGACATCCTGGTCCAGGGCCAGAATTGTGGCATGTGTTTGAAGAGCTTTGATTCACTACAGGTATGTGCCCATGCATGGGCACGCACACATGCATGCACAACATTTGTCTTTTCCCTGCACAGCCTTGGTTATGGTGGGTCTGTACAGATGCAGTAGGAGCAGGGTGCAGTCAAGGGGAGGAATTATTAGAGGCATTCTTCTTCTCTTTTTGGCTTACAGACTGTAAACTGCTTAGAGAGGTCTAGTTCACTGATAAGTGGAAGAGAAATGTACGTGCTATTGCTCTTTTTGTCTGGAAGCCACCCTGCATGCCTGCATAGGGCTGCTCTTTGGATGCAGCAGTAGCTACTTCAGATTCCCTCCTTTCCATTTTGCAATCCACACTTCATCATTTCTGCTTCTTTTAGTTTATCCATTTATTACATTTCCAGTCTGACATTCCATTAAAAATTCTAAAAATATATAATAAAAATGGAAAATAGAAAATAATGAGAATGATTAAAATATAAAACAAGAATTTAACCATGTCAATTTGAAACACAACAATTAAAACCATTTATAAGCAAGAAATAATCAGAACCCACCAGAATCAAACCTACTTCAGCATATATGTAAGCTTCAAGCCTGAAAATCTGTCTCAATACAGTCATCTTTGCAGATCAATAAAAGGACAAGCAGACCTGGGAAAATGCTCCTTTTAGACTACAGCTTCCAGAATTCCCCAAGACACTGTGGCCGCTGGGAACTGTAATTTGAAAACTGTAGTCCAGAAAAGTAATATTTTCACAACAGCCTGGTCTCCCTTGGCAAGAAACACCCCCCCCCCCCAGATTTTGGGATATTTTCAAATACGTAATGAGATATCTTGGAGATGGGACCCAAGTTGAAACATGAAATTCACTTACCATATATATTCAACTATAAGTCAACTTCATGTATACGTTGAGGGTAGGTTTTAGGGCCAAAATTATGGATTTTGCTATGTCCCATGGATAAGTTGAGGGTAAAACGTAGGGGCATATGACAAAGGATATAAAGGATGAAGCAAAGGAAAACAATGTCAAACAACTTACAAAATTCCAGCAGACACAACTGTCTGTGCTCATCCTAAAGGCTGGATGAATGAGAGAATAGAGGGGGATCAGTGTTTCCAGGACTAATTATGCTCTTGCTTTTCCTTTTTTGATAAGAGTTAAAGTACAGTATTAATACTGACCCGTGGATAAGGTGACTCAGGTTTTGAGGGTCAATTTTTTGACTAAAATTTATATCATCTATTTATAGAGTGCTGTAAAGTTTGCACAGCACTTTGCATAGTTAAATAAAATAAGGAAAAGAATAAAAACCTGCCAAGTGGCATACAGTCTAAAACAACATTACGATTAAAATATCTCTAAAATAATACTAACTAGTTTACAATAAAGTCAAAGTAAGCAGCAGATAAACAACCAGTAATTTGGAGTGCCTCCCTAAACAAGAATGTCTTCAATTCAGCCTTAAAATTAGCCAAGGAAGTAATAGTATTGGTAATAGTTCTAGACTTATAGATGAGTTTATACAGTATGGTTTGTATACACTTTACACTCACAGCAGGAATGGAATCTTAGGCATATTATTTTAAATAAATGTGTGCCCACTGAACCATAAGAAGGGAAAAGGTGTCTCAGGACCTTATCACGCTGGAATCATGGAGACCACAAGGGCCATCCAGTCCAACCCCCTGCCATGCAGGAAATCTCAGTCAAAGCATCCCCGACAGATGGCCATCCAGCTTCTGCTTAAAGACCTCCAAAGAAGGAGACTCCACTACACTCTGAGGAAGGAGTTTGTTCCACTGTTGAACAGTCCTTACTGTCAGGAAGTTCCTCCTAATGTTGAGGTGGAATCTCTTTTACTGCAATTTGCATCCATTATTCTAGGTCCTGTTCTCCAGAGCAGCAGAAAACAAGCTTGTTCCCTCCTCAATATGACACCCCTTCAAATAATTAAACAGGGCTATCATATCACTTCTTAACCTTCTCTTCTCCAGGCTTAACATCCCCAGCTCCCTAAGTCGTTCCTCATAGGGCATGGTTTCCAGACCCTTCACCATTGTAGTCGCCCTCCTTTGGACATGCTCCAGTTTCTCAATGTCCTTTTTGAGGGGCCTGACCAAAGCAGAATAGACTGGCACTATTACTTCTCCTGATCTAGACACTATACTTTTATTGATGCAGCCTAAAATTGCATTGGCCTTTATAGCTGCCACATCACACTGTTCACTCATGTTCAACTTGTGGTCTACTTGGACTCCTAGATCCCTTTCACATGTACAAGTCTCATTCAACCAGGTGTCCCCCTATATCTGTGCACTGCATTTTTCACCATAAGTGCAGTAACTTACATTTCTCCATATTGGTTTTCATTCTGTTAGCTTTGGCCCAGCTTTCTAGTCTAGTCAGGTCATTTTGAATTTTGATCCTGTCCTCTGGAGTATTAGCTATGCCTCCTAATTTGGTGTCATCTGCAAATTTGATAAGTATGCCCCTAAGTCTGTCCTTCAAGTCATTGATAAAGATGTTGAATATCACTGGGCCGAGGACAGAACCCTGTGGGACCCCACTGGTCACTTCTCTCCAGGATGAAAAGGAGCCATCGTTGAGCATCCTTTGGCTTCGGTCAGTCAACCAATTACAAATCCATGTAACAGTTGCCTTGTCTAGCCCACATTTTACCAGCTTGTTTGCAAGAATGTCATGGGAAACCTTGTCAAAGGCCTTAGTGAAATCAAGATATACTATATCCACAGCATTCCCTTCATCTACCAGGCTAGTAATTTTATCAAAGAAAGAGATTAGATTTTTCTGGCTAGACGAATCCTGGGCAGAAACGGGATTTAAAAGTAGAAAAAACCCGTAAATGTGGGATATTTTTCAGACGCCATTTCTTCCAAAGAGCAATAATGCAAAATGAAGTGAACAAAAATGACAAGTTTTTATTTTCGGGAACTAAAAAGTGTCGTTTTTGTTGACTTTCCGCTCGTTTTATTTTTGTGTATTTGCTCTTTAGTGCAAATGTGCCTGAAAAAATCCTGCATTTGCAGGTTTTTTCCTACTTTTAAAATACTGTTTCTGGGCGGGATTTGTCTAGTGTGATAAGACTGTCAGACACCCATGTGGACAGTTTTGGATTTTGGGGTATTTTGGGGTTCCAGATAAGGGAGGTTCTGTCTGTCAAAGCATCAAATGAGAATGTGAGGTCTTTGCTTGGCTCCCAAAAGCTGCCCAAGGCAGCATTCAAAGCAAGTGTCCCTTTTGCTCGGAAGGGCCATCCTCAAGGCAGAGGCCAGCTGCCAAGAAGGGCTGCTTTCCAGGAGGACCTCTGAGAAAGAGGAACTTATGGGCCTGCAAAGAGGGAAGAAAAGGAGCTTCTCAGGCTGCGTTCCCACTATGATTTAAAGCGCATTGCCTATCGGTTTATCTGACCATCGTTCCCATTTGAAACCAGTTCTGATCTTACTGTGATTGGTTGCAATCATGATGAAATGAAGCAAATGCAAAAAACCAACTCTTTTCTGTCACTACTTCTTTGGCAGTTCTTTTGAAAAGAATAGATTCTCAAGTCTATTGACAATTCAATTCATTGGTTTTGCAACTACGTGCCTCACTATGAGCTGACGTCACATCACCCGGGTAATTACAAGTACACTCATTCCTCCATATTTGCGGCTTTGATATTTGCAGCTTTGATAAATATGTTCTCTTCAGGAATATC
>NC_056531.1:8827933-8911918 GCF_019175285.1 Sceloporus undulatus
CCTATTTCCATTCCCCTTCGACTTGTTTTCGTGGCACGGACGCCCTGGGAATGGCCTCGGTTTGGAACTCAGCGTCTCCACGGCGCTGTGTAAGTTTACAGCGCGTTAGAAAGAGAGCATCATAACAACAACAACAACAAGAATGGATCCAAATCCCACTGCAGAAACGATTCACTCTTGAGACCGCTTGGACTGCCCTGGTTCAAAGCTAGGGCATTCTGGGAAGGGTGGTTTTGGGAGACGTTGAGCCTCCTTTGTCAGGGAGAACAGTTCCCAGGATTCCCTAGCACTGAGGCGGGACAGTTCAAGCAGCCTCAGAGTGGATGGTTTCTGTAGCAGGTTTTAGAGCAGAGCTTCTCTCTGACAGAGAAGGTGCCATGGCTCCCAAAAGACCATCTTTTCCCTTGGCAGTGGAAGCTCTCTGCAAGGGGATGCTTTCTGCAATGGGGACCCAAATCCTGAGCAAGTTTTCTGGGGACCCCTGGCCCTTGGAAGCCCAAATGTCCTAAGAACCTTTACTAGGAAAGGACCCCCCCCCCCCTGTATTCAGAGGGAACCCTCAGCTGGATGGGATCTTGTCAGGGCTTTTGGGATCAGTCTTTTTCATTGTGTGCTGTGTCATTTTACTGTTGTGATCTGCTTTGATTCCCTGTGAAAAAGCGGAATATACATATATTACTATTATTGTAGTGCCTTGGAGGCTCCCCCAAAGGAACAAGTTGGAAGCAAGAGCTTTCCTAGACAGCCTCCCAAAGCTCACCCTCCCAGCTTCTTTCTGCCTGCCTGCCTGTCTTTCTTCCTTTGAGTCTCCAAGGCCCTCCGAGATCCCCTTGGAGACTGCTTTTCCAGACTCAGGCCCTGAAATCTGGGCAGTTGGGTGAAAGCAATGAAGGAACAGCTCCCCCACCAACCCAACATGGTTGCGCCACTTTGGGAAGCGACCCACAAAATCCACCCGTGGACTTTGCCCTTGGCTTCTCTGTTCAAACCCAAGTGGAGCGGCGGGTAGCTTGGAATGCCCAGTTTCTTTCTAAAAAGGGAGGCCAAGCTGTTTGGGTTGCTGCTTGGCAGCCTTGAGACCAAGTTGAAGGGCAGGAAAAGAGAGCACCCATCCTCCTCAGAAGTAGAAACCCATTCCCCCCTCTTGCAGGTTGAGTCTCCTTTCTCCGAAATGCTGGAGACCAGAAGCATTTGGGATTGGGGCGTTTGAAAGATTTTGGAATATTTGCGTAGAGAGCCTGAGACGTCTTGGAAACAGGACCCGAGTCTAAACACAAAATTAATGTATGTTTCTTAGACACATAGCCGGGACCCAAGTCTAAATACAAAACTAATGTAGACGCATAGACGAAAGGTAATTTCTGTAGAGTATTTCAAATCCTGTTGCACATGTGGCAAAGTTTGTGTCCACTCAATCATCAGAAAGCAAAGGTCTCGCTCTTTCAGTCACCCAGGAACAATGTTTTGGTTTTTGGAGGGGTTTGGAACTCCAGAGAAGGGAGACTCAACCTGGAGTAGCGTCTTAGCTTGCACAAATACATACATACATGCAAGCCTGTCCTTTGCAAAGCCGTGCTTCACTTTCTCAGAAAGAATAAAGTAACCCAAGGGCTGCGAATCTAGATGCCGAAGCTAATGATTTCATCTCTTGTTGAGGTACTCTGAAGGTGGTAGTACTGTGTGGTATGTAAAATGCCTCCCAAACTGCAGTGAGTTTTTCATACTCTCAACATGGGCTCTTGGTTTTCTTTCTACCATTGTCTTATACATTGGTGTTGTAAACTTGTGGTTCATTAATGTCCCTTGCCATTTTCTTTGCCAATTTCTTTGGCAGATGCAGCATTGTAGTATTGCATGTATTATTATTATTATTATTATTATTATTATTATTATTATTAACCTTTATAAAGCGCTGTAAATTCACACAGCGCTGTACATACAATCTTTTTAATTGGACGGTTCCCTGCCCTCAGGCTTATTATATCATCTTTATTATATCATCTTTATTTTAGATTGTAAGCCTGAGGGCAGGGAACCGTCCAATTAAAAAGATTGTATGTACAGCGCTGTGTAAATTTACAGCGCTTCATAAAGAAAGGTTAATAATAATAAATAATAATTCATTCGGGCAGAGCACAAGGTTCAAAAAGGTTTTAATTTGACCAACATTTGTAGCCATTGGAACATGGAACATGGAACAAAGTGAGATCTTTGAGTAAAACAACTAGCAAGGAATCATTTCAAACGGTTCCATTTACCCTTTCCCCCGCCTTAGGCAGGGTTTCGGTAGGACAAGGCTAATACGTAAAAACAGACTGTAGGAAACTTTCCAGGATCATTTGACTTAAAGCTGCCTTTTGGGGTCTCACTTGACCTCCCAGATATGCTAGAAACATTCGAAAGATGTCTGCATGAAAATAGAGATCCAAGATGTGTGTTCTCTGGAAGTATGGAGGGCATAGTTGATTCTCTTGGGGATTTGTTCTCCAATCCTGTTCCATTCATTGGAAAACAGCATTTCAGCCAATTAGGTAATCAGCTCTTTTAAGAGTGCAAATTTTGAAGTGTGAAATGAGCATTCCACATCATTGGGCAAGCAAAACAGTTTATACGGCGAGAAGAACAGTAACGTAAGTGGTGTGTTTGGGGGTGGGGGGGGGGGGTTTGGAGCCTAGTTAGAATTGGCCAACTCTGTGGCATGAAACCCGGAAAGGGAACGACAAAGCAGCGCAAAGCACTCTCTGTTTATGTGTGTGCTTGTGTCTGTCTGTCTGTATTCCAAAAGGTGGAGAATTGGGGGGGAGAGGGTTAAAAATATTTTTTTACTTTATGGGGGGAAAGGAAGAGTTTCAGCGGTGCTGTTAACAAAGAGATAAAGAGAAGATTTGTTGTTCTCGCTGGTTGCTCAAGGTCATGGAGGCTGCCTATTCCACGTGTCTTCGGGTACTGTCCTCTTTACAATAGGAGCTGGAATTATTTGCTGAATTATCCACTCTCTGAAGAAAGTCTCTTTCAGCTGGAAAAGACTGTTAAGGTATTACATAGTCGCACAACCTGCCTGCTCTCATTTCTAAAGAGTTAAATCTTTGGTCATCCCTACTCAGAATGTTACTCCAGTGGTTTATGTTTATGTATTAAATCTGATTTTCTCCGCATACAGACTTAGGCAGCAGAAAAGCTTGGTTAGGGCCTTGCTGCATTAATGTCTTACAGATGCTCCCCTCCCTTGCTTTCCTGCTACCCCACCCTGGACAGCTGATCCGTTTTCTAAATGCTCCAAATAAAATCCCAAATCCATTTTCTTAACGTTTCTGATAGAAGCTAGGCATTTTAACTTCACTGGGGGAGGAGAGTCATCAAGAATGAATTTTCGTCTAGGCAGGGTGTGATCTTTCAGGTTTGGTAATAAAGGTAGTTTGTACGCCAGCAAGAAACACTAGCACCGTTCCCGCTAAATTCAGGTCTGTTTAAATCCAGCGTTCTAATGAATTTTAGTAAAGGTCTTTCTATCTTGAGTGTGTGTGCATATTTTAAAGACTCTCCAAGCATGTACTTTCCTGCTGTGAGTTGTATTTGCCTTATTTTCTTAGCTGTCCTTATATCCTTACCCCTTTGAGCTAGGTGGGCAAGAGCAGTATGTTATCTCATTCCTTCCATCCCCGTGTTTGTGTTTTAAAGGAGTTTTTGTTAATGGGAGTGTGCTGGGAGTGTGGGGGTGGCCAGTCTTCATAAGCTTGCAGTCTCAAAATATGACGGAAAAGTCGCTGGGCTTGCTAGTATAGTTGCTCTTGCCGTTTTAAAGCATCATATGTAGAGCATCTTCTCATAATACCATGCTTGCGATCTACGACTTTAGTCAACCTATGTTGACTTTTCACTCTGTTACTGTGTGCAAAGCCGACCATACGAATGCTGAATGAAGCCCAGGTAGGCTTTCTGCATATGTAGACAAAAGTGTGAATCAGCTTTTTGCATGAGCTTTCCAAGAGAGTTCAGTAGCATGTAAACAAGGAGGTTCATGACAAAAAAACCTTGTACCTAGTCTGGGTTTTGATCCCTGTACTGTCTATCCTAACTGGCAGTACCTCTCCAAGAGAGAAGTCTTCTGTAGCCCTGCTGCCCTGGATCCCTGTGGATACTGATAGCAGTATCTGAGGATATTATGTATCTTGATTAATAAAGATCGATTGATATATCAAGCAAATATTTCCTCATTGAACTATAAGCTCTCTGCTGTGTATATGTGCATGCCTTCAAGTTGCCTGTTGGCTTAATGCCATCTCCTTGAATATCAGGTTTTTCATAAGCAAGGAGTACTTGGTGGTTTTGCCAGTTCCTCCCTCTGAAATATAGCCCTCAGCACCTGGTATTTGTTGGCAGTCTCCCATCCAGGGAATAACCAGAGCTGACCCTGCTTAGCTTCCAAGATCAGACATTAGCTGGTACCTTTTAGAGGATTTAGGTTATCCTCTCTGCTACCTGCCTCTAAAGCCCCAATCTGCACAGTCTGCTTGTGGCACTAATATTCGGGTGATAAATTCTGTAAGTCAGCCCAGGGATGCTTATAAGCTATTAATATGTGTAGATGGTGTTGTGTGACTTGCCCCTTGGTGATTTTTATGAGAGTAATGCTAAGCAATGAATGCAGGTGTGTTGCTGTAGAAGTTCTGAGTGTAGCAACTGTGCAAGAGTTTTTGCTTTGATCATTATATTTGTTATTGAAAATTGTCGGAAGATGAAGAGTCTGTCAGGCTGATGATTCTTTCTTCTGATATTGTACTGTTTAAATGGGACCCATGCACCAGGTATCAAATATATGGGTCTATCTAGAAACAGCTTCCTAGCCTGATCAGCCTACTAAAAGATATAATGAGAAGCATGATCTCTAGAGAGAGGGAAAAAGGAAAGAATTGCTTGTACCTACTTTCCCTTGGGGCACTTTCTCTGCCATATGATGAAAATCATTACATTGAAGTCTCTGTGTAGGTGGATTTATATTTCTAGTGAGCATGCAAGAGAAATCACTGGGGATGAAAGGGTGGGATGCTTGATAAGGAGAGCACTATTAATGTGGCACTGTGTGTATTTTGTCAGAGGTTTGGTAACTGAGAGAGGTTACGCTTTTGCAAAAATCTCCCCAAGATGGTAGAATGACAAAAATCTTAATTCTGTGTGACAGGCTTTATGCCAAAGATATAAAACATTAAAGCCTTATCCTTCTGTTTCAGATTTCGTTTCGTTATTTCAGTTTATCTTCTGCAATTGCAGCCAAATGGAAGGGAAATCCCTTGCGACATGTTCCACTGGTTGTATCCTTGTAGGGGAAAAACTTACATATATAAATTAAAATGTTTGCATTTATCTGTTTAACTAGATATTTAAATCTCCAACTTTCTGTTTATGCAAGTTGTTGGCTGTCATAAAGGTACTCTTCTAAATACTCTTAGCCCACTCCTAAATTGTTGACTTGGTCAAAGGACCCTGGAGACAATTCTTGCCTTTGGAAGAATATGCTATTTGACACTGACAGAGGCAAGGCAATGGCAAGCCATCTCTGAGGATTCCTTGCCAAGAAAACCCTGCAAAATTAATGGGGTGGCCATAAGTCGACAGGCGACTTGGAAGGTGCATGTGTGTGGGCAGACACATACCTCATTTTCTAAACTTTCAACTATGCTTGCACTACAAGTCTGTCTTCCATTCCGTATTCCCTCTGGCTGCTGATGACACTTGCGATTGACCTCTAGCAGGGCCTCTTAACCTCTTTAATGGAAGCTGAAAATCTAGGCTATTAAAATACAGCATTTCTTCTTAGGGCCCATTCAGACTACCTTTTACCCCAATTCAGAAATCGATCCTTGCACACGAAGTTCATATTCACCCCGAATCCTCCACAAGCGAATCAGAGGCTTGCACACCCATTTCGTGTCAAATGCCCCTTAGCACGGGTTAAAAGAAATCGGAGCATTTGCCGTTTCTTTTGAAAAAACCCGGGTTCTGCTGAATATGATTGGGGCAAGTTCAGGGAGGGATTTAGGTAGGAGGGCGGGCAGAGGCCAGAGCATTCTCTCCTCTTCATCGGAGGAGGAGGAGAAGGAGGAAAGAGTCTGGATGCAAAAAGGGGAATCTGACAGGAGGCAAAGGTGACAGGGTAAAAGGGGAAATCGAGGGCTGCAAAGGGCTGTCAGAGGGTGGGCGGGGGGACTGGAGAAAGTGATGGAGGAGGAGGACAAGGGAGCCTTGGGAAGAAGGGGGCCATGGAGAGCATTCTATAATGGAGCAAGAGGATGAAGGAGCCAGGGCAAGTCAGAAGGAGGGGAGGTTGGAAGGAAGGAGGAGGAGGAGGAGGAGGAGGATTGCCAAGGGAAATTGGGCTGCGGAGCCAAGCCGGAGGAGGGATGTAGGGAAATCAGGCTGAGGCACCTCTCTCCTTTTATTTTTTATTTTTGGCAGTCTATGCACATGATTTTTGGGGTGACATAGAATGTGTGTGTGCTTGTGCTACTTTCATTTCCTCTTGCTCCTGGAACTTAAGAGCCTTTATTGTTATTATTATTATTATTTGTGTTATATGCGGATGCTACAACCAGCATGCCTGCGTTACATTTCCCTTTCATTCCCTCTTGCTCCTGGAACTTAAGAGCCATTATTATTATTATTATTATTATTATTATTATTATTATTATTATTATTATTATTAGTGTTATATGCAGATGCTACAGTCAGAATGCCTGAGCTATATTTCCCTTTTATTTCCAATTGATTCCATGAGTCTACTTTAGTTGGAACTGACAGGTCACTCTCTCTCAGCCTCAGTGGAAGGCAATGGCAAACTTCTTCTGAAGAGAATGTAAGCAGGAGGAAAAGGGTCAATTCAGGGCAGGTCAGAGGGAGGGCACGAACGGAGCTCGCATCAGGCACCTTCCCCCCCTTTTTATTTTTTAAAATTATTTTTAAATGCGCATGATTTTTGCTTCAGGTAGATAGATAGATAGATAGATAGATAGATAGATAGATAGATAGAACGTGGCTAGCTGCTTGTTCACTTTCCCTTTCGTTTCTTCGCTTCCAGCAAAGGGGAAATGTTGCAAAGAATACTTTGCAAAAAAAACCTTTTTTTCCTTTGCGAATGAATGCTACAATGCAAATGTTACAATGTTTCTCTTTCCAATTTGGACAAATTGGCAAATTGATACATGCTTTTGCTACTGTCTCTAAGGCATTCAGGGGTAGCCTAAAGAATGCATGGCATGGCATCCTTTTCTGGCATTCCGAGGTGAGGAATTTATTATTATTATTGTTGTTGTTGTTGTTGTTGTTGTTGCATGTATATGAGGCATTCTGGGGTGGCAAGGAGGGGGGGACACAGGATGCAGAGATGGCACTAGCTTGCATTTTGGCGTTGAAAATGGGGCCAAGGGCAGATCATAACCTGCACTGACCCAAATGCCCACAACACACACACACACACACTGAGGAGGTTTTTAATATGACAGAATCTGCGCATTGCCTGGCTCGTTAAAAAATAGGAGGGGGGAAGCACACTTCCGATGCCCCAATGAGTGCTGCAAATGTCACCTATGATGATCGCTTGATTGACAGCAGGTGCCTTCATGTTAAACCCAATTTCCCCAAGAGGGCATTCGGGTTAAAATGCCCCTGATTTTGTAGTGGGCACTTGCTTACGGAGAGATTCGGGAGGGGGTCCCCCGAATCTGCCCAGTTCCTTCCAGGGCAAAACCGCCAGTGGGAATGGGGCCTTAGAATGGGGTGGTTTTAAAGCTATCCAAACCAGCAGAGGAACAAAATGAGGAGCTATAAAAGTTCTGAGACAGGTGAGGAACAATGCTTCCATCTGAATCCTAATTTAATATCCTCAAAGTTGCCTCTTTTGAGAGCATTCTTTTATTGACAAAAGAAGACCAAATACAGTGGTACCCCGGGATACGAATTGATCGCGTTACGAAATTTCCGGGGTACGAAAAAGTTAGCTTGGAAAAAACTGTTCCGGGTAACGAAAGATTTTTCGGGTTACGAAATTTTTTTCGGTGTGTTTCGGTGCTTTTTGGCACGAAATTTAAAAGCGAAGCGCGGCTAGCGGCTTTCCAGCGCTAGCGGAAAGCCTTTTTTCGGGTTGCGAAATCTTTCGGGTTACGAACGGCGCCGCGGAACGAATTAAATTCGTAACCCGGGGTACCACTGTACTTGTTTGAGAATGTTTTTCCCCTCTTCTTTTATGTCTTTTTCAGAAATGAATTGATTAAAAATTCATTTTGTTTGAAAGACCACTGCCCTCACCGTTCCTCATTAGGATACAAAAATAGCACAGTGACCCCTGGTGGTGGTTTTGGTAAGGATCTTTCTCTCTCCTTAATATGTTACATGCCTTCAAGTTAATTCAATTTATTGGCAACTCTCTCGTAGGGTTTTCTTGGCAAGATTTCTTAAGAAGAGGTTTGCTATTGCCTTACTCTTAGGAGACTGAGATAGTTTGATTTGTCCAGGGTCACCCAGTGGGTTTCCATGGATGAGCAGGGATTTGAACCCAGGTCTCCCAAAGCCCTGCTCCCACTGAAACCACTACACCACTCTGGCTCCCAAGGATAGCTCTCCCTTTAGCTCCACTCATTCTGAAGTGGGAAATTTTTACAGTTGACTTACTGGAATTTGCTCACCCATGCACATTTTAAAAATATTTTGGGGGGTTTTCCCAATAATTTGTATGCCTTCTTGTGGCTACTCAAATACATGACAGTATTTCAAGTACATATGGTATGCTGATTTCAAGACTTAGGCATGTGACTAAGGTGTGTTATAGACCGCCTGAAAGCGGCAGTTAGCCGCCGCCGTCATTAGCGGCACTGAGGAGCCCCAGCGGCCAAACCACGATGCTCCCCAGCGCCGCAAAAAAGAAGCACCAAAATGGCACTTCTTGTTGCAGCATGCTAATGACGCCACAAGGTGCCAATGGCGCACTCACACGTCATTCGCGCCACACGTCGTGTGGACGCTAAGCATCTGCTACGTCAAGATGGTGGTGCCCGGGTAAAACAGGAGCCGCCATTTTGTACGTCCCCAGGACTTACTAGGGTTAGGGGCGTGCATAACCCTAGTATGTCCTGGGGACGTACTTTACACCCATGCAGAACAGGCCTAAGTTTCTTTTTCTCTTTAAATGAAGCACCTGCATGACAGGGACCTCCCTACATGATACTGGATCATGGCATGTTTATGCCTTCAAGCTAAAATTGGCAAGGGGCCTATTTCAGTTACCCAAGCTCAGGAGCTCCTGCTGATGAGATCTAGATCTGCATAGAACATAATCAGCAATACTGTATGTCTGATTTGATTGCGCATGAGTTCCTGTTCCATCAGCTCACTTTTGCAGATCTATACCCCTTTTCTGCTTAGGCTCGAGATAGTGATGGATACTAACAAGCGTCAAGGCCTAATATCTCTCAGAAATGAGCAGGGGGCATGGAACTCTCCAGTCTATGGCTGTACAGCCTAGGTTCAAGGAAGCATGCACAAAAGCATCAAGAGCATATACATATTATCCAGACCACTCAAAAAGCAGAGGTAGTTTTCCCACAGAAGAATTCCAAAATCCTTATTGGAAGACCTTTGTTATGGCTATCGGGGGCACAAAACCATGTGCATACTTTTGGGAACTTCAGGCAAGGTACTACCAAAAAGCAAGGAGAGAAGGGTAAGGGGGGCATTTGATCTTAGTGTGAGCTGCATGTTGTCTTAAGATGTAATGGTTAAGGAAAGTTTTGCAGACCATCGTCATCTGATGAGCTCATATATTTGGGACATGAACATCCACACATTTTGGTATCCACAGGAGGTCCTGGAACAAAACCTCAGCAGATACCAAGGGGCCCACTGTATATATTTGCATCTTTTTGCTTGTTCTGATAAAGGCATACCACAGTATGCCTATATTTGTGAGGGTGTAAGACCATGACTAGGCAGAAGGTTAGAGCCACTGTGTATCTTCATATTTTCTACTCCTTGAGGTTCAGGGCTGGCTTTAAGTTCAAGGACAGCTTAAGCTGTGCCTTCTGTCGCACTTTCTCCTTTGTTGGTTGACCAGGATAGGCTTGCATAGCAGCAATAGTGTGCCACAATGACCCAAGAACTGCTATTTAAATTTCCCACAATGACACATAACACCAGGATATTTAAAAATGGCAGTCAGCTGTCTAGTTTTGCCTTAACTGCCAGGCAAAGATGTGTGCGTTGCGTGTGAGGGGATGGATAAAGGGAACCTGAGAAAAGTGTCAGTAGTGGATTTTACATGAGCCATCAGGAGCTATCCAAGGGTGACAGATATTGATGCTGCCTAGCGTAGTGGAGTGAGAAAATGTTAGGAACATAGGAAGCTGGTTTTTTTTATGGAATCTGACCATTGGTCCATCTTATAATTTATAATAATACAAGGCTACAATTTGCAGGACCCCCAGCTAGGGGAGGATTCTGGGAGTTTCAATCCAAAAAGTAACTTTTCTAGATTCTAATCTATCTATCTTGGTATCTATGTTGCCAAACAGTGTTTTTCCAGGGTTTCAGACAGAAATGTTTTCCATATTACCTGTAGATCCCAAAGATTGAACCTGGGACTGTCTGCATTCAAAGCATGTGTTCTGCCGCTGAAATCTTTGGCCCTTTTTTATCTGCCGCTGAAATCTTTGGCCCTTTTTTATGTGACACCTTTCTTTCCTAGTATGATTTTTGTGCCTTTTTGAAAGGCCTAATAAAGGTATTATTATCACTGTGTGACTGAAGTAATGAAGTGATAGCAGCTGAAGGTGTAGAGCTAGGGTGAAGACAGACAGACACTGTAAAGTGCTTGGAAGTGGTTTGAATCCACACCAGTGTTCAGGGCCAGACAATGAATGTTCCAACACTTCAGAAAGGCCTGTCTGTCTTTATGCATGTGGAGAAAGAACCTTGATAACAGATATCTGTCCTTAGAGCTGGCATTTAGAACTTTGGTCAGCCTCTTTCATCACCCATATCTTTATGGCTAGTTTTCTTTCTGTGGTCTACATTTCAACATAGATCTTTTTCCTTTAAAATTTCAGCTAGACATCTTTATTTTCTGCCTTAAAACTGTAAAACAAAGGAAGACTGTTTCTTTTAGAACAGACCTCTTGCAGCTTAGTGTATAACTTCCCTAATTCAACCTACTTGAATTTGAGATGCTGAATTGAGAGGACATAACTGGCTTCAACCCAAATTTTGTAGCTCAACTTGGGTTGTGCATTGGCCCATAAGATGGTACACTTGCAACTAGACAAAAAATTCAATTTGGGGAAAATCAGGATATGAATGAATAAAGGAGGAGGAGGAAGTTGGAATTCATGATCACAGTTAACTGATTTGTAACTGATTTGTATTCAGCACAGGGTATACATAGGGATCTTAACAGTCCCCAGTCTTGAGTTACTGGGCATCAGCTGCTGGGAGCCATGGGAGGCTGTTCTTTTGTCAATCAGGATGCAGCAGACTTGACATTTCCACCTCTCCCTCCAGAAATCTCTTATGTGAGGAGGAATTGCAACAGAGATCCTGCAGCAGCAACGCAGTAAGGCAGCATTGGGGGTGGTCAGGCCAAGAGATACTACTTAGTTCAATATACTAAGTAACTTGACAAAGTGAGTGCTTCAGAATCTCAGCCAATAATTTTAGAAATCAAGATCATATGACATCTAGAACAAATTTTTGTCAGTTTTGACGCCAAAAATAAAAGTGTTGTTTTGGGCTTCCTTAAAGCTAGTACAGTTACTTCTGTACTAGCTTTTAAGGAAACCCAAAACAACCCAAAAAGGCTGTGAGTTTAACATTTTATATAAATAAATATACTGGGCATAATAGTAATGCTTTAAGAAGTATCATAAACTCATAGTAAAATATATTCCAAATAATTGAAAAGGAATTCAAAAGAATGGTTCTGTGAACATAGTTTTTAATATGGCTTAATTCTGAAGAATTGTAGAAATCCATAAAAGTTCAGGACATGACTTGGAAAAATGTGGTGATTTTGAATCTAGGTAGTAGTGCAATATTTTACAACGCTTGACACATGTTAGTGTATAAAGATACTAGGTATACTGCAACCAGTAGCATTATTATGATTGATTAACTGTGCTTTAGTTTTAGAAATGGGCATTCAATCTCAAGTGATTTCCTTTGGGCCACTGGACTAAAATTCTCTTAACTGGTTCGCATTAAATGCCACATATATTTAACTGCATGCATGCTTGATCCTATAAATGAGAGTTATAGGTGAGAATCCCCTTCCTTCTCCACATTGGCTATGCTTTTTGTAGAATTGTGTAACTGGCATCTAGAAATACAAATTGCCCAAGCAGTCATGTGCTGTCCATATATTGTGGATGATTTTCTTATTCTAGCCTAGATGGACCAATGGATTTAGCATAAGGAAGTTGAATATACAGGTTGAGTGTCCGTTATCTGAAATGCTTGGGACCAAAAATGATTTGGAGTTTTATTTTATTTTCGAATACCTGTATTTGCATGTACATGTACATAGTGAGACATAATAAGTCTGGAGAAATAGCAGGAGGTGTGGATTCCTGCCTTTCACAGACCCTTGCATCTCTCCAGCCTTCTTGGGTGCGGTGTCTGGTCTCTTAGGATGCATGCATCATTTAAACAGCATACCTCCAAAGTGATCTGAAGCAGCTTTATTTTGGCCTGTCTGTATGGGCTCTATATGGACCAATTAATGTGATTCCGTAAAGGGCAGTTTCTTGTGATTCAAACATAATACAGTGGGTCCTTTGTATCTGGGGTTTGGTTCCAGGACCACCATCCCGGTGGATACCAAAATCCATAGAAGCCAGGCTGGTATTGAATTTACAACCATTACAGATAGAGTCTCCCTTATCCCCAGTTCTGAAATACTGTATTCCAAAATCATCCACATGGGTGGTTGAGATAGTGACACTTTTGCTTTCTGGTGGTTCACTGTACACAAACTTTGTTTCAGGCAAAAGATTATTAAAAATATTGTGTATAAATTTACCTTCAGGTTATGTGTATGAGGTGTATATGAAACATACATGAATTTCTTGTTTTGACTTGGGTCTCATCTCCAAGATAGCTCATTATTTGTGTGCACATATTCTAAAATCTGGAAAACTCTGAAATCCAGAGCACTTCTGGTCTCAAACATTTTGGATAAGGGAGACTCAACCTGTATATACAATGGCATAGTAAAATAGTGTTCCTTATATAAAATGGCAGAATGAAGGTTTGCTATTTGGATTACTATTTTTAGAGGGGAATATTTTCAAGCCATAGATGGATGAATCAATGGATACTGAATTCGTGGTTACGGACACCTGGCTGTACAGTGGGTCCATGTTATACGCTGGAAGCCTGCACCGGAAGAAGCCTTGGTGCACCAGGAAGAAGTAATGGGGTGCGCTGTGTGCATGAGCCCCATTACTTCTAATGGGGCTTGAGCATACCCTTGTGCAGGGGGGATCTGGAACAGATCCCCCACGTAAAGGAAGGTTGCACTGTATATAAAAACATAGGGAGGAAAGGAAGTGGAGTAGGTAGTCTTTTAGCAGGTCCTGCTTCTCAGATTATCTTGGGATGGCTACTAGTAGTGATCTTTGAGGGAGGAACTGGATCCAAGTTGGCTACTAAGTATTGGCTTTTATGGAGCTAAAACGGCACAACTCACACACAGGAGGGAGGTGTCAGGAGGCTCACAAAAACCCAAGTGTTTGCAGAAGTAGGGGGGACCCTTTAGGGAGAAAATACAGAAATCTGAGAGGGAGAACTGCAAACCTCCCAGCGGTAACTGAGCATGATTAGTGACCATGGAATACTGGCTGATGAATGGGGTGGGAAAAGGAAAAAGAAGGAGAGGGATAAGTTGGAAGAAGGTTATGAATGGATAGACAGAACACTGAACAAGAGCCCTCTAGACTGTGACATCTGCTTCTTTCTTAAGGTTGTATTCTTGCCTGCATATGGGCAGGGCTAAGCAAGCCTCTATATTTGCCATGCGAAAAAAAAAGAGAAATGGAACAAAAACTGCAAAGTCTCTTGCTCTGTGCGTGCGTGTGCGTGCGTGTTTGTGAATGATTTTCTGTCTGCAAGGAAATTAATTCCCTCTGGCACTCAAGGTATAATTTGTACATTTATCAAACACAGTAAATGAAAGTGGAAACTTACTTATTTATGTATAGTATTTATACCCTGCTCTTCAGGGTATAAAGGTTCCCAGAGCAGCTTTACAAATAGTTAATTTGACAGTTTGGTGCCCTCAGGCTTACAATTGAAATAAGAGGCAACAACACATAAGGAGAAGGGAATGGTAGTGGAGGTGGGGATTAAGTCCGGTAGACACTGCCTGTTCTTCTCTCCCTCAGAGGCCACAGCAGTGGCAGTTGGACTGGAGGGAAATGTGTTGTTGCATGTTTAACTTGCTGTTCTCCCTTGTGTTGTCGGCAAGAGAGTGAATATTGTTTCTTTTGTGCCATTAAGAGACCTCCAAGTGTCTCCTCAGTCCAGAGCCTCTCAGCCCTAAACACTAAAGTACTGTGTATCTTCAGAATGATTGGAAATCCTCCATAAATACCTCTCCAAAACATGCCTCCTTTAGAACTGTATGATTGGCTCCTGAAAAGCCTTCCATGAAGGCTGCACTGTAATCCTTTTATGTTACTTTTTCAGTGGAGATTACACAGTGAGAAATAATTAGGAGATTAATTTTCACCTGTCACTGCCAATAATAGATAACCTTGATACAGTGACAGGGCTAAGATTGCTGGAGGGAGAGGTGGATGGAAAATCATTTAACCCTGCTGTGTGGTGGCAGGGGAAGGCAAAGGGGGTGGAAGGAAGAAGGCCCTTTCGGCTTCCTTCTCTCAAATATTTGATAGGTTTCCTCAACCTTACGGGGCCAGGCATCTAATAGTTTGGCTGGGAGCATACTGTGTTGCTCACAGAGCTTGAAAAAATAGGGATTACAACCTCCAGGATTACAACCTCCCTCAAAGATCACTATTACTGGCCATGCTGGCTCATGGACCCCTGCATACTGTATCCCAAAAGTAACCTTTTCAAGCTCTGATTGCTTACATTTACCCAGGCCTCATCAATATATTCCAAAACACACTGCAGAAATAATCCAAAATAATTCTTTTAACTGCCCTGGCTCAATGCTAGGGAATTCTGGGAACAGTAGTTTTGGGAGACATTTAGCCTTCTCTGTCAGAGAGATTTGGTGCCACAGTAAACTACAATTCCCAGGATGCCTTAGCACTGAGCCAGGGCAGTTAAAGCAGTCTCCGACTGGATTATTTCTGCAGTGTGTTTGGGACCTGTAAATGACCAGTAAATTGCAAAGTACTGTGGCTGTATCTTTTGTTTCTCTTCACTCACCTACCATTTTTATGCACCCGCTCTGAATGAGTCTTGCTGATAACTATGATCCTATATACTGTATGGGCTGAAAGCACATGATGCAACAGCCTTTTTGGTGCTAAGGGAAGTTTGGATTTGGTCTATCCTGTACTGGTATAGTACAAGGCTGTACTGAGTTCCCTTGTGGAGGAAATGTAGGATAAAATTCGACATTTAAAGCCCTCCACAGGCTGCCCCCCCTTATTTATCAGACCTTCTTTCTCCTCACCTTCCCACTCGGGCCCTCCATTCTGGTAGTCAAAGTCGGCTGTCCCAACCCAGGATTTCCTCTGCCCTATCTAGGATTCGCCCCTTTTCACTTGCTGCCCCCCACTCCTGGAACCTTCTTCCCTCACGAGCAAGGGCCATCTCTTCTTCAACCAGCTTCAAAACGGAGTTGAAGACCATCTTGTTCAGAGAAGCGTTCCCAGACATTGCGTGATTGTCACTTGCTATCTGATGTTCTTTTTGTTGCCTGTTTTATTGAACCATTTCTTGTATTGCTATGTATTTTATTTGTATTATCCTATCATTTCTTAGATTGTACGCCATAAGCAGGTTTACTCTTTTATATTTGTTGTTTTTATGTACAGCACTGTGCAAATCTACAGCACTAAATAAATAAATAATAAAATTAAGACATAAAGCTGTTGCTAAAACCTTTTTAAATGGGCCTGTTAATAGGTTGCATCCACACCTGTCTTTTGAAATAGACTTCACACACCAGTTGGATAAGCATTAACTGCTCTACCTGTCTGTGGTTATTTTGCAAATGATGTAGTTTTGTCCTCTGCTTGTTTTTCTAGTTTACTCCATAACCACACTACATTGCAGTTGAGGGGGATTGGGAGATGGGTAATTCATTATCTGCCTGCCTGGTTGTTACTATGGCTCTGTATTTCTCATTGTACAGTCTGCCCTGTGTCAAGCAGTTACATGATTATTAATTTTAATTAGCTGCTATCATTTCTCTGAGTCTGTTCAATTCATAACATGAAGGGTACTTCCAGAGAGTAACAGCAGTGCTTTTGTGGATGACAGCTACTGACATGCCTTGACATTGAATCTCAACCTCCAGGCTGATGTTAGAAGGGCACTAGATCTAAATCATCTTGTTTAGTTGGTTGTTACGTTAAAACAGTTGTTACGACACTAGATCTAAATCAGAACTTGGAAATCTATGACTGGGCCCTGCCTACATGGGGCAAATAAAGCATCTTCTCCCCATCTTCTTGGCGGGGAGACTGGACAACGCATGGCCCAAACTCCAGCTTTGATGCAAACAGGCCAGATGACATCTGGTCTGTTCAGCACCAGAACCAGGGTATACCCCTCTTAAAATGGATTTTAGAAACTTACTATTTGCTCCAGATTTTCCCAGAAGAGCCAAAGCCCTTTGTACTAATGCCAGGTGGATGTTTAAAACATGTTCCGTCTAACCACCCGGTGTGTCCGGCGCTGCTGCCACTTGCTTGCTTTGAGGTCAGAACAAAGGTGCACAGCCATGTGATTGAGGATGGGTGCCTTGTTCTGGCCTCAGAGCGAAGCAGTGTGCAGCAGTGAACATGCTGGGCAGCTCAGTGGGACATGTATGCCATCAGCTGCCCAGCTTCTGAACGGTGGGCCTTTGCAGCGCAGGAGGATCGAGGCAGTTCTGGAGCCAGGATATTCTGGGCTGCCCCTGGTCAGTGCAGAAGGACCTTAGACTACAATATTAATAAAGGTTATTAATAAATAAAGGTTAATAATAATAATAATAATAATAACAATTCCCAGAACCTCGCAGCCACTGTGACCACTGGCTATGCTAAACAGAGAATTCATAGAGCTAAAGAGTTCTGGAAAACTCCACAGCATACATATTGGTGATATTTTAATAATAAAGTTATTACCCAACATCGATTTTTGTAGTCCAAAAAAATGTAACTTTACCAAGTTCTGATCTGAATCCCCATGATAACGAGGATCTCGTCTCAGGTTCAGGACCTCTTTTTTGTTTATATTACATTCTAGGACATTACATATATTGATGATGCTATATGCATTAATGGTACTAGTCCAGTAATGTCTACTTTGCCTAATAGTAGAATCATTGAATCATAGAATCATAGAGTTGGAAGAGACCGCAAGGGCCATCCAGTCCAACCCACTGCCATGCAGGAAATCTAAATCAAAGCATCGCTGACAGATGGCCATCCAGCCTCTGCTTAAACACATTCAAGGAAGGAGATTCCACTACACTCCGAGGGAGTTTGTTCCACTGTCGAACAGCCCTTACTGTCAGGAAGTTCCTCCTAATGTTGAGGTGGAATCTCTTTTCCTGTAGCTTGCATCCATTGCTCCGAGTCCTAGTCTCTGGAGCAGCAGAAAACAAGCTTGCTCCCTCCTCAATATGACACCCCTTCAAGTAT
Organism: Sceloporus undulatus; assembly: GCF_019175285.1. NCBI lineage: Eukaryota > Metazoa > Chordata > Lepidosauria > Squamata > Phrynosomatidae > Sceloporus > Sceloporus undulatus. The sequence goes on from NC_056531.1 coordinate 8,845,801, forward strand.
TTAAACAGGGCTATCGTATCACCTCTTAACCTTCTCTTCTCCAGGCTAAACATCCTCAGCTCCCTAAGTCGTTCCTCATAGGACATGGTTACCAGACCCTTCACCATTTTGGTCACCCTCCTTTGGACACGCTCCAGTTTCTCCACATCCTTTTTAAATTGTGGTGCCCAGAACTGGACACAATATTCCAGGTGGGTCCTAACCAGAGCAGAATAGAGTGGGACTCTTTGAGCACAGTTTTCCAACCAATTATAGATCCACCTGATGGTGTTTCCATCTATTTCATATTTAATTTGCTAATCAAAGTGCCATGGGGATATTGTCAAACACTTTGCTAAAATCTAGATAAATGACTTCCACAGCGTTCCCACCATCTACTAAACTAGTGACCTGATTGAAAAAAAAGGTGTGATTAGTTTGGCAGGACTGTATAATCTGTTCTAATATTTTTCCTGGTATTGAGGCTGACTGGTCTATAGTTCTCTGGATCTTCTTCTTCTTCTTCTTTTGCCTTTTTTGAGAATAGGAACAAAGTTTGCTTGTCTGTAGTCCTTTGGCACATCACAAGAAATAGTGGTGCAGCTTTATTGAATGGTGGGGGAGTGTAACCTCTGGCTTTGCCATGCAAGTTCATCCACTCAGGCATTGCACCAATTCTTGGTCAGTTGCCTTCATGTTGCCACCTTTGTACCATGGCTTTGAGCTCTTCCTATACAACTAAAATGGTGCATCCCTAGAATATAATCAGATGTGAACTGGAAGCAAGAGATGTATTCTTCTGTTCAGCCGTCACTTCCATTGTCCTTTTGTGACTCCAGACTTGTACATGGCTGGGTGGGGGGGGGGGATGTCTCTAATGAAGACAGCTTTATTACGCCACGTATACCTCTAAGCCTCCTCTTCCTCCTTGCCGAACGCAGCTCGGCCTGGGGATTTTCTAAGAAGCTGAACCTTGGCTTTGTTCTTGTCCCTTTCAAAATTAATTGCCTCCTCACTTCAGGTAGGCTTAAAATACATCCTGGAATCTGAGGCTGTTGAGCAAAAGGAAGGTAATTTTTTAAAATCCCTCTTCTCTCCCCCTCCCTCCCCGCCTCTTTTGTGCTGAAGTTTAAATCTACAATCTGTTGAGAATGTAATGGGAAACCAGCCTACAGAAAATGCCATTATTCATATCATCCTTAGCTCATTTATTTTATCTGCAATAACAGTGATAAGGCAAGCTGCTTGGCAATGCTGATAAGCAGGGGAAATATCTTAGAGCTATTTGTAAAAGTTAAAGCAGATCTTGGTACAGAGAGATAGCAGGATGGGAGGGGGGAAGGTCCTGACAAGCTTTTTTGGCAAGCCTTTCAGCTGGAAGCTAATAAAGATTTTAATGGGGAGGCCTCATTAGGATTAGGCAGAAGATCTATTATCTTGGGTTTACACAATATAAATGGTGAAGCAACTTGGTTTTTCTTCCCCTGCCCTCCTTTCTGTGCTCGCTAAATGGTGCTCTAGAGTGGGAAATCTTTTAAAATTCAATCAGAATTGCTTCCTGTCAGCAGGCATTACCAGCTGTTTACTGAGCAAAGGCAGAGGAATAATCTACAAGTAAATTTTCAAGGGGAGACTAGAGGGTGTGTCTGCATCAGCTGAATGGCTAGTCTGTACCTAATACCATGCCTGAATACAGTTTGCGTTGCATTCCAGGGTGTGGGTCATATCTGTACACAACAAATCCAGTTTGGACGTAATGGACCACTTTAACAAATAAACAGTAAGGTATCATAAGGTGACAAGCAATCTGATCCTTGTTTATAAACCTGGCTTGTAGCTATTGCTTAAACCATAATTTCCCAGTTCAGACACCACCGGAAACTGGTTTAATCAACCAAGGTGTGCACTGTGAAGTCAAAGGCTTTCAAGGCCGGCATCCATAGTTTTTTGTGAGTTGTTCGGGCTATGTGGCCACGTTCTAGAAGAGTTTATTATGCATTCTCTGAAGATGCCAGCCACAGATGCTGGTGAAATGTCAGGAATAAACTCTTCTAGAACATGGCCACATAGCCCAAAAAACTCATAAAAAACCAAGGTGAACACTGTTGAGACAGCCAGCTGTGTCTAAACTGGACCAGTGGATGTCAGCTACTGGATAGGGAAAGGCTGTAGCTCAGTGTTAAACCACATATTTTGCGTGCAAAAAGTCCCAGGCTCAGTCCTTGCCATTTCTAGGTCCACCTGCTAAAAGTATCTGTCTGTGATGCCAAGTCAGTGTACACAGTGCTGAGTGAGGTGGGCTCTATTAAAACAGCTTCCTATGTTCTGACCTCATCTCAGCATCTCTTACCTGTTATTAAATAATGTTTTTGCCCCTCCAAGATGTGATGCTCTTTGCAACCAACACCTACACATGTTGTGCTAGAAAAAATATGCCTTCCCTTATTCCCCATCTTCATTAATGTGATTGTATAGGAAACAATTGGGACCCTTTAGCAGTTTTTTACTCCTTTAAAGCCATTGTGCTATCAGCTTATCAGACTGGAATCTCTCTGGCTTTGGTCAAAGTTTGCTAGAGATAACTGAAAAATGTCCATGTGCATGAGTTGCATTACATTTTCTGCAAATCTCAGCTGTTGTCACTGTTTCATTGTTTGTGTGTGGAAACCCACAGTAGACTGCTATTACTACTGCTGTTGGCTTCTAGTGTGATTGTGTTGTGGCAGAAGCCAGTTTTGTTCAAGGGTGCATCTACACTGTAGAAATAATGCAATTTGACACCATTTTAAATTCTTATAGCACCATCCTGTGGAATCTTGAGATTTATAGTTTTGTGAGTTCTCTGCCAAAGAATGCTGGTGGCTCACCAAACTACGTATCTCAGGATTCTGTAGAATGGAGCCATGACAATTAAAGTGGTGTCAAACTGCATTATTTCTTCAGTATAGATGGACTCTTAAGTTGTCATACTTCAGTGGAAAATAGTTTTTTGTGAGGTTTTCGGGCTATGTGGCCATGTTCCAGAAATGTTTCTTCCTGACGTTTCGCCAGCATCTGTGGCTGGCATCTTCAGAGAAGATGCCAGCCACAGATGCTGGCGAAATGTCAGGAAGAAACTGAAGATGCCAGCCACAGACGCTGGCGAAACGTCAGGAAGAAACTTTTCTGGAACATGGCCACATAGGCCGAAAAACCCACAATAAACTATGGATGCTGGCCATGAAAGCCTTTGACTTTACATCAGTGGAAAATCTTTGCACATCTATCCTTGCTTATACTTCTGATGCAAAAACCAGTTGGAGTCAACTTGAAATTTAAGAGCAGTTAAAATTTCAACAAATGTTTCATTTTGGGTAATATATCCCAATTCTTAATCAAGTGATGGCCTTGAATATCTCCAATTTTGCATGAATGACACTGGCCTAAATGAGTTCTTACTGTTACTTTGTCCCCTGGCAGAATAGAAAATGCATTTTTAGAAGCCAGTTATTACTGAGTACATCTAATGTGCTTGTACAAAGCGCAGGATGCGTCCTTCCTGAATCTTCGTTCGCGAAGCAAAGCCAGAGAGAGAGAGAGAGAGAGAGATATTACTGAGTACATCTTTAGCCTTTGGAGACGTCTGAGGGGAAAAGTCTATTCCACAGGCCATACATGCTGTTGTTTCTGTGTCTGTTCCAACTTCTGGTCTTCACAGGTTATATGGTGTCTATAGAGTAGTATCCATGGCACACTTCTTCAAAAGAGTGCTATCTGGTAATGGGTCAGATAGCACTGGATGTTTATGTTTCTATGAGCACAGCAGCTTCTTTTCTAGGCAGCTGGACAGCATGGGACTCTCAACAATTCCTGATAACAGATTATGACGGTGGGGCTTTACAGTATGCCTACTTCTTGTGCCATAGGTATCTCCCCATCACCACCACTGCCCCAGGGTAGCCACGGCTTTCAGAATAAAATAATATTTATAATAAACTGAATGGGAGGGGATCTCATAAGCCTTCTTTCTGTAGAAACATATCTCATAAAGAGAGACTGTAGTTGGATCAGACACCAGCCTTCTGTTTTAATAGCATAGGTAGCCCAATGGGCAATAAATCGGGTTGTCTATGGTATTGTGGTGAATTAATAGTGTATTAGCAAAAGTCACTTCATCAGCTTCCCAACATTTTTAAAAGGCTTTTGGGCACCTCTCATCTTTTGTGATGACAAACACACTGAACATGGCAACATCCCTGAATGTAAAGCAGTCTCTGAGTCTGATAAGAATTTAAATGGGAGACTATCTGACATTCTGCTTTGAGTTCCATGGAATCAAGGGTGGATAGAAATGTAAAATATTTTATCCATATGCCTTTCATGATATCTAAATACCCTAAAGCAACCAGGTCCCATCTAATCTTGAAAGCTAAGGATGGTCAGTCCTGGTTAGTACTTGGGTGGAAGAACACCAGTGAAAATGAGGTGCTATAGGTTGTATTTCAGAGGAAGGAACTGGCAAAACTGCCTCTGAGTATTCTTTGCCTAAGAAAACCCTATGATATTCATGGGGTCACCATAAATTGACAGGTGACTTGAAGACACATACTATCAACTTATCAGATATAAGTTATCATGATACTTAGCTTTCACAAGCATAGGGATATCCTTTAAATCTTATCTTCTGAGAAATAGAGGTGTCAAAACTGCCTTAAATACATGAATAAATAATCCCTATCCCTTTGCCCATACCCAAGGTGAAAATCAAGATTCTGCTTAGAGTGATTATGATCAGAACTACATACTACTTTTGCCTGTAGACCTCAACAGACTTGGAACTATCTTGTATCAGGAGTGACTTGGAAGCAATTAAGGTCTGGGATCAAGTCTCTCTAGTACTGGCACCTGAAGCTCATTTTTGACATAGACTTTGTAAATTGAGTTACAAACCTTTCTTCTGCTCTTATTTTTCAGCTTTCTATCATTTTTTTCTAAATAGGCTCTACTTTGTGTCCTATCCATGCTTAGTTATCACACCTTCTTCCTTTCCTCCTTCAATTATGCTAAATATTTGGATGCCTTCATTGAGATCCAAAAATACACACATGTTATTGAACCAAAAACAGGGTCTGCACTCAGTAACTGCCTTTGCCAACTTGCTTGCATGATTAGGAAAGGAAAAGAAATTAATACTGAATGATACTTTGCAAGTTTTCATGGCTAGAGATGTTTCTGTGTGGCTGCTTTGTTTATTCACATTACAGCCCTGCCCCATGTTTTTCCTACTTGTGGTTCTTATGTTCTGCATATGCCCTCTATGGCTTCATCCACACTGCAGAAATAATCTAGTTTGACATCACTTTAATTGCCATGGCTCAATGCTGTGGAATTCTGGGAATTGTAGTTTGTTGTGAGACCAGAGCTCTCTGATTCCACAACAAACTACAATTCCCAGAATTCTGTAGTGTTTAGCCATGGCCGTTAAAGAGGTGTCAAATTAGATCATTTCTGCAGTGCAGATGCAGGCTGTGATTGAGGCATCCAGACTTTATTGTACTTTCATTTATGTTGTGAAGAAACCATCTTTTTGAGGAAAACTGAAGATGGCGAGCTTCAGAGTTCTTCACTTTGTAATTATGTGTAGTTTGGTTGTATGAATTCCACATGTTTGCTGTGCAAGTGAAATGAATACTCCACCAAGCATCTGTTTTTATCTGCTGCCACATTTCATGTAAACCATGGTTTCTATGGTTCTGTTAATCTTGTTGTTTTGTTTTTAATTTAATGCTTGTAATATGCCTCCAGCAATTACAAATGGCTTTTTAATTTTTGTTTATTTATTGCATTATATTCTGTCTTATTTCCATCATAACACTGAAGGTGCTCAGACTCAAAACTGCTTAGTTTCATTACAGTTGTTGTGTATTTGCCTTCAGACCATAACCTTGGCCTTTATAGGATGTAACCACACTGGAGAATTAAAGCAGTTTGATACCACTTTAATTGTCATGGCTCCATCCTGTGGAATCCTGAGTTTTGTTGTTTGGTGAGCTATTCAGCTGGGTCTGTCAGAGAGCTCAGGTGCCTCACCAAACTACAAATCTCTGGATCTCACAAGATAGAAATATGGCCGTTAAAGTGGTGTCAAACTACTTTAATTCTGCAGTGTGACTACACACCCATAGTTTCCTAAATATTCTTCCCCCTTTGGAAAACTCAAATGTTTCCCTGCCCTTGTAGTGCTGTTTTAGCTACACCTTTGAGAACATGGGAAATAGAGGAGATGATGTGAGATATAACACTTGATCTTCATATTTTCTCATTATGAGTGCATGGGGGAAAAGTGCTTTATACTTTTGTGATGGGGCTATTTCCCTTTTTCCCCAATGACTGTTTGTCTTAGAGTTTGTGCATGCCTGCTTGCTGGATAAAAGGAGTATAAAAAGAAGATACTTTCAATGAAAGAACATAAATATCTAATTTCATCTTGCTGCATCTTTCATTGAGAGCCTAAGGTGCTTCTGTTATTGTAGACCAGGGACCTTTATCTCCTTGCCCTAAGTTCATGATAAATGGAATTCTGGAGTGAAAGGAACGTAGTTTTTTTGGGTTTTTCAGGCTATGTGGCCATGTTCCAGAAAAGTTTCTTCCTGATGTTTCAGCTGGGGCGCATCTTCAGAGATGCTTGCCTGTGAAAATGGGCATTTTGTTATACTTGTGGCCTGGGAATGCTGGAGTGATTTGCGTGTGTATGTTCTGTGTTGATGGCAGGCCTCAGGCTGGGAGGCTAATCAAAAGAGGATTAATGTCTGCAATTGGTGACATTTCTGCGGGAAAGCCCTGACTATGATCACCAATTTGCAGACTTAATCTCTTTTGTATTAGCCTCCCATCCGAGCCATCAGCACCAAACAATACACACGAAATCACTCAGCATTTCCAGGCTCACACAGTTTATACACCCATGTTTTTGCCAGGCAAGCATTTCTCTGAAGATACAGCCACAGATGCTGGCGAAAACATCCAGGAAGAAACTTTTCTGGAACATGGCCACATAGCCTGAAAAACCCACAAAAAACTATGGATGCCGGCCATGAAAGCCTTTGACTTTACATTGAAAGGAACGTATTTTTTTCTGACCTACTTATTAATACAGGCTTGCCCATTCAGCTGATCATCTTGTCTGTGCTGCTGGCTTTCATCCTTGTTCTTGCCAAACAAGCGTTGTGGCCAAGAGCAAGAACTACCATCTTTCACTCAGCCCTGGAGAAGTAGACTTGTTAAAGAACACATTGAGTTATAGTCAGGCTACTTGTAGTGAGCTTCTGGTTTGTCCTTTTCCTTATAAAACTGCCACACAACTCTCATGGACCACTGCAGATTGTTCATTGCTTCAGGGTAGTGTTTTCTCACATTTAAGATGTGTCCACACCATACATCTACCATATGTGATGTATATCATTATCCTACATGTCTCTATGCCACCATGTTTTACACTGCAGTAAAAAAAAAAAGGATTTTATTCTGAAATGTAGTTGCACGGGCCTCAAGCTGCTCTGCCTGCTCCTCTAGCAGGCAACCAGCTTGCATTTGCCAGATCCTCTGGCAAGAAAATGAACATGGTGCTAGTGTTGCACATCACTGTAATGACTCTATCACCATCCATACTCATCATCTTATACAGTATAGGCAGCTCTCCAGGCCTCCCCTTTTAAATTCCCCCATGAAACATCCACATAAAATGCCAGTTTTTCTCTTCCTATTTGCTGAGCTCAAGAGGTTGAGGCTGCAGCTCTAGTACCTGCTAGCTCCACCCCAGCCTTGCCTCATGTGTTTAGGGGGAGCAAACAAGCAAAAGCACATCCACACAAGCCTCCAAACACATGCTTAGGGAGACCACACAGATCCAAAACACCCACAGAGGCATCCAAACAACACAAACAAGCGATCAGCCCTGACCCTAAGAATGCAAGCTCATGGGTCTCTGCAAATGCTGCATGCAATACAGAAGAAATGAGTTTATAGTTTTAGGACTGATTCAAACACTGCATTTTAAGCATGTGCAGTGAATGCAGTTGTCATCTCTTCTTGCTGTTAGACCAGTCTGTGTGAAGCATTTGTGTGGTGAGATGCTGAAACTATTTTTTGGAAACCACAGATCTTACTAAAGATAAGATTGCATTGGTGGGTTAAGCAGAAGTACACATCATGTTCGTAGTCAGAGATAAAACTTTCCACAAGGGTTGAGACATTTAACCCTCCAGACGTTGATCTCACATCATGTCTCACTATTGGCCAGGCTGGCTAAGGCTGATGAGAACTGGCACTCAAAGGCAGCTGGTTTCCCAGTGTTTTATATAGACTGTTCCTGGCTTTTTTCTTAAATTTTGAGCAAAGTGCATTGATTCATAATTTGCAGTCAGTTTCCTTAAAACAAAACATTACAAATTGGTGTCAAGAGCTTAGATTGTTTAATGTGAAGTCAAAGGCTTTCATGGCCGGCATCCATAGTTTTTTGTGGGTTTTTCGGGCTATGTGGCCATGTTCTAGCAGTGTTTCTTCCTGACGTTTCGCCAGCAACTGTGGCTGGCATCTTCAGAGAATGTTTGCCTGGAAAGGACTTGGCTATATATATATTGTGTGACCTGGAAAGGCAGGAGTGATTTGCATGTGCATTGTTTGTTGCTGCCTTTCCAGGTCACACAATAGCCAAGTCCTTTCCAGGCAAACATTCTCTGAAGATGCCAGCCACAGTTGCTGGCGAAACGTCAGGAAGAAACACTGCTAGAACATGGCCACATAGCCCGAAAAACCCACAAAAAACTTTAGATTGCTTAATTTTACACATGCGCGCGCGCACACACACACACACACAGATGTTTTTTAATGTCTGTCACTTTTTTAAAAATAGGACTGTGTTTACTTTGAGAGCAATTGTGGCTTAGTGGTTTGAGCGTTGGACTGTTGCTCTGGAGAACAGGGTTTGAATCCTGGCTCAGCCATGTAAACCTGCTAAGTGACCTTGGACAAGTCACACTCTCTCAGCTTCAGAGGTTGGCAGTGGCAAAGGCAAATCCCCTCTGATGAAATGTGCCAAGAAAACCCTGTGATATGGTATCCTTAGGGTCACCATAAGTCAGAAGTGACTTGAAGGCACACAACAACAAATGTTTACTGTATCTTAGCAATGAATTGTTTTCAGGATTCTTACATCTCCATACCTTGCCTACACTGAGATGTACCAGCCATCTCACAGCCTCAAGGTTCTAACCACTCCTCTCAGTGCATTTTGCAGTTGCTTGTTCAGTGCCAGTTTGCAAGACTTCAGTTTGCTTGCCTTTCTGCATTCTTCATGATACTGTGGCCCTTTCTGAATGTTTGAGATCCAATTAAACGAGGCTGCCAAAACTTCCTTTTATAATGGGTTGCTCATCTTCCAGAAATTATGTCATAATGAGGTTTGGTTTATATAGTTTACTCATCTCCTCATTAAAGTGCTGTCTTTTTGGAAGAGGCACTTTGCATCTTGAAATATTGCATGGTTAAAATGAAGATAGGTTTATAAGAACTTAATGTACTTGGGAGGTAAGGTTTTGCAGCTTTATGGCAAAGATGTTGTAACAAATGACTTTATGGTTGTGCTATATTTTACCCAAGCAGTTGTTCAAGAAAAGAAACTACAGCACAAGCTGCCTGGTCAAAAGAGAGGAACTCTTCCTAGGAAAAGAACGGTCCCCTCTATGTTTCTGGCCCATATTGACAGTTGATTTTAATAATAGATTGTTGTTGTTAACTGCTGTTAAGTAGACTCGAGACATCAACTGCCCTGCTCAGGTCTTGCAGATTCAATCTATCCAACTGTAATGCAGTCTTCCTCTTTTCTTACTGCTTACTGCCTTCTGCCTTAACATGCATTATTGTCTTTTCTGGTGAGTCATGTCTTCTTGTGATATGTGTCCAAAATACAGCAGTCTCAGTTTAGTCATATTAGCTTCAAGAGAGAGTTCAGGCTTGATTTGCTCTAGGACTCATTTACTGTATTTGCCATTTTGTCAGTCCCCAGTATCCATAGAACTCTTCTTTAGCACTACAGTGTTACCCCGGGATACAAATGCGCCGCCTTACGAAATTTCCGGGTTACGAAAAAATCCAATTGAAAAAAACTGTTCCGGGTTACGAAGGTTATTTCGGGTTACGAAAGAAATTTTGGTGCTTTTCGGCGCTTTTTCGCACCAAATCGCGGCTTTTCCCCATTAGCGCCTATGGGGTTTCGGCTTGCGAAAGCCTTTCGGGTTACGAAAGCGGCGGCGGAACGAATTATTTTCGTAACCCGGGGTAACACTGTACTTTTCAAATGAATTGATTTTCTTCCTACCAGATTTCTTCACAACTATATATAGAAATTGGAAGTACAGTGACATGGAAAATCCTAACTCCAGTATTCAGTTATATATTTTCACCATCTTGTATATTCTTCATCTTCTTCCTCTGTAATTGGAGCATAAATTTGGATTATTTGGTCAGACTTTGCATTATATCCTTTGACTGCTTTTTATACATCTCTCACTATAAATGCCAACGCATTTCTTAGATTTTAAATTCCTGAATAAAACACTGTGTAATTATCTCACTGAAAATGTCCCGTTCCTGTCCACTTTATTGCAAGTATTGCAATATTTATAGGTTCCATTTCTTTTTATACTATATGTAGCTTCCCCTGAAGCCAAAGCTTTGGACTTTTCTTTTGCTCTGAATATGTCAACAGCAGAATGTCCTTTTAGCTGGAGTCCAGTTGTGACATTAGCTACAGCACCAGTCGCACTTGACCTCTTCTGCATTAGCTTATTGAGTGACTTTCAATTTATGAGTTTCATCTTATGGCACCATCTCTTGTTTCATTTTGGTTTGTCTCATTGTAAGGTCTTCATGGTAAGACATTCAAAAGGGGTTTACCATGCCTCTTCTTGAACAGTACTGACAGGTATTAGCTATGGTGCCACTGCCATTGTCTCTGCCCAGCAGCTGATTGACAAATTTAGTCTGGCTGAGGAGCCAAAGTCTGTCTGACATGAGGGGGTCCTATCAGTGGCACTGATGCCATCAATGTAGTCTCTTGCCTCACACGAGCATGCATTCCCATCAATATGGAAAGGTAGTGTCATGGTGAGTAAATATATCCTGAACCATTCTTTAACCTTCAGTTGGCAACTAAGTACTACGTTGTTGGTTTGAGCACAAGGCTGGTGGTGTAGTGCAAGAATAGGCAAAATGTGGCCCTCCAAATGTTATTGGATTGGAGTCCCATCAGCCCTAGCCCTGCTAGGAGTGCATTTTTACATCCGGAATGCCACACATTGCCTATCCCTGGTGTTACTGATCATGGTGAGCACTGTTTGCAAGAAATCATTGACATTTTGTGTTGTATGACAGTATTCAATAGGAATAATGAACCTACCTTTTATCAAGATTGTCTGTTTCAGCCGGTATTGTTTAGCTCTGCTTCCTAGTGGTTTTCTGGGGTTCTTGTTCCAAGAAGGGCTATTCCTCTCATCTATTTCCCAATGCTTTCTTCTTGTTTTGTAATTGAAAATTCCAGAGGTAGAATTGCCAACCTTCTGCATGCAAAATAGGTGCCTCTTCAACTAAACTACACTCACTTTCCTAAATGTTCTGTATGGGCTAGACCTGATCCTGGTCACCAATCCTGGTCACCAAGCAAGGCTTGCAGTGGGCGGGGGAAAGGGTTCTTCTTCGTGGTCTCTGCAAAGTGCACAAATGGGTTATTCTGCACCTGTGCAGCATTTCCAGATCCTACTGGAATTGCTAGGGAAGACCTTTTGGCTGTAGCTCTGCCCACCCTCTATATAGGCAGGATGTCTTCCCACCCTTTCTCAGTTCCTTTTGTCCGCCACGTGAGCAGCTTAGGAACCTCGCTTAGAATCACTCCTTCCTTAGCTTTTGCTTTCGTTTCCTGCGTTTGCTCTAACTTTCTTTGAACTCTGACTACTCTTTGGATTGTGATTTGAACTTGGTTTTGGACTCTGATTGACGGTAACACTCGGACTTCTTGACAATTCTCTTTTTTTGTCCCTTGGCTTTGGTCTAAAGATGTCTGCACACTCTTTTAAAAAGTGCACTGAATGTGGGACAAACATCCTGGCACTCGACGGACACACCTTGTGTCTCCTCTGCCTGCGAGGGCCACGTCCCTGCTTCCTGCCCTCACTGCATGGCCTTCACTCCGCAGGTCAGGAAAAATAGGGAGATGCGCCTGAGATCAATGTTCTACGCGCAAATTTTGAAGCCTCCCTCCACCTCTAGAGCCTCTGCCAAGGCTGGCACCGCCAAGGGCAAGCTCTCATCTTTGGCCTCAGGGGTCCCTGCCAAGGCTACTGCCGCAAAGGGCATTACCCCTTTGTCTCCTCCGAGGGTCCCTGCCAAGGCTGCCGCTGCTGAGAGCAAACCCTCTTCTGAGGTCTCTAGGTCACCAACCCCAGACAAACGGAGGTCTTCGGACCAGGATGTGGCTGGCCACCCATCCTCATCAAAGAGGAAGAAGTCCTCAGACTCCTCCAAACTGGAGAAAAGAAAGCAGAAGTCTCGGGACAAGTCCAAGGACTCATCCTATCACTCTGGGAAAAAGTCCCATCCCTGCCCGGACTCCGACCACAGGTCCTGTACCAACACTCCCATCCAGCCCGCTGACACCGAACTGGGCTCGGTACCATGTGCCCAACCAGCGCCTCAACCTTGAACATCTCCTCATCCCAACTCCCGGGACCGACCAGATACCTTTCTTCATTCCTTGTCTGAACCCTATCAACTCTCGGAGAGTGAAGAGGAAGCTTCTCCTTTCACCCAAGTGGTGATACCAGACCGACTCTCCCAGACTTTGGAGGTCATTTGTTTCGAGAACGAACAGGACTATGATGCATCCTCTGTCCTTACTGAACCCTCCAGACGGGAAGTTGTTTTTGATCAAGCCACAGGTGCTTATTTTTTTGCCTCTTGATCCTTCTGAAGTCCGTGGAGACCGTTTTGTTTCAACCTTCCAACCTGTTGAACCTCTCTTGCCTACCCCAAGGTCATCTGCTGCATCCATTCTACTTCGGTCTCGCCTCTCCTCGGCTTCCCGAGTGGAACAGGTCCGTCCCATACAGTCAGCTTCTGCTGTCTCCCTGCATGTGCACCTCTCGTTCCTGGTACCGGTAACCACTCAGGCCGTCTCGGCTCGCACCAGGACAAAGTCAGCTTCTGCTGAATCCGCAGACCCCTTTGTCTCCGACTATGCCCTGGCTCAACAGTTGCAGAGTCTTGTCTTTCTCGAGGCCCCCTCTCCCTCGGATGACATTTTTTTTCTTTTTTAGAGCAAATGATTCAGATGGGCAAGGCCTTAAACATTGAAGTCCTCCATGCAGACTCTCAAGCTCTTGATCCCATTGATGAGAGAATTCGGGACAAGGTCCCAACTCCGACCTCCATTGCATTTCTATCATTGACGTCCAGGATTACTAAGAATTCTTGGCCCACTTTGTCCATGGCCCAACCTTCCACCAAGAAACTTGACAATCTCTACCGTATTACACCCTCAGATTTGGCTTTTTGAGCACCCTCGTCCAAATTCGGCAATTGTGGAAGCCTCACACATTCGGTTGGCCTCAAAGATAGCTTTGACCCCTAATGACAAAGAGGGTCGTAAGCTCGACACCATGGCATGGAAATCCTACGTCTCTGCAGTCCTGGACCTCAAAATCCAGAACTACTCAGCGTGTATGGCTGCCTACCAACAGCAGCTTTGGAAGAAAGCTCTTCCCTTGTATGAAGACCTCCCTGAGGACAAGAGACAGACTGCTGTGGCCATCCAGGCAGAAGCTCATGCACTGGCCTCACACTAGATCTTAGTGGCCCGACACTTGACTGACTGCACTTCCCAACAACTCTCCGGCGCCCTGGCCCTCCGGCACTACGCCTGGCTAAGGTCTTCGGACCTAACGCCTCAAGCCAAACAGGCCATTGAAGAGCTCCTCTTCAATGCCACAGGACTGTTTCATAAGGAGACTGATGAGAAGCTCGACTTCAAAGACAAAATGAAGAACACAGCCCGTAAATACGGTATGTCTTCTTCCTCCACTTCTCGCCCTCCTTTCTCTCAACGCCGTTCGGGATGGAAAAGACCTCCCTATCCCCCCAACCAGGGTAGATCCACCCAGTCCGCGAACTACTAACAGCAGCACTTCCCTCCCTAACAGCTGGGGAAACGCCAGCAAAAACAAAAATACAAGCAACCGTTCCATAAGAAGGATGCAAAACAAGGCAAGCGCCGCTTCTGAAACTCTCCAGCACTCTCCATTCTGTTAACTCCCTTTGGGGATCACCTGGCCCACTTACACCATTCCTGGGCCTTCATAACATCCCACTCCTGGGTGCTTTCCATCGTCTGTAGGGGCTATGCCCTGGAGCTGCAACCCTGTCCTCCAATGGGCATCATTCTCACCACTCCCCCCTCAGACGCCCTTCTCGACAAAGTGTGTTCCTTGCTTCAAAAAGAGCCCATCGAGCCCATCCCGGACTCGACAGTGCCTCTTCTCCAGATACTTCATTGTCTCGAAAGCCACAGGCAGCCTCCATCCCATCCTGGATTTGCGTTTTCTCAACTCTTTCATTGCCTATAAGTGTTTCTGCATGGTAACCTTGGCTTCCATCTTGCCTCTTCTGCAGGAGTCAGACTGGTTCGCCACCTTGGATCTTCGGGATGCTTATTTCCACATTAGCATCTGAGAGGACCACTGGGACCTCCTTGCCTTCTCTGTTGGCTCCGACTGCTTTCGGTACTGAGTACTGCCTTTTGGACTTTCCACTGCACCGAGATGATGACAGACAGATGCTCCTCTCCCCACCTCAAGTCGGCACTCTCCCTCCTTCACTACTTGGGACTCATGATCAACAGAGAAAAGTCCACCCTCTGCCCAAAATAGCGGGTGCGCTTCATAGGGGCCACCTTAGACTCCACAACCTGCAGTGCATACCTTCCTCATGACAGGTTCCTCAACCTCATTACTGCGCGAACAGCTCAGGTTGCTCTTGGCCATATGGCATCCACAACATATGTCATGCTGTGGGCCCACCTCCACATGCATCCCTTCCAGTCATGGCTCCTCTCAGTCTTCAACCTTGCCTTTGACAATCCATGGTAGTGGATCACCGTCCCAAGGCCTGTTGCCCACTCTCTCCGCTGGTGGCTCAATCCACGCAATGTCTTGGTAGGCATTCCCTTTGTCTTACCACAACTACAGACTTCACTGACCACCATTGCTTCAAACACGGGCTGGGGAGCCCATTTCAACAACCTCTCAGTCCACAGGAGATGGTCTCCTAAAGAACACCAACTCCACATCAACACTCTTGAGATGTTGGTGGTACAGAAGGAAGGCACTGAAGGCATTCGAACCCTCATTGCGAAATCAGGTCTTTGTCCTCCTCACAGACAATATGACTTCGATGTATTACATCAACAAGCAGGGCGGTACCAGATCGACCACTCTTCTCGGCCTCACCCTTCAAATTTGGAACTGGTGTATCCAAAAGCGGATCATCTTGCAAGCCATACACCTCCCTGGGGAGGAGAAAGCGCTTGCAGACAAGCTGAGCAGGACTCCAGACTCTTGTCATGAGTGGCAACTAAATCCTCAGGTTGCCCTCCGCCTCTTCTCTCTGTGGGAAATGCTGGACGTCAATCTTTTTGCTTCTCATCTCAACACTCATTGCAACCACTTCTGTTCCAGGATCCCTTCACCTCAGTCCCACAAAAAGTTCTACGCCTTCCCCCCCATTTCTTCTAATCACCAGAGTGATAGCAAAACTGCGCACCAACAGATCAGACGCAATCCTGATCACCCCTTGGTGGCCGAGGCAGCCGTGGCTCTCCCCCCTGCTCCATCTCTCCAACCACCAATTCTGGCCTCTAGCACTCCGTCCCGACATCCGGACACTTCATGACGGTCAGGTTCGCCACCCAGACGTGGACACTCTCCGTCTCGTGGCATGGAGGATTCAACATTGACTCATCTTTCGGTACTGGTCCAAGAAATCATCCTGGCTTCTCAAAAGCCTTCCACCCAGTGCTCCTGTGCCCTTAAGTGGGCTGAATTTTTGACCTTTCTGTCCTCAACAGGACTCACCTCTTCGGAAGTCAGTGTCTCCATTGTTTTGGACTTCCTCCACCACCTCTTAGCATCTGGACTTTCCATTTCGTCCTTAAAATGCTACCTTGCGGCCATCTGTGCCCACTACCAATTCTCCGGCCGCCCATCCTTCTTCACTGACCCACTAGTGAAGAAATTCTTCAAGGGTGTTGCCAACCTGAGACCGCCAGCAGCGATCCCTATCCCCACTTGGGACCTCCAGCTCATCTTGGCAGCACTCGCTACTCTTTCAATCTCTGGCTTCCTGTGATCCTAAAACAAATAAGATCAATGGGTTGTGAGGCAGATGAGTTGGCCGGGACAAAACTAGGAGCAAGAATTGAGGTTGTGTGGGTCAAAGGAAGATATGGCGACAACAGAGTGAGGTTTTGTTACAAAGGAAGGCGAGATCGATGTTTGAAAGCGATCCCACCTTCAGCTCACTCTGTTACCCAGAATAGATTGGGGAGCTTACCAACCATGCCACCGAACCTTACCTTGCTCCTTTGTAATGCCAGGTCGGTAAAGAATAAGACCCACATCATCCACAACCTCCTTGTGGATGAGGAAGCCAACCTGGCCTGTTTTACAGAGATCTGGCTGGGGGATGATAGTGCCATCACTTGGAATCAAGCCCTCCCAGCTGGGTACTATGTTGGTGAGCAGGTAAGGGAAAGTGGGCGAGGGGGCGGAGTGGCTCTGGTCCACAGAGATAATCTCACCTTGACCAGGATACCTATCCGGAAAACTGACCACTTCGAGTGTATGTACCTCAGCCTGAAAACCAAGGATAGTATAGGGATTCTGTTAGTATACCGTCCACCCCGTTGTCTAACAGACTCCCTATTCGAGCTGACACAGCTGGTCTCGGAGTTGTTGTTCTCGCCCAGACTTATAATTCTGGGCAACTTCAACATCCCACTTGAGACCAGTTTAACAGGTGTGGTTCGGGAGTTCATGGATTCCATGACAGGCATGGGCCTATCCCAATTGGTTTCCGGGCCAACGCATTGTGCAGGTCATACCCTCGATGAGGACTTCAGTACAGAGCAGGAATATCCATGGGAGGAGGTAACTAGTACCACTGCACTGTCATGGACAGATAATTTCCTGGTCAAGGCTGAACTAAGAGCCACAGTCTGCCCCGTTGGGGGTGGAGGACCCATTAGAATGGTCCGCCCTCGAAGGTTAATGGAACCAGCTGGATTCCAGAAAGCCTTAGAGGGTTCCTTGGTTGGTAATGCCAGTGATTCTGTTGAAGCTTTGGTTAATACCTGGAACGCCAATCTCACCGAGGCCATCGACACAATTGCTCCCAAGCATCCTTTCCAACCCGCTCCTAATCTCAAATCATCTTACACTGAAGATCTGAGGAAAATGAAGTGGATTGGACAATGATTAGAACGTGACTAGCGTGACACTCGACTCTTAAATGACAGAACTCGTCATAGGAAATTTCTTCATACCTATAGAGAGGCGATACAGGCAGCGCAGAGATCTTTCTCCTCTGCACGTATCGCATCTGCGGAGTCCCTTCCAGAAGAGTTGTTTAGGGTGGTAAGGGAACTGACACAGGTTCCACTTGTGCAGAACCCTCTACTCAACCCCGACAACAGCCTGCTGTGATGTTTTTAACAACTACTTCGCTGATAAAATCTCTCAGATAAGAGTCAACCTGGATACCGGGATTGCAGCAGAATCGACTGATGAGGTGTCCAGTGAACCCGTTATTGAGGTTAAACTGGATTGGTTTGAGTTTGTGAATACCGATGACGTGGACAAGATCCTTGGAAATGTGAAGAAGATGACATGTCCCCTCGATCCCTGCCCATCATGGCTGGCCATCCAGGAGGGGTGATGCCTTGATGGCATTTCTTAGAGATGTCATCAATGCATCCCTTAGGGAAAGTTGTGTTCCAACTTGCTTAAAAGAGGTGGTTGTTAGACCGCTCCTGAAAAAACCTTCCCTGGACCCCCTGGATATGAAGAACTACAGGCCTGTATCCCATCTTTCATTTCTGAGCAAGATGATCGAGAGGGCTGTCGCCCATCAATTCCAAGTCATCTTGGATGAAACCGATTATCTAGATCCATTTCAAACCGACCTCAGGACAGGATATGGGGTGGAGACTGCCATGTTGCTCTGGCTGACGATCTTTGTCTAGGCATTGACAGAGGAAGCATGACCCTGTTGGTGCTTCTAGATCTCTCAACAGCCTTCGACACAATAGATCATGACATCCTCTTGGAACGCCTGGGAGAGTTAGGAATCGGTGGCACTGCACTCCAGTGGTTCTGGTCCTTCCTCTCAGATAGATTCCAGAGGTGATGCTCAGGGACAGTCGCTCCTCGGAAAACGGAGCTTAAATGTGGCATCCTTCAAGGCGCCATACTGTCCCCGATACTATTCAATATTTATATGAAGCCGCTAGGAGAAATCATTTGCAGACATGGGGCAGGGTGTTATCAGTACACTGATGACACCCAAATATATTTCTCCATGTCCCAATCAGCAGCTATGACAACAGGTGGCATTTCTCCCCTCAATCAGTGTCTTGAAGCAGTAATGGGCTGGATGAGAAAAAACAAACTCAGGCTGAATCCAGACAAAACGGAGGTATTTACAGTAAGGGCCCCCAAATCAGGTCCATCTAGGACTGGAGGGTTGCAACCTCCAGTCCTAGATGGGCTCACGCTCTTCACAAAAGACTGTGTTCGCAGTCTGGGGGTGCTCCTAGATCCGTTGCTTCACATGAGAAATCAGGTGAATGCGACAATCAGGAGCACCTGCTATCAGCTCTGGCTGATACGCCAGCTGCGCCCTTTCCTGGAAGTAAAGGACCTAGAAACTGTTGTACATTCACTGGTAACTTCACAACTTGATTTCTGTAATGCGCTCTACATGGGACTACCCTTGTGCCTAGTCTGGAAACTTCAACTAGTGCAAAATATGGCAGCCAGGTTGGTCGCCGGAAAAACTAGGAGTGACCGAATAACACCCGTCCTAAAATCTCTTCACTGGCTGCCTATTAGTTTCCAGGTGCAGTACAAGGTGTTGGCTATAACCTTTAAAGCCCTACATGGCTTGGGTCCAACCTATTTGAGGGATCGCCTGCTCCCATATAATCCGCCTCTCACACTCAGGGTGGATCTATTGCAGCCTTTAAAAACCAGACTAACTGCTACCTCCCAGAGGGCCTTCTCTGCAATTGCTCACAAACTATGGAAAAGCCTGGCGGACAAGATCCGTCAAATTGCCAGCTTAGACAGCTTTTAAAAAGCTGTCAAGACGGATCTCTTCCGGGGGCCTTTCCTGAATAAAAGTGCCCGGCCACAGAATGACCGCCCCTCACATCATGTATTAGCCCACTGTTCTGTCCTCGTTATATGTGTACACACACACACACACAATCCTGTTTTAATAGATTTTAATTGTAACATGTTTAATCCTATTTTAAGGAGGGGGAATTTGGAACAGACCGTTGTGAATGTGGATTTTAATGTGTTGTGAGCCGCTTTGATTGTCTCATCACAGAAAAGCGGATACAAATAAAAGTTTTATTTATTATTATTTATTTATTACCTCAGGCTCCTCACATGGAAGATAGCCTTCTTGGTAGCCATCACCTCAGCACATCGGGCCAGTAAACTTTGTGCCCTCCATACGGACTCACCATACCTGAATTTTTTTAAGGACAAGGTTGTCCTCCGTCCGGACATTTCCTTTCTTCCAAAGGTCGTGTCCACCTTTCATCTGTCAAGACATCATTCTCCCAATGCTAGCCCCAAACCAGACCACCGACACTGAGTGTCGGGTCTACTCCCTCGATGTCAGGTGGGTGCTAACCTTCTACCTCGACAGGACTGCGTCCTCTTGTTGTTCCCCCAGACTTTTCATCTGCTCCTCCAACCCCAAAATGGGGCTTCCAGTCAAACCTCAATGTTTCTCAAATGGGTGACTTCCACAATCCTCCTCTCCTATGAGATTTTTGGGAAGACTCCACCTGCTCGAATTTGAGCCCATTCCACCAGGGCAGTAGCTTCATCTTCAGCCTTCCTCTCCGGAATTTCCTTGGAGGACATATGCAAGGCTGCAGTATGGTCACAACCTCTGACCTTTATCAAGCACTACAGACTTGATACCAGACACCAGTGAAGCAGCCTTTGGCAGAGCTGTTCTCCTTTCCGGAATGCACTAAGGTTAGTTAGCACTTGTCAAACATGACACTCACACTGTTTCTGGTTTAATAATTGTTTATTGCCAGGACATTCCCTCCTTCACAGAGGAACAAGCTTGCCAGTCTAACCCATTTGTGTACTTCGCAGAGACCACGAAGAAGGAGGACAGGTTGCTTACCTGTAACTAGTTCTTCGAGTGGTCATCTGCGAATCCACACAAATCCCACCCATCCTCCCCTCTCTCGTGTCCTTCTCTCTTCTTTGTCTGCTCTTACAGCGGACCTTTTTTTGTAACTGAGAAAGGGTGGGAAGACCTCGTGCCTATATAGAGGGAGGGAGGAGGTACCGCCAAAATCTTCCCTAGCGATTCCAGTAGGATCCGGAAATGCCGCGCAGGCGCAGAATAACCTATTTGTGTGGATTCACAGATGACCACTTGAAGAACTACAGTTACAGGTAAGCAACCTGTCCTTATTTGTACAGAAGAGGATTCAGTCACATCAGCCCTCGTTTGCAGTCTGAAATTCCAGACACAGTTTTGCAGCTGAAGTGAGAATCTGGTCTTATTGGGAAAAAGAATAGATGGAAAACCTCCAGGGTCGATGTTGTCAAAATTTAGACAGCAGCTCCAAACAGTAGTGGCATCAGCCGTGTTCCTCCTAAGAGATATCAAAGGCTTTGTATGCACTCTTATTTGACATTTGTTTTAACGCTGTTAGCAAACCACCTGTCTTGTTAATTAACTCTTGTTGGGAGAATATACATGGCCAGTAATCAGAAGTACTCCAGACTTCAGTAGTGGGAAGATTGTTATACCACTGGAGGAATGGGGATACATCTGTTGTTCTACCACCATGGATATTAATGCATATAACAAAGAATATCATTATTTTATTACTCATAGAATTTATTAACTGCAGAAAAATTTGTCCTCTTCTGTGTTCATTAAAAAAGCTAGTGTACACTCTCTAGTACAGTGTGTGCATCTAGATGCTGTCCTTTGTTATACAGTAATCTGTTTTATGGACTGTGGAAGGGGCAGAGAATCTTGATCGCTGCCTGGTGGCCTTAAAAAAGGGTGTTGAGAATGGAAGGTGTGCTTCCAATTCTGGCTTGGAACTGGAAAAAAATCTCAAGCTGAAGAAAAGGATGAAAACATCCTATGGTTACAGCCTTGGCAGCGTTTGTGCAGTCCCATTTTTCTCCTTGTTGTTGTGGCCACCAGTTCCAAACCTGGTGAAGCTGCTGTTTCTTTGTGAGAGGACCGGGAGGAATGGTGTATTCTTCTATATGGTGGGCTAGTGATCCAAGGATTGGAGTCTCCATGGCTTGTCACATCCCATATTATTCAGTGGCTGCACATGGATGCAGACACTCTGATGCAGACGTGTGCATGTCGCTGTCCATTTAATAATATGAGATGTGACTGTCCATGTTTTTCCCCATCCATGTGGGCCCTCAGACCCAAACCCTAGTGGATGGAAAGGGTCCACTGGATATACAGATCCTGGCTTTCCTGCTTGTGAGCTTTCCAAGGCACCTATATGGACTGTTTGTTGTTAATGTTGATTTTACCAACAAAATTATTTATACCCTGCCCTTTTCTCAAAATTGGGACTTAAGGCAACCAGCGTTAAATCCAGTTGTATTCCTGACTAGAATGCAGTGTCGGAATCAACTGAACTTGTTAGTCACCACTCTGTATGTCCAGTAGGTCTCAGTAAATTGAAACTAATATTGGGATTAGTTTGTTTTGTTTTTTGTTTATTGTTGTTTTACGATTCTCCATTTTAAAAACCTGTATTATGATGACACTGCGTTGTAGTTCAACACTCTTCACTTTGGTGATAGTTCTAATGGAATGATAGTTTTAAAGAAAGTGAAATAAATAAAGAGAACTAGAGATAAATACTGCAAATTTAAACACACATAGTAAAACAGCATATTGCACAGAAAGAGGGAGAGAAAAATGTTGGTAGCTGTTTCCCAGCCCTGCTTTAACCCTTAAAGGCCTGTTCAGGTAAGTGAGCTTTGTATTCTTTTCCAAAAGCCAGAAAGAGAATGAGGCCTTCTCACCTTACCTGGGAGTTCATCCCATAGTTGCTGGGGTGATTCCAAAACAATACAAGCGCTGCTCCTTTCTGCCAGGTGATGCTGTACCTTTGCCTAAAGAACTCCTCTACAAGTTTATATTTTGAAGAAGAAAGAGCAAGTGCTATCCATGATGGTCTCCATAAGAGTGTTTGATCAAAAGTTTGGGAACAGGAGTGGGCATAAGTTGAAAGTAATGTGTAACAAAGTACCATGGTGTATGTATGTTTTCTTAGTCAAGGAATTACCCAGAGGTGATTTTGCCAGTTCCATGTTACTTGTAAAAAAATTCCTTTTAGTAATAACCCATCTAACACCTTTGTGTGTGTTGTGTATGCATGTACTTTCAAGTCCTCTGGTGACCTGATGACTCTCATAGGGCTTTTTTAGGCAAGTAATACTACTTTCCATAAAATATAGCTTACAACATCTAGTATTTTTTGATAGTCTTCCATTCGAATACTAACCAGGCCTGACCCTCCTAAGACACCAAGATCAGATGAGATCTGGTGCCTTCACGATATTACTGCCCTAGAATTATGGAATACAAGAGTGCCTCAGAAGATCACACAGTCCCACCCCAGTGGACAAATGGTGCAATGGTGTGTCCACTTCTTTGCTTTGTGCAAATCATTCACTAATCCTGAAAGTGGTGTCACTAGGGTCGGTGTCACCCAGTGTGGTAACTCGTGGGCCCCCCCCATCAACCTTCTCCCATACCACGCCATAAAGAACCCTTAGTATTCTCTATCATGTAATATGGGAGGAGGCCAATGAGGTGTGTGTGAGAGTTACCACACTGGATGTCACCAACCCTAGTGACTCCCTGGGACAGCTTGTATATCTTTGCATAGCCGTGTTGGCCATATAGCAAGGTACAGTTTCGTCCAAAATCCACAAAACAGGGATACCTTTATGAGTCCAACCACAATGCTTAGTATTCTGTATCCTTAGTAATTTTTTTTGTACTAATATTACTCATAAATTGCAATTCCCATATATCACTGAATGCCATGACAATAGGTGCTCCATCAGGGCTAGCCTGAAGAAAGAGAGCCCTCACTCCATGTTAACTGTCATCCTTTGGCCTGTGAGGGAGTGAACAGGCAGGCCCAGCTCCACCAGGGCTAGCTTGAAGAAAGAGAGCCCTCCCTCCATGATAGCTGTCATCCTTTAGCCTCTGAGGGAGTGAACAGGCAGGCCCAGCTCCATCAGCGCCCTCCCTCCATAACTGAAAAAGGCCGGTTTGCCCCGCCACACGCCCACTCTGGAGGAGAACACCTGCCTTGTCTTTGCGCTGCAGAGGAGGACTTTAAGGGGAAGGATGCCGGTGAGAAGCCCTAGAGGGTTTTATGGCTGGAAATGATGGCGATTCTGTCGACGCCCTGGTTGATACCTGGAATAAAGACCTAACCAGGGCAATAGACAGCATCGTTCCCGAGCATCCTCTCCGGGTCGCTTCAAATAAAAAACCATGGTACACTCAAGATCTTCGGAAAATGAAGCGAGCCGTGCGACGACTAGAGCGCCGCTGGCAGAAACACCGAAGCTTATCTGACAAGACACTCCTAGGAAACCTTTTCGTTTTCTACAGACCGGCAATCAATGCAGCAAAGAACTTGTTCTGTGCTGCACGTATTGCATCCGCAGAGTCTCGTCCAGCAGAGCTATTCAAGGTGGTCAGAGAGCTAATCCAACTGCCTCCCACCCCGAACGTGTTACTAGAACCAACAACGGCCTGCTGTGACGCATTCAATGACTTCTTTGTCGATAAGATCTCTCAGATAAGGGTCGATCTGGATGCTGGCATTAAAAGTGAGATTATGAGAGAGGTATCCAGTGACTCCGCGAACTGCGTTAGACTGGATCGTTTTGAGCTTGTGAGTACCAATGAAGTGGACAAGCTCCTTGGATGTGTAAGGAGGACGACTTGCCCTCTCGACCCCTGCCCATCTTGGCTGACCGTTCAGGGAGGAGATGCTGTAACATCACTGCTTCAGACTATAATAAAGACTATAATAGAGAGGGGAAATTTACATCAGCACTTAAACATGCAGTGGTTAAGCCACTCTTAAAGAAACCCTCTCTAAATCCCCTGATAAGGAACAACTATAGGCCAGTCTCTTTACTACCATTTTTGGGCAAGGTGATCGAGAGGGTGGTCGCCTTTCAACTCCAGGTTGTCTTGGATGAAGCCGATTATCGGGACCCATTTCAAACTGGCTTAAGGGCGGGATACGGAGTTGAGACTGCCATGGTCGCCCTAGTCGATGATCTCCGTCTGGGCATCAACAGGGGAAGTGTGACCCTGTTGGTGCTCTTGGACATCTCAGTGGCATTTGATACCATTGACCATGGTATCCTTCTGGAACGCCTGAGGGAGTTAGGTATTGGGGGCACTGCGCTCCAGTGGTTCCATTCCTACCTCTCGGGTAGATTCCAGATGGTGATGCTGGGGGACAGTTGTTCTCATAAAAGAGAATTGACATCTGGTGTCCCTCAGGATGCCATTCTGTCCTCCATTCTTTTTAACATTTACACGAAGCCACTGGGAGAGGTCATCTGGAGACATGTATTATCAATATGCCAATGACACCCAAATTCACTTCTCTATGTCTCCGACTGCTGCAGTGACTAAAGATGGCATCTCTCCTCTGAATGCCTGCCTTGAGTCTGTAATGGGCTGGATGAGGGAAAACAAACTCAAGCTGAATCCAGGGAAAACGGAGGTGCTCGTGATAGGAGCCCCTGGTCCGGGGAAAGAGATTTCTCAACCCATCCTTGACAGGGTCACACTTCCCCTGAAGAATGAAGTTCGCAGTTTGGGAGTGCTCCTGGACTCGTCTCTACAGTTGACATCTCAGGTGGAGGCGATAGCCAGGAGTGCATGGTGTCAGCTTTGGCTGATACGCCAACTGTGTCCCTACCTAGCTCAGGGGGACTTTGAAACAGTAGTACACACACTGGTAACTTCTCGCTTAGATTTCTGTAATGCGCTCTACATGGGGCTACCTTTGTACCAAGTTTGGAAGCTCCAACTGATTCAGAATGCTGCAGCCAAACTGATCACCAAGACACTGACATCAGAGCACATTACACTGGTGTTGAAATCTCTACATTGGCTGCCAATTTTCAGGGCACAATACAAAATTACCTATAAAGCCCTACATGGCCTGGGCCCGAGTTACTTAAGGGAACACCTCTCCCTACATAATCCGCCCCGCACTCTCAGAACATCTGGCACAAAAATATTGGAACATCCCAAAACCAGGTTGAAAACTACAGTATCTCTTGTAAAATGTTTTCTGCGATGACCTCTAGACTTTGGAACAACTTAGCAGAACAGATCCGTCTTATACCTTCTTTGGAAGCCTTCAAGAGGGCATTGAAGACGGATCTCTTACAGCAGGCCTATCCAACCGATCTCCTCTAATCTGATTTTGAATATCTGAATACGATGACTCGAT
The DNA here is from genome assembly GCF_019175285.1 of Sceloporus undulatus. Lineage (NCBI taxonomy): Eukaryota > Metazoa > Chordata > Lepidosauria > Squamata > Phrynosomatidae > Sceloporus > Sceloporus undulatus. Next base: position 8,871,677 of record NC_056531.1, read on the forward strand.
TCTTACGACTGTGAGCAATACTGTAACAACTCTTCCCTTTTTATTTCTGATTGAAGTATTTTGTATTGTCTATGCATTTTATGATGTTTTTATTGCTGTAATCCCACTTCGATCTGAAGGGAGAAGCAGGAGATATAAATTTACTATTATTATTATTATTATTATTATTAACAACTAGCAGAATTACAATCATATCTTGAAATTACAGTGTCATAACGTAGTTTAAATGTATGAACGTTTGGTAAGAAAATGTTTAAAAAAATAAACTTTACCCCCAAAATTAACATTTTTGAAATAAGTTGACATTTTAATTTTTTTTAAAAAAACTTGGGTCCTCTCCTTTCTCCTCTCACTGAGCCTCACCCCATCTCTTCAGCATTTTAAAGGGATACAGGCGAACACCACAACCAAAAGGCAGATGTATGGGGAGCAGTGGTGTCACCTGGTGTGGTCCACACACCCCTAGTGTCACTGTCAAATATTCCCCATCGACTCTCCTTAAAACTCTTGTTCCAGTGCCCCGAATGGTAGGTTTCCCTTCTTTCATTTTCCAGACATGGTAATGCTTGGGGGATTTGTAAGGAAAGCTTCACGATAGCCCCCTTTTAAAAGTTGATGGCCATGCATTAAGTGAGTGTGCAAATAGTCCTTTGCTGGGCTTTTCTGGAGGGGAAAGCTGGCCTCATTATAAGAAGCCTTAGTGTGGGGTGCGGGGGAGCATATGTGCCTCATTAATGAAGAATTACCGTGCTCCATCTTATTTTTGCAGTTAACATGAAGGAAAGGAGAAAGGAAGAGGAGACATTTTCTGATGATCTCTTTTGTTCATTCTTTTCCCTCAGAGAGAGAGAGAGAGGCTGCCAGCCTCTGGCTCACTAAATTGGTAATGGTTTCTGGAAGGAATCCAGGCTATAGTAAATATGAACTTTTGTCAATATTCCCCAAGCTACCATGGCCTCTGGGGTGGGCTTTATTAGCTGAAGGTCACTCCATTATGTTCCTCTCTCTCCTGACACCTTTGGTTGTTGTTTTTTAAGGACAGTCATCCAAAGCCTTAGAAGCGAGCATTTTGTCTTTAGCAGTGCTGGAGCTGATAAGCTTTAAGCACATATTTCATCCACCTAGTGCTCTGCAAAGACAAATGGTGTTTATGATTCCTTGGTTTCTTCTACTTGAATGATGGTGGGGAGTGGCAAGGATTAGAAGACAGCACAAGTAAACACATGCTCCCACACAGAGACAGAAGTAATCATAAACTTATAATTTTAGGTTCCTTTATTCATGTAGGTATGCTCAAGGCATTTCCTTATGACTCAGTTGCCCTTCAGATGATCTTGTACTCCTCCCTGCTCCACATGCCAAGGGATACTCATGGATGATGTGCAGGGGTAACTATGTTGGTGACAGAAAATAATCATAGAATCATAGAGTTAGAAGAGACCACAAGAGCCATCCAGTCCAACCCCATCCTGCCATGCAGGAATTCACAATCAAAGCATCCCCGACAGATGGCCATCCAGCCTCTGTTTATAGACCACCAAGGAGGGAGACTCCACCACACTCCAAGGGAGTGTGTTCCACTGTCGAACAGCCCTTACTGTCAGGAAGTTCCTCTTAATGTTGAGGTTAAATCTCTTTTCCTGTAGCTTGCATCCATTGTTCCGGGTCCTGTTCTCTGGAGCAGCAGAAAACAAGCTGCTTGTTTGTGGTCTCTCCAAAGCACACGAATGGGTTATTCTGCGCCTGCACAGCATTTCCGGATCCTACTGGAATCGCTAGGGAAGACTTTTTGGCGGTAGCTCCGCCCACCCTCTATATAGGCAGGAGGTCTTCCTGCCCTTTTTCAGTTCCTTTTGTCCGCTGCGTGAGCAGCTTAGGAACCTCGCTCAGGAATCGCTCCTTCCTTAGCTTTCACTTTTTTCTACTGCGTTTGTTCTGACTTTGTTTTGCCTAGATGATTCTTTTGGATTGTGATTTGGACTTGGTCTTGGTCTCTGACTAACAGTAACAACTCGGACACCTTGACCCTTCTCTCTCTTCGTCCCTTAGATTTGTTGAAAATGTCTGCACACTCCTTTAAGAAGTGCTCCGACTGTGGAACCAATATCCCGACACTCAATGGACACTTTTTGTGCCTTCTCTGCCTGGGCCAGGGCCACGTCCCCGCATCCTACCCTCATTGTATGGCCTTCACTCCACAGGCCAGGAAGAACAGGGAGATGTGCCTGAGATCCATGCTCTACGCACAGATTTTGAGGCCTCCCTCCTTCTCTAGAGCTTCTGCCAAGGCCGCTGCCGCTAAGGGCAAGCTCTCATATCTGGCTTCTGTGGTCCCTGCCAAGGCTATTTCAGCTGAGGGCACTACCCCTTTATCTCCTCTAAGGGTCCCTGCCAAAGCTACCACAGCCGAGGGCAAACCCCATACGGATGTCTTTGGGTCCCAAACCCCAGACAAACTGAGGTCCACGGACCAGGATGTGGCTGACCACCCATGCTCATCGAAGAGGAGTAAGTCTTCTGAGTCCTCCAAACTGGACAAAAAGAAGCACAAGTCCTGGGACAAGTCCAGGGACTCATCCCATCACTCCGCAAAAAAACCCTCATCTTTTTCCAGTGATGGAGGTGGAAACATCCTATAACGTGGGTTGATTCCATCTCTTGCTCCGAAATAGGCAGGTTTAATAATTGTTTATTGCCAGGACATTCCCTCCTCCACAATGGGAGAAGCTTGCCAGTCTAACCCATTTGTGTGCTTTGCAGAGACCACGAAGAAGGAGGACAGGTTGCTTACCTGCAACTGTAGTTCTTCGAGTGGTTATCTGCGAATCCACACAAATCCCGCCCATCCTCTCTTCTCTCTTCCTTGTCTGCTCTTACGGCAGACCATTTTTGGAACTGAGAAAGAGACTTCCTCAAGAAGTCTTCCATGTTTTTGCATCAGGAAGATTTTAGTTGTGTAGAGGTAAAACATGCAGATTCAGTCCAAATTTAAGATGAAAAAACTTGATTGAAGTCTCAGTCCACAGGCTACTCTTCATGGTTCCCCTGTTGCAGCTACAATGCTGTAACTCACAATAAAGAAAGCATGCCAGGGTAGCTGTGTTGGCCACAAACAAAAATTCACCATTCAATGATGTTTCATTGAATTCAAAGCAGAGCTCTCAGAGCTAATTCTGTGAGGAAGACTCACACATTTGGTTCCTGCCATTTAGTTGGGTCACATAAATATCCCTAGCAGAAGAAGCTGCTCACTGATAATTGCCCCCTTCCTGGTTGGGTTGGCTTATTAAAGGAGTACAACTTTGACTGTATCTGCACTGCAGAAATAATCCAGTTTGATAACACTTTAACTGCCGTGGCTCAATGCTATCAAATTCTGGGAACTGTAGTTTTGTGAGCTATTTAGCCTTCTCTGTCAGAGAGCTTTGGTGTCACAGCAAACTACATTTCACAGAATTCCATAGCAGTGAGCAACTGCCGTGGCAGTTAAAGTAGTGTCTGACCGGATTATTTCTGCATTGCAGATGCAGCCCTTGACGAGGCTGAAAATTTCTCTTTACAATATCAAAGAATCTAAGGCTGACATCTTTTTAAAATAGGATGCCTGTCTGAAAGCATTTTTCCCCCAAGGCCTGTCCAGTTCAAGTCAAGTTGAAAAACCATAGGAAAGGAAAGAGGGGCTCTTGAAGTTAACCATCAACAACATCTGGAGAGTAAACAGGCACACTGTCACAGTCTTCCCCTTTATGGTGAGATGTGTTGTCTTTATTTGCATTATGTTCATAAATCTTTATGGTGAGATGTGTTGTCCTTCTATTTGCATTATGGTCATAAAACTTTATGGTGAGATGTGTTGTCCTTCTGTTTGCATTATGGTCATAAATCTGTATATGTAGATATATATCCTCTTTTGGACTCCTTTTTGGCAAGGCCTAAATGGCCACCTTAATTAAAGTAAGCAGTGGGAGATTGTTGACAGAAAGAGAGATTGCAATAGTTTGTAACTCAGAAGCTAGGTGATCCTACAAAGGTCTAGCCAAGTTCTGGGGATATCTTTTCCTGTTCTGTTATCACCACAAGTGAAATGCAAAGCCCTGTTTGCTTTATTGCAAAAATTAAGATCAGCTTTACTTAAAGTGCGGAGGAATGGACAGAATCTGCAATTAGAATAGCAAGTTTGTTTAAAGAAAGATGTGTGCTAATACCCTGTATTGCTGTGCTCTTTGCATTACTTAATTTACCACAAACAAAGAACCTGTAGGTATTGCAGCAAAATAATTCCAGCATTTTAAATTGAAATTTGACAGTCCCCTGAAAATCCCATGCAAAAGGTGTGTCTTTGAAAGAGCGGTTTATGAATTGCCTACACATGCTCAAAGAGCTAGTGTCTTTTCCAGAAATATTGAAAGGTATTCTTCAGAAAGATTTTGGAGATAACCAAAAAGCACATAAAATCGAAGGCTTTGGAGAAGAGGTTGTTATCATTGAGTAGATAGAGCATCAAAAGAGCATCAAACTTGGAGCTGCTGTTACATATTAGAATTAGGAATTAGAAATTAGAATTAGAATTACATATTTTAGGTCTGTGGTTCTGCGTACCGCACAATAGTTGAGGTGTCTCTAGTTGAATTGCATCACTACCTGAGCCTATTGAGATCCTTGCAGTAGTCTGGTGGTATTGACAGTGGGATGATACAAGAAATACTACATTTGCAGTGCATTTGTAGCTACAATATGTTAGATGAATTCTACACTGTATTTAGTATTCAGGGATAGTGGATCGTGAGTACCGTATATACTCAACTATAAGTCGACCTCATGTATAAGTCGAGGTCAGGTTTTGGAGGCAAAATTATGGATTTTGATATGACCCTTGGATAAGTCAGGGGTAAAACTTAGGGGCATGTAACAAAAGATCTAAATAATCGAGCAAAGGAAAACAATGCCAAAGAACCTGCAAAATGATGGCAGACATAACTGTTTTAACTCGCACTAAAGGCTGGGTGGAAGAGAGAGTAGAGGGAAGTCAGCGCTTCTAGGACAGATTGCACTCTTGCTTTGCATCATGGGATTGTTCCCTTTTTAATAAGAGTTAACGGATAATATTTACATTTGACCTGTAGATAAGTCGACCTAGGATTTTTGGGTCAATTTTTGACTAAAATTTCTAGATCTGTACCTGAGCATATACAGTATATTTGGTTATGGCAGTGGTTCTCAAACTTTTTATCATTTCTCCTTGTGACCTCATTTCCTCCAGCTTGATGTAGTATATGAATAAAAATATTTTATCATTTCCGTTTGTATATTCATGTGTACAGTGGGCCCTCTCCTTATGTGGGGGTTCCGTTCCGGATCCCCCCATGTAAGGGAAAATCTACCTGTGCTCGAGCCTCATAGGAAATAATGGGTCTTGTGCATGTGGCGGAGCGGCATGCATGAGCCGCGGGTGTGCGCACCATTGTTTCCCTCCCCAAGTGGCTTCCGTGTAAGCTGGAAGCCACGTAAAATGCGTCCGCACTACGCATGGGTGCACTGTATTCATATTTTAACATTTTATAAGAAATGAGCATTGTTCAAATTAAGACAGTTTTATTTAAATAAATTCAATACTTCACAGTGCTGCAAATTTTACCCGTATTGACTCACACCGTCACACTTAGATGCAACAGTGGTCACAGATTATGTTCACACTCAGTCATGTTCTCCCACTTTTTCTTTCACTTACACTTACTCATTTACCCTCTCACACAGTCACACAGAAACATTCATTTTCTTGTGCGTATGTAAGTATACACAAGCGCATATGTGAGTATTTAAAAAAGAAATCATGAGAGTGACTGTATATATTTGTAATAAAATTTGTGTGTGAGAGTATGTGTGAATGCACATATTTTAGGGAGAGATTTCAGAAAAAGAGCATTACTGAGTATGTGTGAGAGAAAGTTACTCACACACCAAGGAAGGTACTGAGGTGCCTTTCTCTTCCCCTTCAGGACAGAAAAGGTTTGGGAAGCAGAAGAGGAAGGGGGATCAGGGCCTCCAAGTCTCGTGCCCCCTTGGGGGTCCCTCCCCACTGTTTGAGAACCACTAGGTTACAGTAAACAAGAACCAGCATGGTACAGTGCTTTGAGCATTGGATTGGAGGATTCGGTTTCCTGTTCAACCATGGAAACCCACTGGGTGACCTTCGGTGAGACACACACTCTCAACCCAAGGAAACCCCATGATAGCTTCACCCTAGAGGGTCAGAAATTATTTGAAAGCACACAACAACAACAACAACAACAACAACAACAAAGGACCATACAGGAAATATCTTGTGCATCACAAGGGACAGGAAGAAGTTGATCCTGCTGTGACAAAGGAATTCTTGGCTATTGATGTGAACTAGTTAAACAAGACCTATAGGAAAGGTTGGGCAGCTGCCAAGGGCCTTGGGACTGCAGCCTCCTGTTTTCAAGGCTACTCCTTTTTTCAAAAGTGGACATTACCAGGTGGTTGCATCTCCTGGACCCCTTCCTTCAAGCAGCCTTAAAATGGAGATTTGTGCCCCTGTGGAAACATCTGGGAATGTAATTCTCTACTTTGGAATTGGAATCCTTTTTTCATTTGGGGGAGCCTTGAGGAGATCCAAGATGGGGGACTTCATAGGCCCCTGCATCCTATTGAGGCTGCAGCATTTCCAGTCCCATCTTTACAAGTGCAACATACTTTATATCATTTGTGATCTTGATTGGCTTGCTTTGTATGGGGGAAGCTAGATACCAACCAGCTTTTGAGACCTTTCTGAAATGTAAATGCCTACCTCTGCTTTGACTGAACAATTTTATGGTGATAATTTTCTCCATTTCACCAGATCACTTTTGTTCATAGCAGTACATAAGCAAGACTCTTTGCCTATTGCTTGCCAGGTAAATTAAATTTTAGTTTCCTTCCGAGGCTTCAGAGACCCCTTCTGCATGTATTGCCATGCAAGCACAATTTGTTCCAAATTCCCCTGAGTCTAAGAGAGGATGACTTATCCGTGGCTGAGCTGGGAATCAAACCATGGTCTCCAGAATCATAGTCCAACACTCAAACCACTATGGACCTTAGAATTGTAACAGGAGAGCCATTTTAATCATCTTTCAACAAAAAAGTCACATTATTGAACATAACGGGGTTAAATCTAGTTAATGTGGGAAGAGCCATTGTCAAAGTACAAACTTCATAACCCACCAACATACTTCACAGCCTTATTATTAAAGTTTAAGAATGAAATGGTTAATAGTTTTATCCAGAGTTGATGTTCTGTTTTCTTTTCTTTTTTTGCACCCCAGAGAAGGAAATAAGGAGCAAGGAGGGAAACCCCAGTCTTTTGGGAGTTCCTGACAAGAGCTTTGTCCTGAGGGCATTCTTGAATGAGCTCTATCATCCTTCCGCCTCCAAAAAGAAGATAACAGTGTTAGTTGGTTTGCTTTGTCCTTGAGCAGTTGTATTTTGAGCCACCCTTAATAATCTCCTGGGACTGGAAAAACAAAAGGCTTTTTAGTGTTTGTTACTCCCCAGCTTCATATGTTGCATCACTTTATAGATGAATCAGTGGCGCTTCCTTCCCTCCTTCTGAATATATGTTACAAAAGTGGGTTAGGAGTGAATCTGCCTTTGATATATTCCTGGACAGGAGTGTTCTTTTGCTTTTGTTCTAAGAGATGGATGGGAGCTGTGGAGGAAATTGGCCTCCTCCTTGTGCTGGTGGTTCAGGGCATCTTGTTATCCAGCCCAGCTGTGTTTTGATCTTGGAGGCTTGTTTGAAGATTAAATTGAGACATCATTTGTTGTTATTAAGTGCAGTAATTAAATATGCTCAATGTTATTTAAGTGTGGCAAACACTGCCTGCCTGGCCCATAGATGACTGAAATTGCCATTACACAGCTGTGTTGCTTGCAGCATTTGTGATAAGTAGATAGGCAAACAAAGAGTGCAAAATCTCTCTCTCCAAACAATTTTCACTCCCAGGCCCTCAGCCCTGCTTCCTAGCGTACTCCTTTCCTTTTCATGTAGATACAGTGCTTTCTTCCCCAAATCCTACACTATGAAGAGCCTGTATGTAGAGAGATCTTGTAGCACCTTTGAGACTACCTGAAAGAAAGGTGTTGGCAGCATGAGTTTTGGTAGGCTTCGGTTTACTTCCTAAGGTGCTTTATGAAGAGCCTCTTAGTCTAGCCACCTTCTTACCAGGAGAGTTATAGTGGGCCTGTACTTTGTAAAACAAAAGGCCAGGTTGTACCTACTAGAGTTTTCCCAGCAGGTGATGAAGGTAGAACAAAATAGGAAAGTGAGGATCTACCCTTTTAAGACTGAGCATAGAGCAGAGTTTGTTGATTTTGTTGTGTGCCTTCAAGTTGTTTCCAACTTATGGTGACCCTAAGGTGGTGCACCTGTTACGAGGTTTTCGTGGCACATTTCTTCAGAGGGGGTTTGCCATTGCCATCTTCTAAGACTGAGAGAGTGTGATTTGTCCAAGATTACCCAGTGAGTTTCCATGGCTGAGTCGGGATTCAAACTCTGGTCTCCAGAGTCTTACTCCAGTGCTTAAACCACAACACCATGCTGGCTCTCTAGAGCAGGGCAAGGTACATTAAATTGGGTTGCAGCAAGGCTCTGTTATTCCACCAGAAAACTTTCCATGTTAGATTTTAGAACAAGTGGCTTTTGAATCTCCATTTTAACAGCCAGACTCCCTGGGCACGTGTATGCCGTTCTATCATGCCACTGACCTGCTTGCAACTTGTGGTTTCCATACATTGTGGAATTCAGCAACTCTACCATTTTAATGTGGACTGCACATGCAAAATCTTTAGAGGGAGATAGAACAAGGAGAAGGAAATAAAAACAATGCAAGCAGCAACAAGAAATAATACGTTAACTGGCTGGCTCTTTAGGTTAGAGATGGGCAACTACAAACAGAACAGAGGCCATTTTTAAGCGGATTGTTACTTCTCTTTGTTGTCTGTTTTGAGGACATTTAGGGGCTGGGGGACAAATTGTTGTCTTTTTATGTGTTTTTGGGGAAATTTGGGATAGTTTAGTGGCAAAAACATCAGCCCAAAATCAGCCTGAAAAAAATTAGTATGGTGGGTTTGAGGGGCTTCGGGGGCGGGGTCCCCTAAGCCGCACTTAAAGGGTCCCAAAGGCCATATGTGGCCTCTGGGCCAGACTTTATGCACCTCTGCTTTAATTGGTGTTTAGGAGGTGTTAGTATTGTTTGTTTATAGTTTTTAGCTCGTGTGTGTTTTAGATATAGAAAAAAATGTGTTTGTGGTTGTTATTTATATTATATACATGTGTGTGTGTGTGTGTGTGTGTGTGTTAAAAGCAGCACTTCAATCAGACCTTTTGTTTTCTGATTAGTACGTGAAAATGTAATGTTACAGCTGCCTTCAATGGAACTGGATGCTACTTAGGTACTGAATATAAATTAAAATGGCAATGAAGTGACAGTAATGCTGTAACGTCATCTTTGATTTAGAACAGCCTAAGGCACCAGGCTCTGTCTGATCTTAGAATCATAGAATCCTAGAGTTGGAAGAGACCCCAAGGGCCATCCAATCCAACCCCTGTCATGCAGGAACTCACAAACCATACCTGACAAATGACCATCCAGCCTCTGTTTAAAAACCTCCAAGGAAGGAGACTCCACCACTCTCTGAGGAAGTGTGTTCCACTGTCAAAACAGCTTTTACTGTCAGGAAATTCCTCCTAATATTGATGTTTTCCTGCAGTTTGCATCCATTGTTCTGGGTCCTGTTCTCTGGAGCAGCAGAAAACAAGCTTGCTCCCTTCTCAATATGACATCCCTTCAAATATTTAAACAGGGCTATCATATCATATCTTGGAAGCTAAGCAGGGTCAGTCCTGGTTCATAGTTGGATGAGAGACTGCCAGCAAATCCCAGATGCTGTAGACTATGGGGCTCGACTGATGAGCGGCCTGCAGCCGCCCCTTTTTGCCCCAAATGGTTGCCACCGCGACTAATCATCACAGCAATGATCCACTCCCTCTCAGGAGCAAAAAGAAGCTGCCAAAAGCAATTTCTTGGAAGGGGTGCCGTTTGGGCACTCCAACGCCTGTGCATCATCATGGCATGCCCCCTGTGTGAAAAGGTGCACATCAACATGGCACACGGGCCCTACTTTCAGCCCCAGGCTGGCACAAAGTGCCAGTCTGTTTAGGACTTATATTTCAGAGGAAGGAACTAGTAAAACCACCTCTGAGGCTGCATCTACACTGCACAAATAATCCAATTTGATACCACTAACTGTCATAGCTCCATCCTATGGAATCCTGGGATTTGCAGTTTGTTGTGGCACCTGAACTTTCTGACAGAGAAGACTAAATGTCTCACAACACTACAATTCCCAGAATTCTACAGCATTGAGTTGTAGCTGCTAAAGTGGTGTCAAACTGGATTATTTCTGCACTGTGGATACAGCTTGGGTATTTCCTAAGAAAACCCAATGAAAGTCATAGGGTTGCCATAAGTCAGCAGGTGATGTGAGGGCACACATACACACACCCCTTTGACTTATGGTGACCCTGTGAATGAGAGATCTCCAAGAGTGTCCACACTCGGTTGTGACCCAGCCAAATGCCATCCTCATAGGACTGGGGAAATCCCAGTGACTTGGATACTTGGGAACCTGAAATATATTTTCCTACACCCTTCTATTTTTCAACTCGCTAATGTTTACAGTTCTCTTTAGAACAGGAACTGTCGAGGCAGCTGGATGGAAATGGGCTAACCCAAGCTCTGGTTGTATTTTATTTCCCCCTATCTTGTTTAAAATTGCTTGTATTAACATGTAGCAGCCACACTGCTGATGAAACTAATGGCACCTGCCACATTACAAGTATGCAGTCATTAGTTGATCCAATTCATGTACAGAGAGCCTGGAGGTAGGCGGACAATGTAAACGCAAGGGAGGCAGGATAGAATAGGAGGCTGGGCTGATGGAGGAAGGGGGGAGACTCAGTAATATAGTGACAATGCAACATAAGGTAGTCACACTGGAAAACTTTCTCCTTCATTAGCAAGGATCTGTTGAGTTTCTACTCACATTAGGGTAATTAACACTAGTACAGATTGTTGAACATCTGTGCAGTTTAACTATATGGCTGGCTCCCAGGCTTTAACAGGGTTGTGTGGAGCCAAATGCAAAGTAGAATGCAAAGCCCACACACTATTCATTTTACCAAAATTAGTATTTCTAGATGAAAGCTGATGCTGCAGCATCACAAGGATAAATCCCCCCTTTGGTTCATTGCCAAATTGGCTAATGATCTGGGATTAGTGTTAATAAATGCATATTTTAAAAAGACTTTTATTACCAATTCTGAAGTGGAAGTGCCCTTCCTTTCTTAAGCATGTTTTTTTTCCCTTTTAACCTACATGGGTGTTTTCTACTTAATATGCTTTTAATGATCTGCAAGGGAAACCCCTATAAGAAATTGGAATCTCTACAAGGTTTTTTTTTTGGGAGGGGGGCCTTGCTGAGATGTATCTGTTTATGAAGTTGACAGCAAAACTGCTGTTTTAATTCTTATAACCTCGTAAATGACTGTGGGAAAAAGTGCCTTGCCATTTCTTTATACACTGAGAATGACTTGGTTAAGTAAAGAATATAAATGGATCTGTGCAGAGAACTATGGATCCACATGCAAGATGGCTTACAATTAGCAGCTGAAATAGACTATGTAACTTTGCCTCCATGGAGAGTCAGCCAAATCCTCAGAGGGCTTAAACTAAGCGTTAACAAGAAACAGAAGGCCACCATTGAAAATGGGAGCCTCATGCTGAGTTACCCCTCGTGCAACACAGAGTACAACTCAGTCCATGTTTTCATGTAATTACCCAATCTGAGTTTCCCCAGTCTTGCCTGCTCCAGTCAGGGATGTGATACACAGGTAGGGGAAGTCAAGAAGTGTCATAATCTAGACTAGAAATAGAATCATAGAATTGAAAGAGACCAATCTGGTGGCTGCCCTTAGACTCTGAAACACCCTGCCCAGGGAGATAAGAATGGCTCCCTTCTTAATGGCCTTCCACCGGCAGGTGAAAATCTACCTGTTCACACAGGCTTTTTTAAATTTAATTTAATTTTTCTTCTCTGAAGATGCCAGCCACAGATGCTGGCAAAACGTCAGGAAGAAACTCTTCTAGAACATGGCCACATAGCCTGAAAACCCCACCAAAAAAATATGGATGCTGGCCATGAAAGCCTTCGACTCTACAATTTAATTCCTTTTTAATGTACTTTTTCTATGTTTTTAATTGTACTTTTTTTAATGTTGTGAAGCCGCTCTGAGTCCCAATTCTCCGAAAAGAGCGGGATACAAATAATAATAATAATAATAATAATAATAATAATAATAATAATAATAGACCACAAGGGCCATCCAGTCCAACCCCCACCATGCAGGAACTCTCAATCAAAGCATCCCTGACAGATAACTATCCAGCCTCTGTTGAAGGAGACTCCACTACACTCCGAGGGAGTTTGTTCCACTGTCGAACAGCCTTTACTGTCAGGACGTTCCTCCTAATGTTGAGGTGGAATCTCTTTTCCTGTAGCTTGCATCCATTGTTCCGGGTCCTGTTCTCTGGAGCAGCAGAAAACAAGCTTGCTCCCTCCTCAATATGACATCCCTTCAAATATTTAAACAAGGCTATCATATCACCTCTTAAACGTCTCTTCTCCAGGCTAAACATCCCCAGCTCCCTAAATTGTTCTTCATAAGGCATGGTTTCCAGACCCTTCACCATTGTGATCACCTCCCTCAACACACTCCAGTTTCTCAACATCCTTTTTGAATTGTGGTGCCCAGAACTGGAAATAGTGTTCCAGGTGAGGCCTGACCAAAACAGATTAGAGTAGTAATAACTTCCCTTGTTCTAGACACTATACTTCTATTGATGCAGCCTAGAATCGCATTGGCCTTTTTAGCTGCCCCATCACACTGTTGTCTCATGTTCAGTTGTGATCTACTTGGACTTCTAGATCCCTTTCACACATAGTCTCCTTTAGCCAGGTGTCCCCCATCCTATATCTGTGCATTTCATTTTTCTGCCCTAAGTGCAGTACCTTACATTTCTCCATGTTGAATTTAATTTTGTTAGCATTGGCCCAGCTTTCTAGTCTATTCAGGTCATTTTGAATGTTGATCCTTATCTTCTCGGATATTAGCTTCTCCTCTTAATTTGATGTCATCTGCAAATTTGATAAGTATGACCCCAATTCTATCATCCAAGTCATTGATAAAGATGTTGAATAGCACTGGGCCCAGATCAGCTGAGGATGATCTCTAAACAGAGCTACCATTTGTCACAGCAGCCCTATATTTCTTGTAATTCTTCCCTGAGTTGAACTGGTGCCAAAATAATAATAATAATAATAATAATAATAATAATAATAATAATAATGATGATGATGATGATGATGATGATGATGTAAGATTAGAGTGAACTTTCAGGGTTTGTAGCCTTTTCTAGGACCTCTAACAAAAGTAGCTCAGACATTGCAGCAAGAAGGTGTGGGTTGAAGGTTATTTCCTGTTTGCTTAAGAAATTTTGCTATTTGCTCTTCTCTCATGTCCATCAGGCTATGTTCACAAGGAGGCTTTGCCTCCTGATCCAAAAGGTTCTCTTTCCCTTCCCTCCATCACAGTCTAGGCTTTGTTGGTATCATATCACCACCCGATCTGGCCTGTCTCCAAGGTGTGGCCTCATGAATCTAAGAGCCAGAGTTTCAGTACATTGGTCAATTCTGTAAGACTGAGTATGAGGACACTTGTGCCACCACATCTTGCACCATGCTTGGGAAGTTGGAAGCCAATTTAGGATATTGGGTTATGGGGCAACTATGTTATTGTCAAAGCAGCCATGCTCATGGAAAGCCATTTCATAGAAACAAGAAACAGCTGAGATGGGCAGGAGCAGGACTTGGAAACAGCCTCCGTCCCACCTTAATGGTGGGTAGGTGCTATCTGCTATCCGAGATAGATACCCAGTATCTATTAGTATCTGGTTAACTATGGTGGAAAGCAGCAGCAGCAGCAGCACTATAGTGATAATTTAAAATAGGGGAGCAATAAATGGGCAGCTGAAAAGAACAGACAGTTTGCATTTAACTTGCTACTGAAGTTACAGGGCAGTCACTTCATGGTTGTTTACAAAGTGAATACAGAAACTTTTGCTATTGTTGGCGTTGAACTGATTTATATGGCAAGGACAAAGAACAGAGCTACCACCCTCTTTAATCATATACAGAGACATTTTTTGCTAGAAGGTTAACACAGAAGTGCAGATTCTGTGATTTATATATTCTAATTTCCCATGAGGATAATTCCCCTAACAGCCTTATAGTTGACAGCATACGGGGAGGAAATTGTTGTTGTTGTTTTTTCAGTCCTTCCTCTGTTTATGCTAGTCAGCTGTCATCATGCCAAAGAGGTGAAAAGCCATGTCCAGAGGGTTTGAAAGAGACAGTCAGGTCTGCTCTGTGTGGATAGTGGCATACAATACATGAGTAACTGAGCAAATCAAATATGACATTATGATCCACAAACAACTGTGCATGGACTTGACAGGAGTCAATACCTCACTGTGAGCTGCTTCTTCTCCAAATCATTTGTGACCATTCAAGATATCTATTTCCAGAAAATCATTTTAGCACATGCTATATCTGTATCTAGAGATGCTAGAGGTTTCCCATCTACATTTTAAAAAGATATCTGTTATCCTCCATATCTTCCTAGAACATAGTATATCTCTCTCAAACTATCTTCTGTCACCATGAGAGTGTTCTCTCAACCAGTCATTAACCACTTCCTTTTACACTTGAAATGCTCAACTGAAAATTGTGTCAGTACCTTAACTCTGATATATGGAAACATCATCATACAGAAAACAAGACATCTCCGGGGAGTTTTAACCAGAATATATATAATCTTTCGGAAACGCAAACAAAGCAACATCGTATGTGGGCCAGTAAATAGCTGTAGCATAGAATCAAAACTGAAAGGGTCAATCAGGCTTCTGTTACCCACAATGACTATTGACAGGCCCAAATAGGACCCCTCATTGTGGACAAATTGTGGTGCTGTTGATCCTGTCCCCTGGCTGTGCCCACCTATGCATTGATGTGGATTGCTTACATAGCTGGAGCCTATGTGGGAACAAATGCCAATGTGCAGACTTCCACAAGAATTAAAACCCCGGTCATGCAGGGGTTTCAACTGCTATAAAATCTGTGCATGACCAGTTGTGCTTGTGTGAGCTTTCCACACTAAAGTGTGGTCACTTTTAGTAGTCACTGTAAGGGAATGTCTTAATGTGCTACAAACAAAGACTGAAAGCAGAGCACAGCCATGACACAATCAAAACACAGAACAGAGTTGCTTAGTTGTCGCACTGACAGATGTATTCAAGCAGATTAAACCATACATGCTGTTCTCTAAAAGCATATTTATCCTACTAACTCTCCCGTGATATCTGAAACAATGCATGAATTAAGCAAAGGGCCACAGAATACAAGATCTCAGGTGGAGATAAGCCTACCCCATGGGGTAACGTCACTAAAATAGACGTTGAGGTGGGTGGGAACCACAACAAAATAGATGTGAAGAAGGAGAACCTCTTTGGGGATGTGATAGAAGACAATTACTTATTTTTCTAAGATAAATTTTAGGGGAGATTTGAAACACACAACAGGATTTCCCAGAATATAGAGGGAATAAGGAGAGGTTTGAACTGAGGAAGATGTATTGTGCACTTAGATCAACAAAAGGAAGAAGCTGAGCTGTAAAATGAAACCAGCAGTATTAGCTGTGTCCATCAACTTAGGTTGCCAGCAAGTGTGGTTTATATTCTTCTGTTAGGGAGTTGGAAGCTGTCATGTAACAGTTGATATTCCAGCATGCTCGGGCCTTGAATTATGCATGCCCAATTTATCTTGCCCCCAGCTGAAAAACTAATTGTGTCCCTAGGATATATTTACTAGAAATTGTAGTTTGCTGTGGTGGGATCTCCAGGGTGTCCAGAAGAGCAGATGCATTGGAAGTTACTTTTTGGTTCTGCCACAGTGCCCTCCCCCTCCTGGCACTTCTGAGCAGCATGGCTCTTGGCTCTCTGAATGAGCTTGTAGACTCTTGATAGACAATTTCTGTTTTTGTTTTTTGAAACATTTTCTTGCTGATTACTTCTATCCATCTTGTTCTCCTATCTTGTTTTCTTAAACTGCACCAGACATCATGAGCAGACATGTGGTTTTTCAGCAGTCTGAAATATTAAAATTGCAGGAATATAACTCCAAGGAAGAGATTTGCTAAGGGAAAGCAGCATGCTGTGTTCTGAAATGTGGAACGAAGCGTTCTCTAATGTCTTGTTCTCCTTTTCTTTTGAGCTGAAAGTCTGCCCTGCCTTTAAATTATGAGCCTCTCTTAATCGCCAACATTTAAATGATGAATAGGAGGCAGGATTTATTTCCCTGTAGAAATGCCCAAAAGGTGCTGAGTTTTTTATACATGAATTATCCTACAAGTGCAGTGATTGGCAAAAGAGCTCAGAATGCCCCACACAACAGTTTTCAAGGAGGGAATGTCATCAGTTAAACTAAACTAAACCTATCCTTATGCATAGAATTTAGACCTGAAGATCATCCGGAAAGAGAGAGAATCTTCCACTTTCATTAATAACAACCCCACTCTGTACTGGCCCAAGCTGTTAAAGGTAGGAAGGTTTCAGAGTACTATATGAAAAATGTAGAAATAGCATCATATTAGTGGCAGGTAGGCCAGAGTTAACAAAATGGTGGCGGCATATGCTGCACCATGCTTTAGTTTACCCTGTTGGCAAAATGCCATTCTTCAAAAGCCATATATCTCAGTATCAAAAGGGGCAAAATGCCTTATAATGGTAGGGTTGCCATATCACTCTGCCTCCAAACCGGGAAGGGGTGGACGCCCCACCCCTTCCCAGCCTCAGTCGCCAGTAGGAACCCACTGCGACTACAAGCCCCAGCAGCCTTTGCGACTGGAAGGCCCACTCCCAGAAGTCTCTCTGATTGGTTGCAAGGCTGGGAAAGGGCGGGGCATCCTGTAACTACAGGCCCCAGTGGCCTTTGCGGACAGAAGTCCCGCCCCTTCCTCCAGCCAGAAGCCTTTCTAATTGGCTGCGAGACCGGGAAGGGGAGGGACATCCGGCCGTGCTTCGTAGGGCCAGGGAGGAGCACCAAAGAAGACCGAGGTTAGTGGGCTGGAGGACAAGGGCGGCAGGCTGGAGGACAGGAGGTCAAAACCTGGGATTGTCCTGCCTAGAATCGGGACATGGCAACGCTATAATGACCATTATCCAAATTGTCAGTCTGCTTTCATTCTGTGCCTGTAATAGAGGGGAGCTAATCTATAACTTATTTTGTTCCTAAAAGATTTCTTCTAAACAATAAGGGTTCACTATGGGATGCAAGATCCTGTACTAGATGTATAAAAATGTTTAGGGCACAGTGTTAATGGCCTTAGCCCTTATGCAGAAGTTTATAGCTAGAAATATTTGGAGGAAGGCAGGAAAGAAAGGTATGAGGATGGTATTAGGACTACAGAGGTATTGTGTTGATGTGTGTTTGTGTATAATGAAGCTGTTTTTGCAAAAAGCAAATGCTTAACCAAAGAAAAGGGCACACAAAAGAAAGAGTGAAGTTGCGTCTTTATAACACCTCTGGGATGCTCTTTGGCTCTGGTTGGGCTGGAATGATTCACAAAGTTCCATGGTGTGATTTTTTTAATCTGGTGTTGCTCCTATTTGTTGATAAAGAAGCAGTGCTGAAATGTGGGTTGTGTGGATAGATAATAGATGGTGGTTGTTGTGATGGCGATCTATCATGGGGTTTTCTTGGCAAAATCTGTTCAGAGGAGGTTTGCCATTGCCTTTCTCTGAGGCCGGGGGCATGTGACTTATCCAGGATAATAGATAACCATGCACAAAGTGTATTAAAACCACAGGATCAATGAATCCGCATAGTACTGAATTTGTAGAGTGTTGATCTGTATTTTTTTAAAATGATACCTTCTCCATTAGTTACTTCATTATGTGAAGTGGAGGTATTGTTTGATTTTCCCAGTGTTCTTCAAGGATGATTCATGCCAAAGCATATGAAAACCTGAAGCAACCTTCTTGCCCAAAGTGCCTACTATAATACTGTCTGTGCCAGATCTGGTACCTGAGATATTTTTGAGATGCTGGGGACTGAACCACGCACCTTCTAAATTTTTGTTTTACCACTAAACTAGAGCCTGGCTTTCAGGTGTAACCATGGCCATTTTCTCACAACAGGGCAAGAACCAGAGCAACCCTATTGTTCTATCTAGAGTGCCATCTTACTCACCAGCCATCAAGCAATGACATTATTTCTCCCAATTATTCCTTTCTATTTTGTAGTTTTGTAGTTTTAGTTAGGGCTTTAAGGTTGCACCTGATTGGATTAAGGTTGCACTTACTGTAATTGGATGTATGGAACTTTTGAGACAGTGCATATGTGTCTAATTTTATATAAATTGAGTATTCTTTATCCAGAATTCCAAAATCCAAAATACTTCAAAATCCAAAATTGCCCACATGGGCGGCTGAGATAGCGGCACATTTGCTTTCTGATGGTTCCATGTACACAAATCTGGTTCCATGCACAAAATTATTAAAATATTGTGTATAAAATTACCTTCAGTCTATGTGTATAAGGTATTTATCTTATGAAAAATTTTAAAAAATTCTGTTTAAACATGGGTCCCATCTCCAAGATATCTCATTATGTATATGCAAATATTCAAAAATGCAAAATAATAATAATGCAAAATCCAAAATACTTTTGGTCCCAAACATTTCATATAAAACTCAACCTGTATATGATTGTGGTGTGTGTGTGTGTACAGAGAGAGAGAGAGTTAAAGTACAATTGTTTTTTCAATGTTCAATTATAGAACCCAGAAAGAGGTACATTAATTTGAACTCTCAATAATTAGTGTGCATCTTTGAGGCTTTAGCAGAGCTTTTTGTGTACTAAAATGGTGTCTTTTCCTTTGTTAAATATTGGAGCTAGGGATGATTCAATAATTTGAAAGTCTTGATCTTCATATGGACTGAACCAACTACACACTCTGGATTAATGTGATGACTGGAATTAGCTATAGGAGCCCTGGTGGTGCAGTGGTTAAATGCCTGTACTGCAGCCACTCACTCACAATCCATAAGGTTGCAAGTTCAATATCAGTGAAAGGGCTCAAGCTCGACTCAGGCTTGCATCTTTCCAAGAAGGTCGCTGAAATGAGTACCCAGAGTATTCAATCTATGTTTATTGAATAGCCCT
Organism: Sceloporus undulatus; assembly: GCF_019175285.1. Taxonomy (NCBI): domain Eukaryota; kingdom Metazoa; phylum Chordata; class Lepidosauria; order Squamata; family Phrynosomatidae; genus Sceloporus; species Sceloporus undulatus. The sequence goes on from NC_056531.1 coordinate 8,891,075, forward strand.
TAGGCCGTATCAAAATAACACAAAAGCAGATAAAGCGCACTATAAAATTCTATAGAAGTTGTATAGAAATTAGAAAAAGCTAAATATAATAAATCTAAAATATGAATAAAATACCACACAGAAACCATGTGAATGCCATACAATTTAAATGCAAAACCCATAAATGAAACAAAATTATAAAACTTGATTATAAAAATGTACAGTATATAAAAGATTAAAAATGCAAAAATGGGTAAAATAGAGAGGGGGAAAATACAGCTTTTTAAAATGATAGTGCATAAAACAAAAGATTGAACATCAGTTACACATCAAAATTCCTCATCACCTCTACAGTTTACCCCAATTGTCCCCACATATCTAGCTCTCAGAGTGTTGGGGGCAATTAGCTTATACTTTGTAAACCGCTTAGGGAGTGCTTAAGTGCACTGGTAAGCGGTATAGATATGTTATTGCTATTGCTATATACCAGCTTATGCAATTCCCTAATGTTTCCAGGTGAGAAAGGGTATCAAAATGTATTAAAATTCATATTTTTAATGTTCATGTAATTTTTTAAAAAAAGTAATAATAACAGTAATGAAAATGAATAGATTTGTAAAAACAACAACAACAATCCAACCCAACCAAAAGTTAAATTGATTGAGAAAAGATGGATTTGTTTGTCCTGGTTGGAAGGCAGAATAAGAAGTAGTGTTGAGACTATGGTAGTTCTCTTGTGCTATAAGAGTTGTGGTTGTCAGGAAGAAAGACGGAGGCTAGAGAGTGGACTCAGATTGCAGTTTCCCCTGTGACAGCGTTTTCAGTTGTAGTCAGATCTGCGTCTGTGGATTCTTTCGCCCTTTCATTATTCAAGAATGAGGCACATTAGTAAGTTAAAGTTAGCATTCCCTTGCCTTGCCAGTGGCTCTTTTAACTTGCTAATGATCTTCTGAGGCTTTAAATATCTACAAATGGGTATTCAGAAGAGCTTGAATTTTGGGGGTTGGCCAGACACATTGCAGACTGTCCCAGCAAAGCCACCCAGACTCTACCTTCAATTTCCGTTTTGCATACCAAGGAAACAAGCCATCATTTCATGCCAAGAGAGAAAATACATAAACCTCAGAATGGCAGTCTCTTGTGCCCTCCTCATGTTTCTGAGAGGCTTTTAAAAAAACAAAAACCTTTTCTGAAAAGAACCACTCTCACCTCTTGTGTTGTGGGTGGCCCTCGCAATATTTCTTTCATTGCTTCTCTTTTAGATTTTTCTCAATAGCTTTGCCTGCTGGCATACACTCGGCACACTGTCTAAAATGAGTGCTGAGTGAGCCAGAGTTGTTTTTGACCTACCAGCCTGAGGGCCTTGAAACCACAACAGAATCTCTTTTAGATGGGCTAAGAGCTTGGCTACGGAACAAGAATATTATCCTAATAGCAAACCCAGTTCTCCAAAAAGTGAAGTGAAAACAGTACCATCCCTGCAGAAAAAGGAGATATCACTAGCCCTCAAGAAACCCAATTTGCAGAAGTACACATCATTAAGGGGGGAAATGATGGAGAGAGAACTGAGCATGATCTCTAGCCACAGGATGTTGGCTGGTGACCGTGGTGGAATGGGATATCTTCAGAAAGAACCTGGTTGGCTGGCTGGAACCCTGGGCAAGAGGTTTTGAAGTTTTAGGAGATTATCACATGAGGGTAAAACATGGCACTAAAACACAATAGTATAGTCTATAACTGAACCTTATCACACAACATTGTGGCAGAGGTGTAGCTGGTCTATGCTCCATCTGTGACTATGACGTACCTTTTAATTCACAGGGAAAACCTATTAGCTACCAATAGCACTGCCATCCTGATAGTCTCCCATGTGCAAATTCAGCTGAATTTCCAGCATTGGCCAATCATGTGGCCTCAGTCTCCTTCTCCCCCACCCCCAGTACCCCCAAACAACCCCATACCTTTCTTTTTCTTTTCTCTTTTCTTGCTGTCATTCCCACCCCAGTCTCCTCTTCCCCTGTGCATTTTACCACCTGCCCACCCCTGCCTGATCGTGTCATTCCCACCCCTGCCTCATCCCCCTCTCCCTCCAGCATTGCTTCTAGCCTATAGGTTCCTTACTAGCAAAGTCTGTGTGTGCATGGAGTCAGTCATTGAATTACTCAAGGCGTGCATTGTTGTAGCATCAGGACAAGCAAACTGATGAAGTAAAGAAACAGCAGAAGCATCCCAGAAATTCTCAGCTTCTTATACATGTTAGTGAATGAAAGAGGGATCCTCTGGCTTTCTCTGCAAGTAAGTAGAAGCCTTCCACGTTCCTTAGGGGAAAAGAAAGATAATGAGCTAAACCCAGTTGCCAGTCCCAACTATAGCAGAGCTAGTGAATGAATGGAACACACGTAACTGTTGATTTACCAAGTTCCCATTGATTATGTGGGTCCACTATAGTTGGGATGAACATCTGGATTTCGGCCTTTGTTTGGTTGGATGAGTGGAAGTGAGGGATGTGACTTTTGTAGCTATTTGGCAAGGGGAAAGAAATCTGGCTGTAGGTCAACATCCCCTCACTTTGAGGGATATGAAGGAATTTTGAAAGGTCAGTATATGGGAATGATCCTTGGTCCTCCAAAGAGGCCCCTTCAAACACTCACACACAGACACACAGCACACCATGTGACATTCTCCCTGCTAGCATTTTGGAGGCAGCTGAAAGCTTTCCATTTGTGGAAGACTCTTTGTCTCTCTCACCATTGCAGGCAGCAGCAATCCTAGTGCCCCCAAGCTTCAAACAAGGGCTTCATGCTGGTGTTGCAATCTGCCTTTATGCAGCAGAGTGTGGAAGCTTCTAATTACGAGGCCGAGATGCGCAGCGGGTGGGGAGCCCTGCTGAGCCCCACAGCCGCGCACCTGATTATCCGTTGCTAAGGTCATTAGAAGGGTTACTCCTGAGTTTAAGCTTGCTCTGCAAGACCCCTAATTATACGCTGCTCTGCAAGTTGCATTAAAAAAAGAAAGAAAGAAATTATTGAAAAGACAAAGGACAGAATAACATTTCCTCCTGCAGTGTCTCCCTCTTTCCCCATAAAGAGTGCACACACACACGCCACCTCTTGCCTGCTGGGCCCAGAGCTAGTTTTCATGCTTGAGTTGGTGCAAGCCCCATAAAGCCATTGAAAGATACAGCAGGGACGCACCATGTCTTGGATGGAGGGAAGCTGGAGAGAAAGCTGAAGGAAAACGACCCCCCTCCAGGTAGATAGAGCCTGCTGCTGCTGGCTGAAGGAGCTGCCCCACAGAGCAGAATTAGAGAAGAGATTAAGTGTTCTTTATTGTTTTCTTTCACTTCCTAGGGTGCAACATAATATAGTTCCACCGCAGCAACTCCCCCACTCTGAAAAGTCTTCGTCCACCTTCAGCCAAAGCTCCAGAAAGCCTGAATGACTAAAGATAACACATTTCCAAAGCAATATTCTTTCCTCACAGCAGCCTGGTGTTCATTTTAATCTCCTCAGATACTAACAAAATAGAAAAAAAAATTAAACCTGGAAATTGAATGGCATACATTTTTGTGTGCACTTGCAATTTTCCAAACACAAAATAGTAATCATGTTCTCACTCATGTTGACGTAGACAGATAAGACCTCTTGGCTTGCTGGGTTTGTATGTTCATGAGTCTCATCTTCATCACCAAGGATGGACCTTGGGTCAGGTGCTTCCCTTGGACCAAGTACAAGCAATGAGGAGATGCAGTGGGGGACTCATTTCCCAGCTGTCAAACGTCCTTTCCCTGGAGATCTCTTATAATCAGGACAGCAGTGTTTTCCAGAGACAAGACAAAACATTTTTATTTCATTTCATTTCCACTGAAGTTGAAATTTAGCACCTTGTTTAGGTCTAAGATTATTTTAACAGTCAATTGGATTATGCATATTAGGGTACTTTTTGATTTTGCATTGTTTCTCTGATTGCTGTCATCTGCTTTGATCTCCTGGCTCCTGGTAGACTAACTCGATTGTCTTTTAATTTGGACGTTCAGGCCACAAAGACTGTCATTAAAATGTTTACATGGAATTTCTCCTTTTGATTTTCCTGCTGTATCTTGCCACTTATGCTCTAGTATTGCAGGTCATGTGAGATTGAAAGATGGATACCACAAGGCCATGCCAGAACAGAATGACAAAGGTGAAATACTTTGCTTACTGTGCAGTGAACAACAACTCTTTAAAATCTTTCTGAATCCTTTCTAAAATATTACAGTGGACCCTTCCCTTACGCGGGGATCTGTTCTGAACCCCCCCCCCCCAGCATAAGGGGGAAGCGGGTATGCTCACACCCAATTGAAAATAATGGGGTATGAACCCACAGCGTAGTGCACCGCGAGCACACACACCATTGTTTTTTTCCCTCGCAGCTTCCATGTAGTCTGGAAACAGTGTATGGCATGCCCACGTATGGCATGGGCACATTGTATTTGTTCTACATTTAGAGTGGCAGGATCAGCTACAGACTTTAAAATGGTGGCCATCATTTTAGAAGGAAAAACAAAACAAAACACCATGCACATACAGGTTTTTTTCTTTGTTAAAGAAGAAATGTGTGGCCCCCAGGCACAGTGTGGGCCATGGCAGCTACCTAACCATGCCAACAGTTAGTGCCAGCTTGTTTTCTTTTGCACCTGGGTATAGATGGATCAGCTGCAGGCAGCAAGACCCACACATTACACTGTAAACTTCTATGTATAGTTTTATGGCAGAGACTTAGGATAACTAGACCTATAAGTGTCAACATTTAAGAAGCTATGTAAGACTTTTTTTCCCTTCCTTGCGTACAGAGAAACACATGAACATGTATTTTGGTCCATGTAAGCCTAAAGCTTATCATACTCTCTTGGGAGCAGCCAGTCTACTACTGTTAGGCTGAAATATGTTTAGCTGTGGCCCGGTACAGACCGCCCAAAAAGAGTAGTCTTCCGGCGCCTGGTTTTGCTCCGCGGGGAAGCCGCAGCCTCCAGACCACAGGACTTTCCCGCGGAGCAAAAAGAACCCACAGAAAGTGGGTTCTTCTTGCAGCGCCATAGTGCGCCAATAGCACACTCACGACGTCATAATGGTACCGTGATGTACAGATGATAAGCATCCATCACGTCAAAATGGCAGCACCCATCTGTACAGGGCGCCACCATTTTGACGTATGGAATACGTGCTAGGGTTGCGGTGCATCTGTCTGTACCAGGCCTATGGTAGTGAAAGGTAGGCCAATTAAATGAGGTTGTCAGCTGGACTCCACTCTAGTCCAGGGCACTCCTCCGCCTTCAGCCATTGCTAAGTTAAGCTAAGCAGTTAATCAGGAATGTGCAGATACAGGTATAACTATCTAAAAGCAGACATACTGATAGCCAGTTTATGTGCACAAATGTAGCACCCTTTAAAAAATGGTGAACGAGCCACTCAAACTTCCCTTCCCATCTCTTGAGAATTGTCACTTCCTGGTGGGAAGGATCATTTGACTGCCAGACCCTGTCTGTCCCACTTGAACCATCACATGTTCCTCCCTCTGCTGCCAATGTGCATCCACTGGTCACCCTTCCACTCATCCAAATTTTCCAGGAAATTCCAGAGAAAACTGGGATTCCTTTTTCTGTGGATTAAAGTCCTCAGGCACCTAAAAGCCCCACATCTGCTGCAAATTGGTCAGAATGTCATGTATTCGGATCACTGTCAATTCAAAGTAAATGGTGTAGACAACCCTTATGATTGATATAATCTTGTTTGAATTTAAATTCAGGTTCTTTGACTGGTGCTTTGTGTTAGTAATTTCTCTCTTTTGAACACTTTAGAAAATGTATGTGCATTTTGAATGCAGCTTGATTTATTTTCAAAAGGAATTGGGGGGTGCCTTTCTCATTTTGTTCACTTTTTAAACTTTGTGTTCATTTGTATTAGATGTCTTAGAAGTTAGATCTGGAATGGTATAAACAGCTATTTTCGTGTCATATTTTATCTGCTCTCCTGCACCTGAAATGGTTAGGATGAACAAGGCAGACTTGCTGTCTGGTTGTGTCACCTAAGTGCAGGGTTTCCCACATCACAGGGCATGATCACTTATGTAGAGGTCACAGGAGCAATGGAAGGAGGTTGTGGAAGGTTAATAGAAATGTGTATCTGAGACAAAAGTATATTTTTAAAGGCCAGTGTACAGTTGTGTAACTGACACAGCATGTTTTCATTTCACTGGCCTGTGTTGCAAAGTCCATAGAGACTGGGCTTATAGGTAAGGGTTATTTGTACTGGAGACCTCAAAGGCTGGACTGACCCACTTTTACCTTGTGACTTACTTTATTTATCATACATAAACCTTGTCTTGTTCTTCCTTTTAAGTGCTTAGAATGGCAAATGGATTTCTGTGGTGATCTCCCATTCAGGTAGTTTACAGTTCCTAAGTAGCTGAATTGGGTCATCTTCCATCTGAACCTTCTCTCTGAGCCAGTGAAAGGGAGTCAGCTGTGACCCTCCCAAAATTCTTGAACTGCAGTGCCTCAGCCCTAGTCTGCATAGCCAACAGTGAGGGAGCCAAGGAGATACAGTCCAGCAATATATAGAGGACTACCCTTGTGCTGTTAGGGTCAGTTAGTAGGTGAGGAGAGTCAGCATGATCAGTGTTGGACTGTGGCTCTGGAAATCAGGTTCGATTCCCTGCTCAGCTGTGGAAACTCACTGGGTGACCTTGGACAAGTTGCACACACACTGTCCTGGTTCACTACCCAACTACCAACTGATAATGTAGGCAGAGGCAATGAATTACAAGCAGCTAGAAAGCATCCTTGCCTGTGAGAGTCCATTAAGAGAAAGGCATTGGTCAAGCAGTCAAGGGAGGCAACAGGAATCAAGGCCAACATGGTGCGAGGTCGAAGAAGCCAGAAAGTAAAGTAGGAAATGCAGGAGTCTGGAAACAGGTATCAGGAACAGGAATGCTGGCCAGGAAACGGACAGTTGCTTCCAGCACTTGTCTTAGGCCACCTCAGCTCTTAAATAGCCTGACACCTCCTGGTTCTAATCAGAGCTGGCTTGTTGCTGCTCGGCCTGCAGCCTGGCTGAGCGTCTTTGTTGTATTCTTTGTTTTATTTTGTCCCTCCTCCTTGATTGAGGACCTAAAAACCCATCTGTGTCCTCTGCCTGATCAGCTGCAGGTGAGTCTTGCCCTTGTCCTGCTGGCTCAGGCTGCAATTCCACTGGATGAGATGGCTGACTGCTCTGCAACAGGGAAAGCTGCAGGCTGTTCCCTGTCTGGAAGACTTGCCTGGGTCCCTTTCTCAGCCTTCTCATAGGACTCTTCCCTAAAGTCCCACTTCTGCAGCTCTTGGCACATGACACACTCAGCCCCAGAAAGCCCCATGATAGTTTCACTTTAGGGGCACCATAAGTTGGAAGGCACACAACAACAACAGCAAGAAGCAGGTGATAGGAACAGCTGCTCTGTGACACCCTGGAGAGGGAATACCAGTCAGAGAAGGCAGCATGGGGTTGGAAACATCAACGATCTGACTCAGTATGAGGCAGTTCTTTTTGTTCATATCCTTGGGTATTCCTTCAAGAGTCACATATTGTCTAAAAAGAAGCTTTTTCCCTTTTCCACCCTCAACTGTCATCAGCCAGGATACTGTATAATATGAAGCTGTAAACCATGTGTAAGAGTTGCAGTGGCATATGACTGCTGTACGTATCAAGTTGCACTGGGAGCGAGGAAGTAAGTAATTTTCTCCATAAACAACAGCTAAAGGATTTACCAAGTGTGGTTCTAAAAACACAGATAAGTTTGTAATGGTGACACCTCTTCCTTATGAGTTTAGAACACATTAACGTTAAAAGCAATGCTTTTCTGTCCTCCCCGTATTGATTGATTATGCCAGATAAATATTTTCCCCTTTACACAAAGGAGATACTTAATTAAGCTAATTATCTACTTTAATTGCTTGCATAACCAGGATTGTAGAAATTGATACCATAGATTGACAGTGCTTTCAAAGGCTTAATTCTTTTCCTTTTATGTTCTTTTCCTGCACTGATATCCATTCAGATTAACAGTAAAGCAACATAACACCATGGTTGGTGACTAGGTAATCTAAGTAGCCTTACCAGTGTCTGGCTTAGTACATAGTGCAGAGGGATGCGATGGCTTAGTGGATAAGATGCCAATTCTGACGATTGGAAGGTTGGCAGTTTGAGGCCGAGTGCTGCATGATGAGGTGAGCTCCTGTCACTAGTCCCAGGTTCTGCCAACCTAGCAGTTCAGAAACATACAAATGCAAAGAGATAAATAGGTATTTATTTGTTTATTTATTTACTGTATTTACATCCTGCTTTTCAGCCCTAAAGGCTCTCAGACTAAAAAGACATGACACAATTATTATTATTATTATTATTTGTATCCCGCCTCTCTGTGTAACACAACCAGGGCGGCTTACACATTAAAACATACAATCCTGTATCCCAGTATTCCACCCACCCCTAAAATACAATTAAACAATTCAAAAATTTAAAACATACTTTAAAATAACAAACAAATCAAGAGTGGCTGTGGCAGAAGTCAGGGGTCAGAAGTCACAAAGGAAGAAGGGAATGGTGTAAGGAAGGGAATCAAGTCCACGGGTTCTTCTCTCCCTCTGAGGCCTGGACCGTGGCAGATGGACTGGAGGGAGGGCCCTTCTTGTTCCGGCTAGCCCTGATGGAGTAGGGCCTGCCTTTTCACTCCCTCCCAGGCTGGATGATGTCAGATGGCATGGAGGGAGGGCTCTTCTTCTTCAGCCTAGGCTTGATGAAGTTGGGCCTGCCTTTTCATTCCCTCCCAAGTACCCCCTCGGTGGGAAGGTTACAGTGCTCAGTGCAGTCATGCTGGCCACATGATCACAGAGACATGCTGGCTCTTCATCTTAGTAATGGAGATGAGATGAGCACCCCCCCTTACAGTCAGTTACGACTAGACATTGGAAATTATCACACAGGAGAGGAAAGCATTCTTCTCCCATGCTTAATTCATGTTATTAGTGCAATCGGGCAGAAGATTATAACACCCCTGCGCACTTACCCATTCTACCATCTGTAAACAGTAATGGGCCTGTCATTGGGTATTAACATTAATATCCAGTAATGGGTCCATTATTGTTTACAGTTGGTAGAAGAATGGGATAAATGTGTGGGGATGTGATAATCTCCTCCCAGATCGTGTTAATAACACGAATTAAACACAGGATAAGAACGCTTTCCTCCAGTGTGATAATCCTAATTCATGTCAAACAGACTACCTTTATCTTTACCTACATAGTGCAGACATTCCAGTTTTCCTTTTGGATGACTGGGCCAGCAGATTTGCTGGGAGTGACCGGATGTCATAACCTCAAAGGAGACACCAGAAAATGTAGGACATTCAAGAAAATGTAGGACATTACATTACAAAACTAAAAATACTTAGATAAATATAAATTCATGCTTTGTAGTCATGCTCAAGATGGAGGACATTTTGAAATTCCTCCTGGACAGAAGATTGAAATGTAGAACATGTCCTGGAAAAGGGAGACATTTGGTCACCCTAGGAATGGAGGTATAACTACAAAGATCAAGAGAGAACGCTTCAGATCCTTTTTGTTTGGGAAAGACAAAGCAATTTGGGGGAAACTACAGTTGAGAGCAGACTGTTCCCCATTCCTCCCGGGTCTGGGGAATGGTCCCCTACCCCTAGAGATTTTTCAGTTTTCTTTATATAAACAGGGTGGTTCAAAAAGAATGGGGCAAAGTCGAATAAGAACAGCTTTACTTTTGCCCCATTCTTTTTGACTCACCCTCATGAAATATCTTGGAGATGGGAGTCAAGTCTAAACATGAAATTAATTTATATTTTATATACACATAACCTGAAGGTAATTTTATACACAATATTTTTGATAATTTTGTGCATGAAACAAAGTTTGTGTGCATCGAACCATCAGAAACAAAAGTGTCACTATCTCAGCCACCATGTGGACACTTTTGGATTCTGGAATATTTCAAATTCTGGAATTCCAGATGAGGAAGACCCATCCTGTATGATTATTTTTGTGGAAACAAAAAATAAATGTACATGTACATTTATACAAGAAATGTACTTGCTATTGCTAATAAGGAGTTGGAAAAAGATGGATGTACTTTTAAATTATATTTTAAATTGCCTTTTGTCCAAAATGTTTGGGATGGTGTGTAATTTCACCTACTTTTATCCTCATAATAACCCTGTAGGGTAGGCTAGTCTGAGATAGTGTGATTCTGTGAAGGTCTCTCAGTGAATTTCATAACTGAGCAGCGATTTGAAAGGAGTCTCCCTGCTACACATCCAACACTAACTATCATACTACAACTGTTATACCACACCAGCTCTCTGACTGTATTTCAGTATGAGTTTTTGAAAGTGATACTGTGCTATCAAAAGAAATGCTAGGTTCCCTTGGGAGAATAAGCATTAGTATAAGGAACAAATACAAATTTATTTATTTTTTAGATCTCCTTTCTTAAGCAAAACCATCTGGCCTTGTGTTGAACTGATTGTGCAAAAGAGGAAGGAGAGGGGAACGCCTCTTAATGTCTGGTGTATGTTACGCATAGAAAAAATATATAAATATTTATAGAGATGAAAAGGGAATATAAACTAGCCAAAGGATCCCAGCTCCGTGAAAACCAAGCCATTTCATGCACTTAGCATATTGTGTGCATTGAAGAGTAAAGTGAGTACTGTTTTTCTTCAGCCGAAGAGGGGTGGTGATCTTTGTTTCAGCCTCAGAAAGTTCACAATAACAATTATCCCCTTCTGCTGTGCATGGACTAGTTAAAATCCAGCAAATCCAGTTAAAATTGAAGCTCTAGGGTGAAATAAAATTGGACGTTGCAGAAGTCATGTTCAGCAAAAAAAAAGACATGTCTCTAGGGCCCGACACAGACGGACCAAAAGGACCACTGCAGGATTGCTGCAGCGCCTTTTGTGCTAGGGCCAATTGTACATACAAGATTGCAGCAGGATGACTTTAATCAAGAGTGCCTACTCAGGACCTCCTAGCATAAATTAGTTCTGCCCTAATCCTAACAGGATTTTGTGTGTGTGCCTCTGCTTTGTAAAGATAAAACACTTTAGTGACTATGGGTGTCCACCTAAAGAAAAACACAACACCTACACAAGGCTGAAGTCATGATCATGGTGTCTTCCTGTGCTAGGGGCTGCAGCAAAACAAAGAGGGCCAGATAAATCCTTACCCAGGTGATAATTCTGTAGTGAAGGCATAAGTCACATAACGCTATCATATTCCAGTCAGACTCCCTGCCCTTCTAGCCCAGTATTGCCACCTCTGACTAGCAGCAGGTCTCTGGGGTCTCAGGTACAAGGTATTAGCATGTCACACTGCCTGATCTAACTGGACTGGGGAGAGATCAGACACTGACAAATACAGGTAGTGTCTCCCTTTCTTGGAATTCCAAAATACTCCAAAAACCAAACCTTTTTTTATCGGTGGCTGAGATAGTGACACCTTTGCTTTCTGATGGTTCGGTTTACATAAACATTGTTTCATGCAAAAAAAAAAAAATTAAAATATTCTATAATATAACCTTCAGGCTATATGCATAAGATGTGTATGAAACATAAATGATGTTTGTGTTTCAACTTGGGTCCCATCTCCAAGAGATCCCATTATGTACATCTATGCAAATACAAGTATTCCACAAAATCCACAAAAAAGTCCAAAATCCAAAACACTTCTGGTCCCAAGCATTTTGGATAAGGGAGACTCAACCTGTATGTACTCTACTACCGAGCTGTAGCACTACTTCAAATGGCATGGTTAGACTTGCCAATTTAGGCCTTTAAATGTTACAATGTTACTGGATGAACCCACGGAAAACTCTTGTGATGATGCAGTAATGTCTAAAGACCACCTTGAATGTTGTGTGTAGAAAACTGGGATATCATGTTTAGAAAATATACAGTGATGGGCCCTAGCCTGTTATGTTTTCCGTAAAGCATCACAAGGTGCATTGCATTTAAGCCTATGATCATACTGGAATATGCATGCAAGATGAGCATCAAACTATATTTTAAAATCTGTTTAAGCTTGGATCCCCCCCTTGGGGGGTTGTTTTCAAGTGTGTCTCGTGAGATATGTGAAATGTTACCTTGAATTGAGTAGGTAGCAACTATGACATTGGCTCACTGAGTAGAAAATCATTCTTTTTCCTACTTCAGCAGTTTTGACGATGGAAGTAGGGACTCTCTGTACCCACTGGAGTGCTTAAGAAGCAATCAGTGATAGAAGCAGGGAAGCTGTGATAGTAACCTAGCAAGCTAGTGACTTTGGAAGAGAAATGAGCATGTAAGGCCAGTGCAAAAATAAGAATCCTATTTTCCGCACTCTGCCCCTGCACCAAAGAACAGATGGGTTGACTGCATGGTGCCAGATTCATCAACGTATATCTGGCATTATATTTGAAAGGCCAGCGATTAATTTTTACTTCGAGTTGATGATGACTAGACTCCAGAGGGAGCAATGAGTAATGGAAGTCGTTTACCAGGGAAACCAACCTTCCTTTACTTTAGAGCCATTATTTGTGTGTGTGTTTAAAAGCCTTAATACGTAAATAAATACCAATCTCCATATCACTTTCAGCCATTCTTTCCTCACTCTTTTTCAACACTGATAGGAACTATGACAGTGTGGGCCAAAAGGGTAACTAAATGGTTTCTCTGCTTGAGCATCTGTGAAAAATTGCCTCAGAATTTTCCTGCTTTTATTTGCTTGGTGAATTAGCATCAAAGGCAAAAACTCATAGGATACACTCGTTGATCAATGGGATTTGAATAATTTACTATTCAGCAACAGAGCCTAAATACTCTAAAGGCACCATATCCCATCTGATCATGGAAGCTAAGCAGGGTGGAGTTTGGTTAGTAATTGGCTGAGAGACTACCAATGAATCCCAGGTATTTTATTTCAGAGGAAGGGAAAAACTGGCAAAGACGCCTCAGACTACTCCTTGCCCAACCCTATTAAATGCATGGGGTTACCGTAAGTTGACAGGCAACTTGAAGGCATATACACACACCATTCAGCAGTTGATTTAATAAATCTATTCTAATTGAGATTAGCAACTGGATTTGGACCAGTAGCAGCAGAGATACTGTAGTCCATTGTGAACATGCATGCAGTTTTAGAGTCCTGTGGGATGCTATTCTTCCCTATAAAAAGATAAGTAGAAAGTACAGTGTTTGTTAATGTGCCATCAAGTCGCCTGTGGCCTTATGGCAACCCCATGAATTTCATAGGTTTTCATAGGCAAGGAATCCTCAGAGGTGATTTTGCTAGTTCCTACCTCTGAAGTAGAGCCTATAGCACCGGGGATTCATTGGCAGTCTCCCAGCCAAGTACTAGCCAGAGCTGACCCTTAGTAGTGAGAGAATAAAAATAGCAGCTACAAGTAAGGATGTTTCTTAGAAAGTGTATCATAATTATTTTGTCCCTTCCCTTCCCCTGAATTTTCATATGGGTTCATGTGTACATGACTGAAAAGGCAATGTTTGCCCATTTTTAGAACCATAACCCAATGCTTGATGTATGGGAAAGAAGAAAAAAGGGTTGATGAGGAAGAGAGGATTAGATGAAAGACTGGTTCTGTTTGACAGACTGTGAAAGAGACCAGGCTCCTCTTTCTATTTAGTTATTTTTATAGCACAGTTGCAACTGAACATCTGGAGCTAAGATTCTCTTAAGGGAATTTATTAGCCTGGCTACCTAGAGAAATGTGATAAAAATAAAATAAGGCTGCCCCCACTGCCCATCCATTAGTTATTTGCTTATTCAAATTTGCGCAAGTATACTTTGGAGGTTGTGTGTTTGTGCCTGTTCATTAAATTGATTGAATGTAATTAAATCAGTTGCATTTAACATTACTCAGTGACTAGTAATGAGGTTGCACTTAGAAAAAAACATACAAGCAAAGAGAAAACAATAGTGACAACAAAGATATTGGATCATTTTAAAACCAGTTCAACATTATTTATTTATAAAGAAAATAAAATGAAAGAAAGTTTGAGGTATTATGTTTAATATAGCTCTTTGAAGATGAGGATTAGGAGGTTAGACTTTACAAATAAGACAAGCTGTCAAGGACAATGACAAATTCAATTGTTCTGGATTCTGGTCATTCCAGATTCCAGGTTTTTGTCTGTATTTTACATATGAAATCGCACATGGCGTGGCCATCGTAAGACTATATTGTGAGATTTTGGGATGTAAGTGAGGAAACCACCCATGGAAGCTACAATCCGTTACAGTGCAATCAACTACAGTCATTGTTGTCCTGGTTGTCTATGGAGCAAAGTATAAAGCTAGCTTATCTCATGTCCTACATGTGTGATTGCCTCATGCTTAAATCAGTAGCTTCATTTGGAAGACTAGCACAGCAAGAAGATAAGAATTGCAGTATTAATCTTTTCCCTGGTGTGCTAAGACTATTACGTCTGTGTCTGTATCTCTGCTACAAAGATATGATTCCCTCATCTTCACATGATACACTTCTGGGATCCCTCGTCTTCACATGATACACTTCTGGGAGAATCATAGTGTTAGAAAAGTCTGAATATTTAGATTGACCCTAACTTTAAGTATCTGCATAGTCAAACCCCAAGCAAACTGTACCACATGTATGTTTCATATCTCCTGTACATTACTGCAGAACTCCAGGTGTAGCATTCCTTGCGCTGATACAATCAGCAAATTGTTGGCCTATGTGGGCTCATTTCATCCCCAACTTGTTTTGTAATATACCTTGAAATCCTCCCTCTCCCCTCTTGCCATTCCACAGGATAATGGAATGGTAGGAATTATTTGGCCTCCAGATGTTACCAAATAGCAACTCCCAGCATTCCTCACCACTGGCTATGCTGGCTAGGGCCAGGGACGTAGCTAGGATTTTAGGAAGGGGGGGGTCCAGACTAAGTGCCACCATTATAATGGGGCTTGAGTGCGGCGGCGCAGCAGCACACACCATTCATTTTTCTAATGGAGGGGGGGGGCCGGACCCCCCAGACCCCCCCCCTGGCTACATCCCTGCTAGGGCTGCTGGGAGTTCTATTCTGACAACATATGGAGAGATTACTCGCACCCATGGGGTACAGTTATGGTCTTATATGTGGGAAAAATCCATAGAGAAACAGTGGTTTCCAAATATGACAATATTTTATTTGAAATTACCTAGATACAAACAAACAAAAAGCCAAATACAGGTTGAGTCTCCCTTATCCAGAATTCCAAAATCTGAAATATTTTTTTTAAAAAAAACCTTTTTTTCATGGGTGGCTGAACAAGTGACATCTTTGCTTTCTGATGGTTCACTGTACATGTACAAAATTATTTCATGCACAAAATCATGAATAAGATACTGTATAAAATTATCTTCAGGCTATGGGTATAAGATGTATATGAAACACAAGCACAAACCTAATATATTTACATTTACATAGTTTCATGTGATTACAGTGAAAATTTGTGGGGAAAAGTTTTAAAAACTCCTGAGGCCTCTCCTTTCTCTACCCAGTCAGCCGCACTCCACTCACATCTTCTCTTCCACTGAGCTTCAGGGCTTTAAAGGGACACAAGTGAGCACCACAGCCCATTTTTGCTAAAAGACAGACATTTGGGGAGCAGTGATGTCTCCCCCCTGCACTAACGGTGTCACCTGGTGCGGTCCACATCCCCTGCCTCCTAGCATTCTTTGAACACTGATATTGCATATAGCCATTGTGACCTTTTATCCTCCATCCCCAAGGATGGTTGCAACAAATCCCACATTTTCGGGGGGTCTGCTGGGTTGGGAGTGACTCCTGGAAAATGCTTCTTCAATAGCTAAAAAGTCTCCCTGCCCTTTGTTGTTGTTGTGTGCCTTGAAGCCATTTACGACTTATGGCATCCCTAAGTCTAACCCTATCATGGGTTATTCTAGGGCTAAGAGTGTGTGACTCGCCTCAGGTTACCTAGTAGGATTCCATGGCTTATAGGGAATTGACTTCTGGTCTGCAGAGTCCAGGTCCTGTTCTCAAACCAGTACACCATACTAGATGTCCTCCCTAGCCTACCTCATTTAAAAACAACAACAACTACATTGTATTCTGAATAGGTGGACTTACGGGGATAAACTGTCATGCTGAGAAAAGACCTTGTTCTTATGAATGACTGAGATAATCTCTTAACACTAATGACCATTCTGTGCACAGCAAGCAATCCCACTGTTTTGTTTTTAATGCATTTGGTGACTGGGTTATCTCTCCAGCCCGCCCCATGCTTTTAACATCATTATCCATTTAGGAGTTATTTGTTTAAGAATTCTCCCCTGCTTTTGAAGGAGGTGGGCTGAGGGTGGAAATGAAGAGAAGCAAAACGAGAGCCCGAGTTGTGGTCTCTGATGCTCTCTCTTGACATGCAAATGAGGCTCCACGTTACTCAATACACAGTGCTGCGTGGGCTCCCTCACACCTGGTATTAAATCAGCAGAAATCCTTCCACCTTCTGTTGCTGGGAGTTATGCTCTTTAGAGCTGGGTTCGACAGTTGTTATTGCAATTTTGTTGTGCTCTTTTGATTTACAGCTGTTTTTACGACCATTGAGACAGCCACAAATCGAGAAAATCTCATAAAACAGAGAGTAAACGTCTCCTTCCAGAGCCCGGGCAGAGATTTTGGCATCCGCGCTTATTCCATAGAGCAGGATGTGTAAACAATATTGTGTCCCCTGAGTGGCTGATATCAGTACAGTTAAGTGGTAACAGCTTGAAAAATGCATTTCTTGTATATTAGCGATAAAACTCGAAATGGGCCCCCGGGCTAAAATAAATTGGTGACATTTTGTAGCAGAAGGGGGAAGGGAGGGGGAACAGAAAGGGCAGGAATTGGAAATGCATGGCATCCCAGCTTTGAAAGCAGCAGGACTAAAGCCAAAAGTCAGATTAATTTGCATTATTTCAGTATGACAGTAAATGGATCTACCAAACTTTTGTTGCTGAAGCAATATTCATAATTGGTTGACAGATTGCAGGAGTGCTTTGGAAGGCAACAAGACAAAAACTCTTCTTTCAGATGATATCAGTGGAGAGATGCTGTGTTTGAGCTGAAGATCAGGAGTGACTTCCTTTGTTTTGTACATTAATGACAGAGAGATGTTTCTGTGCAAAGCCACTATGCTACCTTTCACATAGCTGCTGTACAATTTTTTGTCTTCCTTGCTGTTGGATTTGGAGTCAATTTAGAGGAACAGCAACCATGGGGTCATGGCTGGATTCTCTTGGTCACAGTGGTTATTTTCAATGGTTTTTAAACAGGAATTGCCAATTACAGTGGTATGATCCTTTATCCTTGACTGTGTCTTTCTGCACTGTAGAATTAATGCAGTTTGACTATACTTTAACTGCCCTGGCTCCATCCTACAGAATTCTGGGATTTGAACTTTGGTAAGGCACCAGCATTCTTTGGCAGGGGAGACTAAAGACTGTAGAACTACAAACACCAGAACTCTATAGGATGGAGCTCCAGCACTTAAAAGTGGTGTCAAGGGATCTAGGAGTTCTTCCTAATGTTGAGGTGAAATCTCTTTTCCTATAGTTTGAATCCATTGCTCCATGTCTTAGTCTCTGGAGCAGCAGAAAGCAAGTTTGTCCCATCCTCAGTATGACACCGCTTCAGATAGTTAAACAGGACTATCATGTCACTCCTTAAGCTTCTCCAGGCTAAATATTTCTAGCTCCCTAAGCTGCTCCTCATAGGACTTGTAGGTTTCCAGGCCTTCACCATTTTAGTCACCCTTCTCTGGACACGCTCCATCTTGTCAACATCCTTTTTGAAATGTGGTGCCCAGAATTGGACACAGTATTCCAGACAAGGCCTGACCAGAGCAGAATAGAGTGGCACTATTACTTCCCTTGATCTAGACATTATACTTCTATTGATGCAGCCTAGAATTGTATTGGCTTCCTTAGCACATCACACTGCTGACTCCTTAAAATTCCTAGATACTTTTTGCATGTTCTGCCATCAAGCCAGGTGCCACCATCCTATATCTGTGAATTTTATTTTTATTGTTCAAGTGTAGTGTTCTACATTTCTCCCTCTTGAAATTCCATTTGTTAGTTTTGGCCCGGCTTTCTAATCTATTAAGGTCATTTTGCATTTTGATCCTGCCCTCTGGAGTATTAGCTGCTCCTCCTAATTTGATGTTATATGCAAATTTGATAAGCAGGCCCTCTACTCCTTCATCCAAGTGATTGATAAAAAGGTTAAATAGCACCGGGTCCAGGACAGAACCCTATGGCATCCCACTGGTCATTTCTCTCTAGAACTTCTTTGGGTTCAGTCAGTCAACTAATTACAAATAAGCCAGAGGATTCCAGGTATAGTACTGCTCTGGGGCATTGTGTGGAAGTTAAAATGGTAGTCAGATCCAACTATCTAACACTGCTCAAAAGCCTAGAGTAGACATTATGAATTGGTTCTATTGGCCTTCAAGCACCCAACAACCACCCATTATTGCTGTATGCTGATACTGCTCTGAGTGGCGGCAACAATATTCCAGAGGCATACCTAGTGTGCCTGACACCCAGAGCAAATCATTTTAACACCTCCCTCCTCAATCTGACAAAATTATTTTCAGTGATAATCATGAACACAAAAATAATCAGTAATCACAAATAAAAACTTTAAAACTTCTTATTAGTCGTATAGGATGACAGAATTAAAGTAACCCTTGTCCTATTTGTTTATATTTACACTCAATGCGCTGTCATTATTCTGAATCTACTTTTTAAATGCTCTTTCTGTTACTGTTTTCAAGCCCCAGACTTCACTGTTCTCGAAATGCTACCACACTTTCATTTTGCAGATTTGCTTGGATTGCATAGGATTGCAAGGGCTGAATGAGTCAGACAGTAAGGAGGTACCCCACCTGTAGGGAAAACATAAAATATTGTTATCTCTCAAATCTCCTACACTGGCCTTTGTCCATTCTTTGTCCCTGATCTCTTTTAGGGGACGGGAGACAGGGGGAGAGTAGAAGGGGAATGAGGGCTCCCCCATTTTGGCCATAGTAGAAACAAGAAGGTAAGGTAGTAAAAAGAAAAAGGAATCCATTTGTGCCCATTACTTCATTTCCATGCCATCTTTCACCCCTCCCTGCTGCGTCTCAAAACTATTCCCTATGTGACTTCAGCAGGTGCATTATTTAAAACCCATGAATAAATAACCCTGGGAGGGAAAGGGTGCAGTGGAAGAGAAGGAAAACAGGATGAATTTGTCACTCGCAGTGCATGGTCTGAATTTAAGTGAAGGAGCAGGACAGGGGCTTAAACTGAGAGGGGAGATGCTGAGTGGGATCTTTTCCAACCAAGTGGTGACAGGGCATGGTGTTGCTCTGGGTGTCTTTAGGGACAACACACTCCCTTATTTCCTGCATCTGGGGTGGACTGCACCCCATTGGTACACCACTACAGTATTAAATTTAGATTGGAGTGACCTATTCCCATGGTCAGAAATACTAAAATAAAAGGGAGTTCAGGACGGATGGGAGTTTCTCAAAAGGGAGATATTGAAGGCACAATTTCAGACAGTTCCAGTGAGAAAGAAAAATGGGAGGTGTCTCAAGAAACCAGGATGGATGACTAAGGAATGTTTAACGGAGCTAAGTTCTAAATGGAACTTGTATATGATGAAATGGAAAAGGGGGGAAATCACGAAAAAGGAATTCAAAGAAATAGCAGGCATGTGTAGAGGTAAAGTCATAAAGCTAAAGCGCAGAATGAACTCAGGCTTGCTAGAGAGGTTAAAAACAATAAAAAGAGCTTTTTGGATATGTCTACAGCAAAAGGAAGAAGAAGGAAATGGTAGGGCCACTACGTGGAGAAGATGGCAAAATGTTAACAGAGAAAAGGCAGAATTACTCAACACCTTCTTTGCCTCAGTCTTCTCAGAAAAGGAAAAGGGTGCTCAACCTGAGGATAATGGAGCAGAGGACAGAATAGGGGAATTTCAGCACAAAATAAGTAGAGATAGTAAAGAAATATCTTGAATTTAAGTCTCCAGGACCATATGAACTACATCCCAAGGGTACTAAAAGAACTGGCAAATGTAATATCGGAGCCGTTGGCAATAATCTTTGAGAACAACTGGAAAACAGGAGAAGTCCCAGCAGACTGGAGGAGGGCAAACGTTGTCCCCATCTTCAAAAAGGGGAAAAAAAAGATCCCAACAATTATTGTCCAGTTAGTCTGACATCAATAGCAGGAAAGATTCTAGAGCAGATCATTAAACAGAGAGTCTGTGAACTTTTAGAAGACAATTTCGTAATCACAAAAAGTGAACAAATCTGATCTCTTTTTTTGTTAAAATTACCAGCTTGGTAGATGAAGGGAATGCTGTGGATATAGTATATCTTGATTTCAGTAAGGCCTTTGACAAAGTTCCCCATGACATTCTTGCAAACAAGCTTGTAAAATGTGGGTTAAACAAGGTAACTGTTACATGGATTTGTATTTGGTTGACTGGCCGAACCCAAAGAGTGTTCAAAAATGGCTCCTTTTCGTCCTGGAGAGAAGTGACCCACAGGGCTCTGTCCTGGGCCCAGTGCTGTTCAACATCTTTATCAATGACTTGGATGACAGAACTGGGGGTGTACTTATCAAATTTGCAGATGACTCCAAATTAGGAGGAA
Source organism: Sceloporus undulatus (assembly GCF_019175285.1). Classification (NCBI taxonomy): domain Eukaryota; kingdom Metazoa; phylum Chordata; class Lepidosauria; order Squamata; family Phrynosomatidae; genus Sceloporus; species Sceloporus undulatus. The sequence goes on from NC_056531.1 coordinate 8,911,809, forward strand.
TAGCTAATATTCCAGAGGACAGGATCAAAATTCAAAATGACCTGAATAGACTAGAAAGCTGGGCCAAAGCTAACAAAATGAAATTCAACACAGAGAAATGTACGGTACTG
>NC_056531.1:8916918-8961143 GCF_019175285.1 Sceloporus undulatus
AATGATAGCCCTGTTTAAATATTTGAAGGGATGTCATATTGAGGAGGGAGCAAGCTTGTTTCTGCTGCTCCGGAGAACAGGACCCAGAACAATGGATGCAAATTGCAGGAAAAGAGATTACACCTCAACATTAGGAGGAACTTCCTGACAGAAAGGGCTGTTCGACAGTGGAACACACTCCCTTGGAGTGTGATAGAGTCTCCTTCTTTGGATGTCTTTGAACAGAGGCTAGATAGCCATCTGTCAGGGATGCTTTGACTGAGAGTTCCTGCATGGCAGGGGAGTCAGACTGGATGGCCCTTGTGGTCTCTTCCAACTCTACGATTGTATGATTCTTTTCCAGAAACTCACGAAATATTTCTGAAAAATTCTCAGATAGGGGTGTTCTGAACATACTGAAATGGAAAGGGGGAAAGGGAAAAGGAAAAGGAAATGCAAATGGCAGAAAATTCTTCTGATGACTTGTGTCCTACAGTTCCAGCAGCATCCAAGAACTTGATGGAGTCAAAAAGGGAACAGCATGTGCCTTCTCTTTGCCAGCACTAGTTGCACATTGCAAAGATGTGCTTATTATTTTCAGCCACGGGCCTAAAGTGTATGCACTCTGTTCATGGGATCCTGGTGCTTTGAGCAGTTCCAAGAATGCTTTCTTCATTAGTCAAGTACATATAAAGTGTCACTTTCCTTTAATGACAAATCAAACATACAGAGAGAGTTCAATAGGCAACACTCCAAAGGAGAGAAGAATAGTAATCCAAGACACCAACCCAGGCAGGTGGATCAGGGCTTGGGAAAGCCTGCTAAAGTATTGCCTTTGTTACCAAATTGCCCCCCCCCCAAAAAAATAGAATCCTTTCAAATTTATGAAGCAGTCCACACTGCAAAATTAATCTCGTTTAAGACCACATTAACTGTCCTGATTCAATGTTAGGAAATTCTGGGAATTGTTAGCCTTCTCTGTTACAGAGCTTTGGTTCTACAATAAAGTACAATTCCTAGGATTCCCTAGCACTGAGCCAGCATGGTTAAAGTGGTCTCGAACTGGGTTATTTCTGCATTGTATTTTGGTCCTATGTTTCTTGGCCAAATACTGTATATACTCATGTATAAGTCTAGAAATTTAGATTAAAAAGTTGACCCAAAACACTTGAGTCAGCTTATCCACGGGTCAATGAGGGCATTGTACTTTACCTCTTATATAAAAAAGGAGTCATCCCCTGGTGAAAGGCAAGAGTGTAATCTGTCCTGAAAGCACCAACCCCCTCTCTGTTCTCTCATCCATCCAGCCTTTTGTGAGATCACAAACAAATCCTGTTGGGATTTTGTAAATTCTTTGATATTTTTTTCTTTGCTCCATCCTTGAGATCCTTTGTTGCATGATCCTAAGTTTTACCTTCAACTTATCCACAGGTCATATCAAAATGCATAATTTTGGCCCACGAATATGCTGTCAACTTATACATGAGGTTGACTTATAGTTGAGTATATACGGTAACATGTATTACCCAGCTACAAGTAAATATCAAAAAGTTTTTACCCTTAAAGGCAAACCAAAAATAATTTGAAATGAACAAGTAAAATAAATCCCTCCCCTCCACACACACAGGGGAGAGACCTACAAGCGAGACCGCTGCACCCTGGCAACCTCCAAATACTACATTGGTCTTCCAACCAAGCCACCCGAATGGTGGCTTGGATGGTGGGAGGCATAGTTGAACACATCTGGAGGGCTCCAAGTTGTGAAAGGTTGGCCTCTACATAAAATCATGTGTCAACGTTGTGTAATGTAATGTAGCACATTCTATGTGCAATGTATACTTAGCCCCCACTTAGACAGTAGCATAATACAGTTAGAAAGATGCATTGAAAGACAAATTGGTAGAACCACAATGTTATTTCTGGGTAAACATCTCCTCTCCCCCGGTTATAGTAAACAGGTTGCTTTTTGAGATCCTTGGGTGTAAGCAATTCCAAAAGGAAGCAGCTATTGTATAAAGCTCAGTACTCTCTTTAACATACTAAACATTCTCCTCTAGAGTCTCCTGGCAAGAGGTTAAATTACAGCCTTGCAGGGAGAAAGTTGAAATCCTGAGGACTAGGTTGTTAATTACCATTTTTAAACTGTCATAATGTTCTTGCTTTGCCCTCTAGCCTCCCCTTCTCCCTCAATCCATTAGCTTTTGCCCATTCCCTATCTCTACAATATCTTTTCCCTTTCCCATGCTATCTCTTGCTGGCGCTTTCATTTGTAAGGCATCTCCCACCTCCGGAGAGATTTGTTCCTTCTCTCCAGCAGCCGCTTGCCGTGATAAAGGCCCTCCGATTGCCTCGCTCTGATTAATCAGCCCTTGGGCAGCCTCGATAGGGTGTTAATTTGTAAACTCTGTGGACAGGCAGCCTTGTGATAAGCCTCAACAGCTGCTGCACGTCTGCCATGGTGGATGGAGCAGATAAGGCCCGAGCCTGGGAGACAGCCGAAAATATTTGGGAGTAATGAAGTAGAAAGGAACAAACAATGAGGAAATAATTTAAAAAGGAAGAAAGGAAAGTACTCCTGCTGCAAACCAAGTTCCCTCTAGCAGGGCAGGCTGAGATCAGACAAAGTACCTGGCTTTGTTTTTCACTGCTGGCGTCTGGGAGGGAGAATGCATGTACTCTTGTTGGGTTTATAGTGCCAACCTAAAAAGAAAAAGGGAAGGAAAAAAAGAAAGACTTGATTTCCCCAGAGACCCTCATTGCTAGGAAACGAGTGTGTGTAGTCACACAATATGGACTGATGCGTTACGTCCAACTGACCAGAATTCATAACTAGAACATCCATTTGAGCATTAAAATAAATAAGGGAAAGAAGGGCCTGAACAGACAGGCCAAAATAAAGCTGTTTCAAGTCACTTTGGAGGTATGCTGTTTAAATGACACAAGCATCTTAAGAGGCCAGAAGCTGCGCCAAAGCTGCGGACTGGAGCATAGCTTTGGCGCAGCTTCCAGCCTCTTACAATACATGCAGCATTTAAACAGCATACCCCCAAAGTGACCCGAAGCAGCTTTATTTTGGCCTGTCTGTTCAGGCCCAAAGAAACACAAGTGAGTAGTTTATATGCGCGACTAAAAGTTGAACAATTTTATGCCCCAAAATTGACCCTAAAATCCCAGGTCAGTACAGTCAGTACAGTAATACTGCTTCGAAGGACTGTGAAACTGATTCTCCTGCGTTGTCTGCCAAGTTCTAGCTTCCATGTGAAAACAAGCATTTTTGCAAGCTTCTTTATTTTGAATTGCAATGTGTTTTCTTCAAATTCTGCTACTCTGTTTCGATTGCTGTTCTCTGTTGTAACATAACTATCGGGTTTTTTTCTTAATGATTTTACTTGCTTTCTTGTGCATTTCTATTTGTTTTTTAATATGGAAGCTGCATTGGAAATCTGGTATTCTATGAAATTTTGCCTGAGAGCAGATGTTGTACATCCCTCTCTTGATGTGTCCCTGGTTTTGTACCTATACTTAGGATTTAGCTGCCAAGTGTGCATATCTCCCTGGCAAACTGTAGTCTAACTTGAAACTGACTCTGACTCTGTGTGTGTGTGTGTGTGGTTACATTTTCATTCTATTTGGGTACTGAAGTTTGACTATTTGGAAAATTATGTGGAATACTTTGAGGAGGAGAGTTACTAGCAACTGCAACAGTGTTTAAACTGATGACTGTAAGATGGCACTCTTCATTATCAGAAAATGGAAAATGATGATTTCAAATATTATTTCTCATCAGTTCTTCATCAAAGGATTTCTGTGGTGTACTTAATTGAAATCCTATAGAATACTTTGCAGCTGAGTAGTACAAGGCTTAAAGATTCTATAGAAAATTACCCCAAATCGTATGGGATGACTTTAGAGTTTTAAATTCTATGACTTCATCTACAAGCCTCCTTGCATCCCACTCCAGGATATTTTTTCTTGAGTTTCTCGAGTTTTAACAGTGTATAATGGCAAATTTCTAAAGTACAATAAACTTCTGTTCTGGATTTTTTTGGGGGGGGGGGGGGTTGAAATCCTATAGTGCTTATTTGGGAGAAAGCCCCACTAATCTGAGTGTGATTAGCATCTAAGGCCCCATTCCCACTGGCTTATAAAGTGGATCAAGACTCGGATTATGGGGGCATCGTTCCCATTTGAGCGTGCATTTGATTCTCATTGCACCGATTTCGTTCCCATTGGAATTTGGATCTGATCTCCATGTAATCAATTTTTCCAGGGAAACCCCGAATCAGGGGGATTTGACTGTACTTTTTCAGAGGTTTTTCCTGCGCCTCCCAAGTCCGATTCGGAGCAAATGAATGGGAACGACAAGGGTGTCCGATTCGGGAACTTGGGGATGGGAGGAGCAGTGCTCAAGGGGCTGGCCTGGGGTGTCACCCACTTTGTTCTCTTTCCTGCATTATGTGCACCATTTCCCCCCATTCACATAGCCTTTCCCCTAATGGAGTGGGAAGCAGGGTAAGGCGATCGCGTATGTAGACAAATTTATTTTTTAAAATTAAGCTTTCAATCGCCTAGGCACTCTGTCGGGTGTCCAAACATAGCAAATTGCTACATTGACCTCCAAATGCGGTAAACACATTACGCCCCGCCACAACCTCCCTCCTGCTCCACATGCATAGACCGACGTGTGAGGAGACCCATTGAACACCATTTTAAAACTATTATTACACGCCTGGCTCGTATCCCGCCCCCCCCCAACAACCCAGGGAGCAATGGGGGAGGCAAAGGGACTTGGGGGGATGGAGGCTCCTTCTCCTTTTCCCAGAGGGGAAAAGCGCCTAAGCGATTGATTGACTGCTTCAAAACAAAACAAAACAGAAAAACAGGTTTGAAAGACACAAATGGGAATGGGGAACAAAAATAGCCCGTGCCAAAATGCATTGAAGCAATTGACATCACTGTGATGTCTAATCACCTAAGCGCTTGATTGACAGCTGCTTTTTTAAAATAGTGGTTCTGGAAGGGCAATGGAAACGGGGAGCAAATTACTCTACTTTAAAATACAGCAGGGGGAAATCCAATGGGAATGAAAACATGGGTCAAAATAAATCAAGTCATTTTGCACCCTTTCCTAATGGTTACGAAGGACCAGATTCGATTAGGACTTGGAAAAAAAAATTCGAGCCAGAATCACAACAATATACGTCACTTTTTGTGTCCAGTGGGAATGGGGCCTAAGTAGACATTTGTACAGCTCCACTGTTAGTGTGCGTAGTTCCTATTATCAAATGCTGGAGAATTTATCAAGAGAGAAAAAGCAAGAATAATCATTTTCTCTGTGAATTCTGCCCTTTTGAGTACTGTATTGTAAACTAAAACAGAAAGCGGTGGTGGGATGCAAAGGGTTCAGCTTCCTTATTTGCATAAGCAGAATGAAGAATAACTGCAAACTGTGGTGGGCATGTTGTTACTGGCATATGTTAACTTCATGCCTGCATATGTCTATTGGTGGTCACATTCTGTGCTGGTGGAGAGCAGGGTGGGGATTGCAGAAACTAGCTATGTCTCAGACACCAGCTGCTGAGACCTCCAGAGGACCATGGCAGACCTCAGTGGATGATGTAAGTTCCTCATGTATGTTTACGGGGACATAGCCAGGTGCTTCTGCAACCTCCCTCCCCTCCTCCAGGCATGGAATTGCTGTGGATGGGTTGCAAGGGGTAGTGGCCCTTTAGTGAGTCCAGGCAGGTGATAAATGGTTCACCATAGTGTAGGTCAGTGATGGCGAACCTATGGCACGCATGCCAGAGGTGGCACTCAGAGCCCTCTCTGTGGGCACACATGCTGTAGCCCTAGCACAGAGTTTGCCAGAGTTTGTTACTAGAAAGCCAGAGGGACGTGGCACTTTGCAATAAATAAGTGGGGTCTGGGTTGCAGTTTGGGCACTCGGTCTGTAAAAGGTTCACCATCACTGGTGTAGGTCCTCATGTGGAACTTTGCGCTGGGCAAAGTAATGCAGAATTGCCATCTATATTTTCAAATGTGTATCCAATCATGGATAAAATTACTTACAAATTAAAGAGAAATGCCATTGTCTTTCCAGTGAGCAGCCGAAGCCTTCCACAGCCATTCTGTGCTGGTGGAGAGCAGGATGGGGATTGCAGAAACCTCATGGGAATAGTGTGTATGGCCAATTTCATATTGCCAGTCCTGCCCATATAGCTGTTGTGGGAATGCTACAGTACAGGTATGGAAACCTTGCAGCATGTCCAGTAGCTCTTGCTTACCCATATGTGTTCAGACATAAGGACAAGGCTGAGAAAAGTAGGAAGGTCCTGTGGGTTATTGATAAGGTCTGAATGTTTAGAAGACACTGGCCATGATACATTTCTTTGTATGTTTACTTATATGTTTATTTGTAGAGTCCATGGCACTTTAAGGAATACCTGGCAACAGATCCCTTCCCTGAGGTGCTTACAGGTTAGGCACTGGAAACAGCAGGCAGAGCAGGAAATGGGGGCAGGTATTGTTTAGAGGAATGCCCCAATAGGGAATGGGGATTTGTGAGTCTGTTTAAAAAATGATAAAGGAAAAAATAAAGGAAAAAATATAATGTATCAGTACCCAGTTGAGCTTCTAGCTCTAGATGCAATTTTAGGTTCCTGCAAAGCCTCCAATATTAGCCAGAATTCTCTTGTGACTTATAGTAGCATAACTGTGATTTATACTAGCATGGCTCTTTTTTCTGACTTTGCACAAGAAGGTATACAGTCTGTCACAGGTTGCACAATGCACCACCACCATCCCCAGGTGAGCTCTCTCATGCTGTCATCCTTCTGGACCTCCTGTGTAAATACACTGATGGAACTTGACACTTCACCAGCATCAAATAGGAACTCAGGCACAGTGTCAGTCTGGAACACAGTGGTAAAGTTAAATAGCAGCTGGACCCAGTCAGCACATAAAACATAACGTGTGGCCCAGGGAAGACATTTAGTGCTGAGCCCTACTGGGGAGTGCCTGTTGTTAACTTGGCAGCTGCTCATTCAAGCACCTTGCCTAGGAAGGAAATGTTGGCCTCTGTTGTTTAGAACTTCTTGGTCCAAATTAGGCTTTTTCCAAAGCAGCCTGGTCCCTACCTTTTTTTATTTTGTGACATCTCAGCTGTATATGATAAACAGTCCAATCTCAACACATCTCTTTATTTTGAACTGCAGCATCCATCTTCACAGCCACATTTTTCTACAGCCGAAAAATGACAATAAATATTTTACAATTGAAAACAGATTGTGATAAGCTCCCTTTCTTTCTTTCTTTCTTTCTGCTCTCCTATCTCTCTTTCACACACACAGAAATTAGATTTACCAGAAATTCAACATGATTCCATCCAGCAGGACTTTTATTCCCCCCCCCCAAGGTACCGGAGGCCTAAGAAAAGGGAAAGAACGTGAGAGGAAGAAGCAGCAAGGGACAGACTTCAGGGACAGAGCAGGGGACCCTGGGAGTACCACCAAAGGGAGCAGTCGCTGCTAAGCCTCGGAGGAGGTATGTGGTGGTCGTGGGGGACTCCTTGCTGAGAGGCACTGAACCAGTGGTTTGCAGGCCTGACAAGATGTCTCGGGAGGTGTGTTGTCTCCCTGAGGCAAAGATCCGTGATGTGACAGAGAGGCTGACAAGACTTGTCAAGCCCACTGACCATTATCCCTTTCTTTTGGTTCATGTGGGAACCAATGATACTGCAAGGCACAGCCTTCAGAATACCATAAGGGATTATGAGGCTTTGGGTAGGAAGTTCAAAGAGGTGGATGCACAGGTTGTCATCTCCTCTCTTCTCCCAGTCGAAGGGCATGGTCCAGGAAGGGAGAAGAAAATAGTGGATGTAAACAACTGGCTCTGTAGATGGTGCCACCAAGAATGGTTTGGATTCTTGGATCATGGACTGAGGTTCCATGAGGAAGGACTTCTGGCAAGGGATGGGTTGCATCTCACACCAGTTGGCAGAAACGTTTTTGCCAATATTCTTAAGAATTTGATCAGGAGGGCTTTAAACTGAGTTATGTGGGGGAGGAAGACAGCAGGGATGGAGAAAATAGCCAAACTGGCATAGAGGGAACAAGACAGTCAGTGCAAGGGAGAAAAACAGTGGGAGAAAAAAATGTTTGCACAGGCAGCAAGTAAAGGGAACACATGGTCTTAAATGTCTCTACGCTAATGCACAGAATATGGGAAATAAGCAAGCTGAACTTGAACTGCTAGTACAACAAAGCAAATATGATATAATAGGCATCACTAAAACCTGGTGGGGTGAGTCTCATGATTGGAATGTAGAAATAGAGGGGTATAACCTTTTCAAGAGAAATAGGCCAAACAGGAAAGGAGGAGGAATAGCCTTATACGTCAGGGACATTTACACCAGTGAAGAGATCCAGGACATCGATCCTGGAAGCCAGGTGGAGAGCATCTGGATAAAAATTAAAGGGCAGGGAAACAACAAGGATGTTATTGTGGGAGTCTACTACAGACCCCCGAGTCAGACGGAGGAACTGGATGATACCTTTCTAGAACAGACGACCACACACTCAGAAAAGAGAGATGTAGTAGTGATGGCTGATTTCAACTATCCTGATATTTGCTGGAATTCAAACTCAGCCAAATCCTCAAGGTCTAACAAATTCCTCACTTGCCTTTCATTGTCCAAAAGGTGGCAGAGGCAACAAGGGGGTCAGCTATTTTGGATCTGATCCTAACCAACAGGGATGATCTAGTTAATGGGGTGCAAGTGGTGGGATCCTTAGGTGGAAGTGACCATGTTTTCCTGGAGTTTGTTATACAATGGAAAGGAGAAGCCAGGCATAGTCAGACACGCCTTCTAGATTTTAGGAGAGCGGGTTTTAGTAAATTTAGAGAAATACTGGGGGTGATCCCGTTTTCAGAAATACTAAAAGATAAGGCAGTTCAAGACGGATGGGACTTTCTCAAAAGGGAGATACTGAAGGCACAATTTCGAACAGTTCCAATGAAGAAGAAAAATGGGAGGTGTCTCAAGAAACCAGCATGGATGACTAAGGAACTTTCAATTGAGCTGAATTTTAAACAGAACATGTATAAGAAATGGAAAAAGGGGGAAATCACCAAAGAGGAATTCAAACAAATAGCAAGCACATGTAGGGATAAAGTCAGAAAAGCTGAAGCGCAGAATGAACAAAAGCGCAGAATTAATGGATGGAATTGTTTAATCCTTTTTTAAAGGGGGGGGGAATTGTATATATTGTATTTTTTAAAGGTTGTACGCCGCTTTGATTGTGCAAACAAGAAGCGGGATATAAATTAAAGTTTTATTTTATTTATTTGAACTCAGGCTTGCTAGAGAGGTTAAGAACAATAAAAAGGGCTTTTTTGGATATGTCCACAGCAAAAGGAAGAAGAAGGAAATGGTAGGGCCACTCTGTGGAAAAGATGGCAAAATGCTAACAGAAGACAGAGAAAAGGCAGAATTACTCAACACCTTCTTTGCCTCAGTCTTCTCAGAAAAGGAAAAGGGTGCTCAACCTCAGGAAAATGGAGCAGAGGACAGAAAAGGGGAATGTCAGCACAGAATAAGTAAAGAGATAATAGAGGAATACCTTGTTAATCTAAATGAATTTAAGTCTCCAGGACCAGATGAAGTACATTCAAGGGTATTAAAAGAACTGGCAAATGCAATGTCAGAGCCATTGGCAATAATCTTTGAGAACTTCTGGAGAACAGGAGAAGTCCCAGCAGACTGGAGGAGGGCAAACGTTGTCCCCATCTTCAAAAAGGGAAAAAAAAAGGATCCCAACAATTATCGTCCAGTTAGTCTGACATCAATAGCAGGAAAGATTCTAGAGCAGATCATTAAACAGAGAGTCTGTGAACATCTAGAAAGCAATGCCATGATCACAAAAAGTGAACACGGGTTTCAGAGAAAGAAGTCATGCCAGACAAACCTGATCTCTTTTTTTGATAAAATTACCAGCTTGGTAGATGAAGGGAATGCTGTGGATATAGTATATCTTGATTATAGTAAAACCTTTGAGAAGGTTCCCTATGACATTCTTGCAAACAAGTTTGTAGAATGTGGGGTAGACAAGGCAACTGTTACATGGATTTGTAACTGGTTGACTGGCCGAACCCAAAGGGTGCTCAACAATGGCTCCTTTTCATCCTGGAGAGAAGTGACCAGTGGGATCCCACAGGGCTCTGTCCTGGGCCTGTGCTATTCAACATCTTTATCAATGACTTGGAGGACAAAATTGGGAGCATACTTATCAAATTTGCAGATGACACCAAACTAGGGGGAGTAGATAATACCCTAGAGGACAGGATCAAAATTCAAGATGACCTGACTTGAAAGCTGGGCCAAAGCTAACAAAATGAAATTCAGCACTGAGAAATGTAAGGTACTGCACTTAGGGCGGAAAAATGAAATGGACAGATATAGGATGGGCGACACCTGGCTGAATGAAACTACATGTGAAAGGGATCTGGGAGCCTAAGTAGATCACAATTGAACATGAGTCAACAGTGTGACACAGCAGCTAAAAAGGCCAATGCAATTTTAGGCTGCATCAATAAAATTATAGTGTCTAGATCAAGTGAAGTAATAGTGCCACTATATTCTGCTCTGGTCAGGCCTCACCTGGAATATTGTGTCCAGTTCTGGGCACCACAATTTAAAAAGGATGTTGAGAAACTGGAGCGTGTCCAAAGGAGAGTGACTAAAATGGTGAAGGGTCTGGAAACCATGCCCTATGATGAACAACTTAGGGAGCTGGGGATGTTTAGCCTGGAGAAGAGAAGGTTAAGAGGTGATATGATAGCCCAGTTTAAATATTTGAAGGGATGTTATATTGAGGAGGGAGTTAGCTTGTTTTCTGCTGCTCGGAACAATGGATGCAAGCTACATCAAAAGAGATTCCACCTCAACATTAGGAAGAACTTCCTGACAGTAAGGGCTGTTCGACAGTGGAACACACTCCCTCGGAGTGTAGTGGAATCTCCCTCCTTGGAGGTCTTTAAACAAAGGCTGGATGGCCATCTGTGATTTGGATTTCCTGCATGACAGGGGGTTGGACTGGATGTCCCTTGCGGTCTCTTCCAACTCTATATTATTCTATGGTTCTATGAGAACAGCAAGGAGTAATGTTGTGTGAATGCCTGTAATGTACATAGTGCCTGTATATGTGCATTTCAGTCTGGTGTATATTTATACACATCAGATTTCAGGTTGTCTCATTCATGCAGCATATACATATAGAATTAACCTATTCTAACATTTTTGTGGGGGCCAAAACTTCAGAACTCAACCACCTCTACTACTGTAATGAGAGATAGGATACTTCCTGTGCTCAAATTATGGAGGGAAGAAGAAAGGGAACTTAAGGAAATCTGCAATGATCTTCCCTGTAAGTGCCTCTAATTTTAATCAAATCACACTATTTTAAACTTTACAGTTCTACCCCCCAGCAACACCTTCAATTTGAGTACTGCTTTTGAAATGTTTAGAGAATTTTCTACCCATCTACCGAAGGGTAGATGCTTGATATGTTCCTCTTCCCTTGTTTGTCTCTTTCTCCTTCTCATGCTCTCACTCTGTATCACATTTGAAAACTTTCAGAACTGCAGATATGCTTTAAATTGAACAAGAGAAAGAAAAGGAAAACCATCCTGACACCTTGCACACATTTTGTCTTCCTGGTACATAATGTGCTACATTTTTATTTATACATGGCTTGGGGCAAGCAGCCTGAGGGCTCTCCCTATAAATAGTTGTTAAAGATGAAATAAAGCCACAGTTCCCCTGCAAGTACCGTGATAGCAGGAGGTGCCTAAAATGAATTGTTTGGCAGCCCGCTCTGGCTCTTTTCCTTCCCTCTTTGCCCTCCCTCCCACTCTTCATCGTTTGCCAAGTCCCTTCTGGCAGGCCATTACAATGATAAATGCAGGTACTTGGCAAGGACCACAGTTGGGAGTTTGTTCTAGCATGCAAAGCCCTGTTTGGCATTCCCTGTCAGTGCCAGTGTTTGCACTCTTATTCAGCTTGACAGAAATGGAGAAGCAAGGTGTGATTTTATGCCCACATCCATCCTGAGTGGAGGGGTTGTGGTTTGTGTGTGTAAAAGAGAATGAAAACTCTAATAGAACGATATATGGGCTGGCTCTTAGATTAGGAAGACGACTATCTGGCACCTTTTTCCTCCTGCCCCACAATTTCCAGCTCCTCTTCCTGCACTCTTTTCAGGGTTCTTCAATTTATGAGACATTTCATACAGTTCTTCACTTTTTGTTCCTTTTGATTGCAGAGCAAATGTATAGCATCCACCCAACTGGACAGTTTAGCTTCAAGTTAAGCAATAGCTTTTCAAAACATGTTGGGAATATACTGCAGGCCTTACTCAAAGAAAAAGTTCCTATGGTTTAGCTCATTTCAGGTCCTGTTCTGTTCTTATATAGAGGAGGGAGTATGTAATATAGACTGTTCAGGTAAGATAAGTAAGCACCCCATTCATGAATCACTTGTTTATGCATGTTTAATCCATTACTTGCCCTATTTATATCTCCAAGGTATACATAATATCCCACCATGCTCATTTTTCCCCTTAAAACAGCCCTACAAGATAGGTTCGGCTGAGAAATGATAACAGGCCCATACAGGGCCATGCACCTTCATGGCTGCATTAGGATTTAAGCCTGATACAAAGATGAGGCAGAGGGATAACTGGATATCCTCAAACATTTTTTCTGAATACTCTTGATTGGCAGAAGCCGAAGAGGTACTCCAATAGATGAAGAATGTGTAGACAGACGCAGAGCCAGTATGATGTAATTATTAAATTAATGAACTAGGTTTGTGGAAATTCAGGTTCAAGACTCCACTGCACCAAGAAATTCACTGGGTTGCCTTGGGAGAGTTACATTATCACTTAGCCTAACTTACCCCACAAGGTTGCTTTATTTGAAAATATCAAAGGCAGGACCCGGAATATAATGTGATCTTACTCAAGGCATGCCTCTATTAACAAAGACTTCTGCCACACTGTAGAATTAATGCAGTCTGACACAGCTTTAACTGCCATCCTACGGAATACTGGGATTTGTAGTTTGTTGTGGCACCAGAGCATTCTAATAGAGAAGGTTAAAGAGTTCACAAAACTACAGATATCAGAATTCCATAGCATTGAGCCATGGCAGTTAAAACATAGTGAAATTGTATTAATTCTGCTATGTAGATGTACCCTAAGGGGCTGTAAAACAGCCTCGAAGTGGCCGCCTCCAACCACCCCTTCTTCAGCCAGATGGAGGCTGCGGCAACTGCATGCTGTGGCCCCAATCCGACCTTTCCAGGGTGCGAAAAGGAGCTGCAAAATGTAGTTCCTTTTTGTGCCCTGGAAAGGGTGTGATAGCCGTGCCGCCATGGCTATACGACACTCCTTTGGCGCAGCATTCATATGGACGCAGCGCCGGAGGAGCACCATGACACCACGCACCATGTGAAGCGGCACACAGCATCATGGCGCCCTGGGGGTGGAGCCGGGGTGTGCGTCGTGGAGACACTACACCCCAACTCCGTCCTCCCAGCTGGCCCAAAGTGCCAGTCTGTACAGCACCTAAGTCTCTGACAAAGGAGTTCCTTTTTACAAAGTCTTTTTGTGTGCCTGAGCCCCCACTTTCCTCCTGTCTAAAATGGAAGTTTTCTAGAAGCATCTGTAGTGGCAGGATGGTGAAAGAAGGGCTCAAGAAACACAGACTTTTGATATCAAGTTACAGTAGCATGTTTGCAAAAAACAAAGCAATAAAGCTTGAGCTGGGAAAGACTAGGAATCTCATGTAGCTGATCCTACTGTTGTTGTTGTGTGTGTGTCTCTAGAACAAGCAAGGTAAACAGTTGCTGACTCCAGTATCCTTTACTGAGCATGTGTAAACAGCAAAAGAGAGAACATGGGAAATCAAATAAGCCTGATACCCTCAGCATTTTTAAAAGCATAGATTTGGCCATTAAATAAAAATCTTAAATGTAGAGGTTGGTGAAAGAAAGAAAGAAAGAAAGAAAGAAAGAAAGAAAGAAAGAAAGATCCCTGGATGCATTTGGGTTGGAGTTAACAAGTGGTCTCTAGAAGGCTAAAACTATTTTTGTTGACTTAAATAGGCTTACCTGACCCAGTTGTTTCATTTCACATGTGAATATTGTTAGTTTTGAGAAAAAGGTTTAGTGAAACACCTTGAAATGCTCTTTTGTATGGTATAGGAATCTATCCTTATTCTTTCCATGTTATTTCTGTCTTTGGTACCAAATTGTCTGTTAAAGAAGTAACGCCCAGGAATACAGCTATGCCAGAAGTCTGGGTTATTATTTTAATAGCTAAAGTAACAGTGAGAATTGGTTGACAAAATAAACCTTTAAGAGAATCCCTTCCTCCACTACAAGTCTTTAACATTGGCTTGACATCCATTTAAAATGATTCACACAAGAAAAAATCCAAAGTTCATCTTTCTTTGAAATATTTTACTTTTGAAAATATTTACACACGTGGCAGTTGCCTAATAAAAACAGAGCTAAGTGGATGAGAGAAAAGAGCAAACCAATCTGTTTCACTGCCCAGGCTGCAGGCTTTTTTTGCTGATGATCTGTCATTCTTTGTCAGGGAAAAAAAACGCAAAGCACAGCAAATGGCTGCCTCCTAAATAAAATTTGTGCCAAATAGAAGAGGAACATAGCATTTCAAGAGCCAGTGTGCTTCATTTGGGCATTGACTTGGATCATGCCAATTCACTTGTATCTTTTCCAACAGATACTGTTCTTTGTTTCCTGGAATGTTCTAGAAGAGGCCATTGCAAACTCAGTGGCCAGTGAGACTCCGCTTGCCAGTAATGACAGAAACCACATTCATTGGCATAAAACAGCCCATTACTTTATTACTGTATATACTCATGTATAAGTCTAGCAAGCTTATTCAAAAATTGACTCAAAAAACCTTCTGGAATTTTCTATGTTCTTTGACATTGTTTTCCTTTGCTCCATCCTTTACATCTTTTGTTACATGCCCTGAAGTTATACTCTTGACTTATCCATGGGTCATATAAAAATACATAATTTTGGCCTCAAAACCTGCCCTTGACATACACATGTGATCGACTTATAGTCAAGTATATATGGTAGTTACACCTAAAGCTCCAGTGTGAGTCTGGATCCAGTTGACTGACCTGCCTAATGATGGCAACCAATTCGTCTGGCTGGCCTGCTGGGACATCCAGAGTGACAGTTACAGGATTGCACAGGAGTAGAAGCCACTACATGATTCCCATGGTACCTGGGAGTAGGACAGAGCTATCTGCCCCTGAGCTGGGCATGACTCTGGTTACCCACACTCCCAAGGTCCCATAAAGAGCCCCCCAGCTGGGTCTGGTGGGCACATAGGGCTCATCTCCCAACTGGTTGTGGGCCACAGGCTAAAACTGCCCAAAGATGTGATGAAAATTAAAGAAACCATATAATGTTAAACAGCAGATCAGTGGTACGGTTCATAGAATCATGGAATCCTAGAGCAAGAGGAGACCCCAAGGGCCAACCATTCCAACCCCATTCTGCCATGCAGGAATACAGAATCAAAGGACCCCTGACAGAGGGTCATTCAGCCTCTGCTTAAAAACCTCCAAAGAAGGAGACTCCACTGCACTCTTAGGCAATGTGTTCCACTGTCGGATGGCTCTTACTGTCAGGAAGTTCTTCCCAATGTTTAGATGGAATCTCTTTACCAATAGTTTGTAGGTTGGTGGAGACAAAGCTCAAAGCTGACTGGTGAATAAAGCACTGCCAGAAAGTTGACGAGTGAAGCCTCTCTGGTCTTGCCTGCCAGCCAATCTGGCAGATTTGTCCTGCCCTTCACTAGAGCCTGTGCCAACTACAGGGGCTTCTGCAAAGGAGAAAGCTCATTGAGCTAGGAAGATGATCTGTCTGTCTCTCTGCAAGCTGCAAATGGCATTCCTCAATATGTCGAACACTATTCTGGGAAATTAACACCTCTGCTATTTAAAGAAACCTCATCCAGATTTCCCCCTCAAATATCTTATTGGTATTCCCAGTAATTCATGCCCAAACAGACATAGAATCATAGTGTTGGAAGAGACCACAAGGGCCATCCAGTCCAACTCCCTGCCATGCAGGAAATCCAAATCAAAGCATCCCCAACAGATGGCCATCCAGCCTCTGTTTAAAGACCTCCAAGGAAGAAGACTCCACTACACTCCGAGGGAGTGTGTTCCACTATCGAACAGCCCTTACTGTCAGGAAGTTCCTCCTAATGTTCAGGTGGAATCTCTTTTCCTGGAGCTTGCATCCATTGTTCCGGGTCCTGTTCTCTGGAGCAGCAGAAAACAAGCTTGGTTGACTTTGTTTGCTGCAGGTGATGCTTTTAGTTATTGAAAATCCTATATTTCTAGAGGATGCACGTCATATAATCATTTCCGAGTTTATCAAGTACTTGTAACATGGAAACGTTGGTAGGCAGCAGGACAGGTATGAAAATATGGTAGACCAAGTGTATGCCATCATAGGTCTGGTAAGCTGCTGAGAAATTTTGGGCCTATATTTTGATTTGAAATAAACAAAGATGCACAGAGGTGTGGTGTAAAGTCGTTTTGGCTGTGTTTAATAGCACAGCTGGAAATCTCTCTCTGGACCCTGTCAGTAACAGCAGCTGAAAGAAGCATTCATAACTGCAGAGGGCCTACACTACTTGTATTACAAAACAAACGTGTTTTTGTATTCATTTGCTGACAGAGATGGAAAGGAAGGGAAGGAAATGGAAGCAAATTATTTTCTTCTCTCCAAGAGGTAGTAGCCTCCGAGAGGCGGAATCATAAAAGCATAGCTAATGGAGGGAAAGGATAAAGCAAGGTGTTGTGTGTTGCCTGTTCAAAAGAAAGCCTCAAAGGCCTCAATGCTAGCAGGACATGTCAGAAGAATTAGAATGGAAGGATTTCAGTTTTGGTAAAAGCAGTTGAGGAGCATCATCTCCTTGGGAGCCAAAACATTCTGGGGACCATTTAGTTAGGTTTTATTCTAATTTACAGTCAGATGTTGCTCTGAATTCCAGCAGGATTTAACAAATAATGTTAGTTGTAGCACTGTTCCCCATATTCAACACAAGCCATGAGCCTTGCAGTAACCATTTCTCTAGGGAAGAGAACAAAAGTACAGATGCCCGTGCTCTGAGGCTGCGATAACAGCCATGCTTGTAGGTCAGACATCCCATTGTTCCCCAGAGCACTGGGTCAGCCATGCTTTTGCTTGCTGTTTGAGGAGTGAGGGGAGGAAGGAAGACCTGGGCAATAGCAATTGTATTAAAACTGTTTATCCCAGGAGCTCTCTTGGGTTGCATGCAATGTCAGCTCTCAGATTGCTTAGAGGAAGGTATTGGTGCTGTCTTTTTACTTATATTTATGAATAGCAAACTTTTAAAGTCATTTTCATTGTGCTGAACAACACTTTAAAAGTATCCGAATTTGCAGAGTTGTGTAATCACTGTATGAAATGATTATAAAGTTGACCAGAGTTTTTAACACTATAATTTTAAGAAATTATTCTTTCTTCCTTAATCCTTTTTTCTTCCTCCCCTTTATTGCATTTTGGCGTTATTCCTCTTGGTTTCGCTTTTTCTGTATGGGCTGTGCAAAATAATTTCATTTCTTGCCATTATATATCTAAGCCTATCTTTTAATTCTTTGTGGTAATTTCAGTTAGCATAATTTTTAACATTGCTAGGTATTTTCATCATCATCATCATCATCATCATCATCATCATCATCATCATGAGCTATTTCATAAAAACAAGAGTCAGTTAAAAGCTAAACAGTTCTGGTAAGAGAAAATGATTGGAGGGAGTTCACTGTTATTACTCTGTAGATGAAAAGTACTTCCACTCATCAAAAGATCCCCTGAACACAGCTGAAGGTCCACAGTCCAACCAATGTCTTTGCTCAAGGTGAGATTCACCATGCCTCAACTCTCCCCTGCAATGAATCCACATATGTAATTAATATTAGTATGTCATGAGCCTAGGACAGAAGTACACTTGGTGAATGGTTCCAGATGGCTTGAGTGGTTGATCCAGGCAATGGGCAACAATGAAAACAAAATCCCCCAGTCCTTAGCTGGTCTGACACTGTATTTTGGAGTACTGTAGTCACCAGTGGAATTGTGAGCATGTTACAAAATGCAGTAACTGAATACTTAGCTGCACATTACACACAAGAGTGTGTGAGCAAAACTTGACAGCCCTTTTCTTTAATGAAAAATCAGTTTGTAATTTGGAGTAGTGATGTTGTAGACACAGGCTGCTGCCAGACTGCAGAATTAATGCAGTTTGACACTGCTTTAACTGCCATGACACCATCCTATGGAATCCCAAGATTTGTAGTTTGTTGTGGCCCCAGAGCTCTTTGACACAGGAGACTAAATAGGTCACAAAACTAGAAATTCTAGAATTCATGACATTGAGCCATGACAGTTAAAGTGATATAAAACTGCATTACTCCTGTGGTGTACATAAATCAATGGAAAGGTTAAGTATTTCTTAGCTCTTTCCTGCCATGTCTTTGCTCCAAAGCCTTCCTTCCCAGAGCAGCTTTTCCTAGGGGGAGGGGCACAGATCAGTAGAGATCATTTACAGGGAATAATGGAAAGTGTACAGTCACCCCTCCGTTTTTGCAGGGGGTCCATTCTAGAAACCCCCCCCCCCATAAAACGGAAACTTGCATATATTCAAGCCCCATTGGCTTAAATGGCTGTGCACCATTTTAGCCAAAGGGGCCTGCCCCTCCATGAACAGTAGAGACCGTGGACTTCAAGTCCACGGAGCTGGGGATGTTTAGCCTGGAGAAAAGAAGGTTAAGAGGTGATATGATAGCCCTGTTTAAATATTTGAAGGGATGTCATATTGAAGAGGGAGCAAGCTTGTTTTCTGCTGCTCCAGAGAACAGGACCCGGAACAATGGATGCAAGCTACAGGAAAAGAGATTCCACCTGAACATTAGGAGGAACTTCCTGACAGTAAGGGCTGTTCGACAATGGAATGCACTCC
This sequence comes from Sceloporus undulatus, assembly GCF_019175285.1. Lineage (NCBI taxonomy): Eukaryota > Metazoa > Chordata > Lepidosauria > Squamata > Phrynosomatidae > Sceloporus > Sceloporus undulatus. The sequence goes on from NC_056531.1 coordinate 8,935,995, forward strand.
TTCTTCGGAGGGTGATAGAGTCTCCTTCCTTGGAGGTCTTTAAACAGAGGCTGGATGGCCATCTGTCAGGGATGCTTTGATTTGGATTTCCTGCATGGCAGGGGGTTGGACTGGATGGCCCTAGTGGTCTCTTCCAACTCTATGATTCTATGATTCTAAGTCCGCGAAAACGGAGGGGTGACTGTAGTTAGCCTTTGTGTCAAACACTCCAGTTATCCTCCATACAGATGATCTTTGCCTTGGGCTGGAGAGCTTCTTGGTGGAATTCAATGACTTGTGTGTACCCGGTGATCAGAGTTTAGACGCATTCTTCCTTTGACATCTGTTAATTGATTGGTTTGTTGTCCAGGCTATGCAAGGAATATAACTAGATCTTTTTAAAATTCTAAGCTGGTATATACATAGGGTATACATAGGTATACATATAAATTCTTTTTCACAAAACCAGGACAAAAGTATATGGGACTGGATTGGTTGGCTTATTGACACCCCTAAACCAAAATATACCCAACCACCACATTTTGACATTTAACACTGTTTTATTGCATATTCCAGTTGTCCCAAGCAGCTACAGGAGTAAGAGAGACTTGCTTCTATTCTGGCAGATGCTTGGAAGTGAAGTTCCACCAAAGTGCCTAGCTCTAGGCTCAAGAAGTGTCACCATACACAGGACACACCACAAGTCCTCCTCTGCTCAGAGTCTCTGCTCTCAGCTCCTTTCCTTTCCTTTCCCACCTTCTGGGCTCTGGGTCTGGCATGCCATCCAGAGCCTGAAGGGTGGGAGGGTGAGTCTTAGTATGAGGTTTCACTTCTGCCTTAGGAATCTGGGATCTTTTGCTTCCACTGGCCGAGCTAGACAGGACATTTTTCACTCTTTAATCCAGGATTTTCCTGGTTTTCCGGAACAGATGGTAAGCCTATATATGCAAGGCAGTCAATTTTTAGGTAGAGTCAAAGGAAAGGGGAAAACCTCCTGTCTTAGGCATCCCTGGAACTATTGTTTTGGGTTTACGTGTTGACCTGTCACAAGGCCAGCTCGCTCCGTCCCCATCCCCCCCCCCCTTACTTAGTCTTCATTGGGTTGGAAGAAATGTATTATGTCTTCAGTGAGTGTAGGTATTGTCTGGAAAATGGAATAAGTCTTCTAGTTATAGTTCCCCCCTTGATTTTTTTAAATTAATTTTTATTCAATTTTTGTTATTGGGTGGGGAAGAGACAATGACATCAACCACACACAGAAAAAACTTCAATAAAAAACAGTTAACAATGGTATGAGACATAGTTTTGCCAACAGAGTACTAGAGAATATTCTAAATAAATGCTGAAGTGTCATCGTTGGAAGGGAAATCAAGACACAGTGTATCTTTCCATAGGTCCACTTGAGCAGCTGGAGGTTGCAGTTGCGGCGAATGATTGTTAATATATTCAATAAATTTTGACCAGTCATCATAGAATGTGCCTTTTCTCTTGTGCCTGTTACAGTTTCTGTAACAATAGTACAGGAGAGTTTCTCCATTAGCCAAGAGTCCCACACGCTTTTCCAGCAGTTGTCTATTGTTAGATCACCTGATTTCCAACATCTAGCTATTTCTAGATGTGCTGCTCTGAGGGGTGGGGGGGAAGCAATTAAATTTCTGTGTTTAAGGTTCCTGTTATCGTTAACATAAAGAGATAACAATAAAAGAGCAGGACAGAAATGAACTGGTTTAGAACCACAGTCCAGAACCTTTTCACATTGAGGCAATCAAGCCACATATTTTGATATGTTCACTTTGTTTTTTGAAAGCATCTACTACTTTAAGTTTGAAACCTGCTGGTGAGACTTGAAAACCTGTAAAAACACACTTAGGCCTGTTACAAACGGGCACCCTAGCACAGACTCAGTCCGTACTAGGGTTAGAAAGGTGCGTCTCTTCCAGACGCCCCTAACCCTAGTACGGACTGAGTCTGTACGAAATGGTGGTGGCCGTTCCACACGGCCGCCGCCATCTTGACGTAGCGGACGTTCTGGGTCCACACGTCGCGCCCCGGAAATGACGCCGTGAGTGTGCGCTTTGGCACTTGCGGCGTCTCTTCCGGGGCGCAGGAAGGAGCGCAATTTTCACGCTCCTTCTTTGCAGCGTCCGGGAACCACGCCATTTGGCTGCTGCAGTTCCTGGACGCTGCAACCGGCGGCAGCAGCAGACCGCCACTTTTCGGCAGTCTGTAACCCACCATAGTGCTTAATTTGCTGTGCCTTTGCCTAAGAATGGACAGGGTCACAAGAAAACGTTACATTTTCAAGAAGTTACAATAGATGTGAGTCCAAGTCAAGAGCCAGATCAACTATGTACGTGAATGCTGTTCTGCAAGAATCAAAGCAAAATATTCATCTAGAGGGGGAAATTAGAATTAAAGGTAATGGATAGAAGTTGTTAGCCCCTTAGAAAAATAAAAAGGCTGGTTAGTAGCTTGTTCAAATGTTCCTTGGAGAAACTGAGGGTATTGTCCCATTACGTTCCCAAACAACGAGAGAGAGTTGAGGGGGAGTAAAACAACCTTTGAAAAACAACATGTGAAAAAAGGAAAAGCTTTGTTACAGCCCTCCAGCCCCTTTGAAAATAAGTAGGAATGGATTGATATTAAAGTTCAGTATAACTTGCTAATGGTGTGGTCTCTTTGAAAGTCTTTCTTCAGTATATGGTGAAATTGTTCAAAAGTGTTTCTTTCTGTTTTGTCCTTTCTTTCCCAAGAGGAGAAAATTGAAAGCTTAACAAAATCCAGCAGAAAAGAGGGATTCCCATCTCCCCCTTTAACAGAAGTGACAGCTTTAATAAAATGTACATTTCTCTGGCTTCAGCACATAGGTTGAAAAGCAGGAGCAGTCAAGGGAAAAGTCAGGCATCAAATAGGAATAGAGGTGTCTTCCATCTTAAAGCTTTAGGCTGGACTTGTCAGCCTGCATCAGCTAGTGATGGAGAAAGCATTTGTGTAACCCACTAGAGGATACACAACATCATCCCATGCCTAGTATTCCATTTGATGGAATTTTATTTGGAGGAAGATAGGCCAAAATGAGTTGAAGAGATTCAGAAGAAACAACAAGAGGTTCCTTTAGGTTTCATTCCAATCCTATGCAGGTTTACTTGTAATGAAGACCCACTGTATTTCTTGGGGCTCACACCAAGGTAAGTGTGCATTGGATTGCAACCTTATTCTCATAGGCAGAGCCAGTGTGGGTTTATTAGTGCTCAAGTTGGGAAATCCAAATGTCTCTCCTTCTGCTCTATAAAACTGAAAATAAATTATATCACTGACAATTTAGTACCTTTTAAGGACACATAGGCCTGGTACACACCACCTGCAAAAGGCTGGCTGGAGCCACCTCTCTTTACTGTGCAGTGTTACCGCAGCAACCAAATGGCACGGTACCATTGCGCAGCAAAAAAGTAGCGCTTAGAAGCAGCTCCTGTTTGCTACGCAGCTGTGGTGCAGCAAAGCGCCGTAGGACGGCGTGGTTACATCACAACTATATAGCACCATTAGAACACTGCGCAGCTGCAATGTCACCAATGCGTGTGACGTGTGGGCAGGGCTGCGCAATCATAGCGCCCCCCCCCCCCCACGTACTAGGGTTAGGGAGCGGGCAGTTGGTTCCGCGCTCCCTAACCCTAGTATCTCCAGGAGCATGGTGCATTTGGGCAGTCTGTACCGCACCATAAGACTGCTGTTTGTGGCAGACTTTTCACTTTGTCTTCAAGAAAGACTGGCCCCATGTTAAGAGAAAACACAGGCATGGGTTTTTGCCTTGTGTGTCTTGGGATTTTTACAGAGAGCACTGACTAATTGTGTTGCTCCATTGCCCCCCTTCCAAACAAATATAAACAAATTGCTTAGAACAGCAGAAAAAGTAGAAAGAAAACTACCACAGCATGCTCTTCAGTTTAATTGTTTTAAAATATATAGCGCCTTTCTGCACTATCATACTTTTGCACTGTAAATGCACATTTGTTTCCCATTTTTGTCTACAATTCTTACCTCTGTGTTTCCCTTTCTTCTGTGAGGTTATCCCAAACCTGGGTGGGGGGACAGCCCCTCTTTGAAATGGCACACTTGTCGCTATTGTAACTATTTTAAAAACTATTATATTTTATTAACCAAAAAATGCAATGGCAGCTAAACATACAATTCTGACTGCCACATTTAACGTTATACAGAAAACTCAACAGTTGTATAGAAAGTGAGTGTAGTTCTACTGTAGTTAATCATACACAATGCAGCCATCCCATGACCATTCTTACTGACATTTAGGAATTAAGTTTTTCTTTAGTGAGTTAGAGAAGATGGCTAGACCATAGTTTAATGGCTAAACTTTAACCCTGATGTACCCAAGGAGGAAATACCTGCAGTAAGCTGCCTTTCCTCTTGCTGTGTGATCAGGAAAAGGAGTTTAGAAGCTTTTCTTTTTAGTCTATTGATTACCATGTCTTGTGGAATGACAAACTGCCCTTAACTTTTCATGATGGATAATTTAAGAAAACACAACTTCCAACCTTTATTTTCTAAAGCTGGTGTCATGAAAATAACCATAATTAATCTTAGCCTGAACTAAAAGCAGAAGTGAACACTTCCAAAATCTTTATCTCAGGTACACCTTATCGCAGGTATAAACCTCAAGTCTTGCTGTGGATCATTCTTACTTTTGCATGCAATGCTGAACCATGATTTAGTGCAGATCTGGGCAACTGTGCTGTGCACGTTCCACAACATACCTCACCCTTCACTGTGCTAGCTAGGGCTGGTGTGAGTTTGAATTTATAGCTATTGTATTACTGTACATTTTGTCATACCATAGTACAGTAATTGAAAGACACGTTCAGTGCTATAGCTGAAAGGAGTTTGTTGCCTGCTTTCTGTGATATTTGGCATTTCAGTTTGGGTTAGTGAATATTTAAATATTTGAATTTGAATTGAGAGCAGGATTTATCTGACATTGTAATGAACAGGATATTTGATAAGGATATAGAACATTTTAAAATTTACTTCTGATTGGCAGTTGTCTATATTAGCAACATGAGAGACAGGGTGTTCAATATGATGACGATGGTATAGGACTAAGAGTATTTTTTCCTCCTGTATGAGCTGAACTTTATCATTTATACACATATGAGTGAAAAACTCTTGAACTAGATTATTGCAATAGTTGACTGTGAGCAAAGCCTCTAATTCTTTTGCTTCTTTTTATCTTCCTCCCTTCACCTCTATGGTCTTTTAGGATCAAAAGGATCAAACAGTAAAATTTAGTCATGTTGGTTTTATTCTGTATTATTCATTGGGCATGTACACAGTTTCAGTAGATCGGTTTGATAATAAATGAAATGGATGCTATTAAATAAAACAGTGTACCTGAAGGCTACCAGGAATGTTTAGCCATCTGATTGTATAAGCCAGGAAAGACAACAAAGTGACTGCAGTCATAGAGGGAGCGTCCGCAACCCCATGGAATTTAGTGCAGCTGGTTAACTCCTTTTCCTTGCATTTCCAGACAAAGAAACCAATGTGGAAGATCTTTGGAGACCAATGATGTGTGTCTCTGCACCCACACCTCAGAATTAATGCAGCTTGACACCACTTTAACTGTCATGGCTCCATCCTATGGAATCCTGGGATTTGTAGGTTGTTGTGGCGCCAGAGATCTCTGACAGAGAAGATCAAAATATCACACAGAAATATAAATCCCACAATTCTGTAGCATTGAACCACGGCAGTTTAAGCAGTGTCAAACTGAATTAATTCTGCTGTGCAGATGCAGCCATGGACAATAATTCATGGTTTTTGCTCATTTGTATAGGAATAGAGTTGTCTCTTTTTACATACAATGCAAAGAAGAGAGAACCCAAGACCTTGGCAAAGAACTGTGTTGTGCAAAGAGTGCCAGCTCTGTAATGTGTATTTGGATTAGGTTTACAGTTAAGGAATCAAGACGGCCAATTACAGAGGCAATATATGGCCTCTTAGCTTGCTCTTGCAATGATCCTGAATGCTGTTGTGAAGCTGTTTATTTAAATATTCCAACTGTCCATGAACACACATTAAACTGATATTAAGCAACACTGAGCCTAGTCCTGGATTGACTCAATTGTGCTGGTAGTGTTAGGTGACAGGGCAAGGGGAGAAGTGCCTAGAGGAATAAGGCAGGATTGGCACTGTTGGATCGTGAGCAAAATATCTGCCCCTTGGCCCAGTCATTAGCATTGACTCCATCTGCACTGCAGACGTAATCTAGTTTGACACCTCTTTAATTGCCATGGCGCCATGCTATGAAATTTCAGGAAGTGTAGTTTGTTGCAGCACCAGAGAGATGCAACAAACTACAAGAAACTGTGTGTCTTGTTGATTTTATCTTCTGTCTTTTAATGGTTTTTTAAATGGCTTTAATCCTAGAATTCTATCCATATTTTAAAATAACTGTTTTACATTTTATTGATGTCTTTGTAGATATTTTGATCTGTATTTTAAAAAAATATTTTGTAAGCTGCCAGTGTATGGGGCCGGGGAGGCGGGATAAAAATGAATTATTGTTATCCAGTTTTCATGTGCATGAGAGCGACAGAGTCTGATTATTTTCATTAACAATGTATGCAACAAGTATCCTGCCAAGAACTATTTTGTATTATTTGGCATACGGTACGGGGTTGGTGTTGAGTAAATAAATAACCAAAGGCTTGGCTGAGAATAATGGCTGTCCTTTGTTTCAGTCCTGCAGCAAAATGTGGTTTAAGCATAATAACCCAAAAGCAGAATTTCATCCATGTGAGATGCTTCATCTCCCAAAGGATTTGTAGTGATATTTTGTTCAGTGACCTGAGGCAACCTTTGTAGAAAATACATGACCCAACATTTCCTCATAATATGGGTTCTGTCTTTTCCTCCAGTGGTTGTTTCCCCTTTGCTAAAATATGCAGCCACATTCAATAAGATTCTGCAGCAGTTAACCTCTTGTAACTGAAAAGAGGTTCTTCTAGAGAATACTTTCCTTTTCTGTGCTGCCTGTAATAGGCCTGTCCCAAAGACCATTGACGCTGGGAAGAAAAGGCTCCCATTGATTCTGGTGAGCCTTTTGGTTCAGGGCCCAGGATTGTAACAAGTCTGCTTATGTTTCTCCAGGGTTTATTTTGCTTCCTGAATATCTGGCTTTGAAATACACAGCATCACAGTACAACTCATAAGGCACTTAATAATGCAAGCTTCCCAAGGAGTGGCAAAAATAATATCCATAATATTGGAAAGAAAATCAGCTTGGTTCAGCCATAAATTGAATATATATATATATACACATATATATACACACACAAGAGTTTATGTTAAATACACAGACTGCAAGCCTTTTTTTTTTTTGCGAGGGGGGAATCCCACTGAACACAATGGATCTGAATATAGTACAGTATATGTATCGGATTGCATTATCACTCCAACTTTATCTGTGCCTCCTGTGTTTAAGTTGTATAAACATTGGGCCAAAACACACTGCAGAAGTACGTAATCCAGTTTGAGACCACTTTAACTGCCCTGGCTCAGTGCTGTTCTGGGAACTTTAGGCCCCATACAGACAAGCCAAAATAAAGCTGCTTTGGGTCACTTTGGAGGTATGCTGTTTAAATGATGCATGTGTCGTAAGAGGCCAGAAGCAGCACCAAAACCACACTCCAGTCCTAAAGACTGGAGCGCAGCTTGCTTGCAGCTTCCAGACTCTTAGGATGCATGCATCATTTATACAGCATATCTCCAAAGTGACCCAAAGCAGCTTTATTTTGGCCTGTCTGTATGGGGCCTTAGTTTTCTGAGACATTTAGCCTTTGCTGTCAGAGAGCTCTGGTACTATAAGAAACTACAGTTCCCAGAATTCCTTAGCACTGAGCCAGGGCAGTTAAAGCAGTCTCAAACTGGATTATTTCTGCAATGTGTTTTGTCACACTGTATCTATCCTGCTTGTTTTTGAAAACAGCTGTCTTTTAAGGAATATGTCTTGTAAGGAATATATATTACCTTTACAACTGTATTCGGAAAACTTAAGTGTACATGTGTAGGCTACTCAGTTGTATACTCCAGAATGCAATATTTCAGAATAATTGCTAAAGTCCTTTACAGTAAGTACAGTTGCCATCCAGTTAAGGACATTTTAATCATGCAAGATCTAGTTGATTAATTAATCAATTACATTCCTCAAATTTGCATCTGAATAAAAAATAATGATTCTAAAGAATTGTAGAATCATAGAGTTGGAAGAGACCACAAGGGCCATCCAGTCCAACCCCCCCTCCACCACCATGCAGGAAAGCATCCCTGACAGTCTGCTTAAAGACTTCCAAGGAAGGAGATTCCACCACTCTGTGCTGGAACGTGTTTCACTGTTGAACAGCTGTTACTGCCAGGAAGCTCCTCCAAATGTTGAGCTGGAATCTCTTTTCCGGTAGCTTGCATCCATTGTTCCATGTTCTTGTCTCCGGAGCAGCAGAAAACAAGCTTGCTCCATCCTCAACATGACACCCCTTCAAATACTTAAACAGGGCTATCATATCACCTCTTAATCATCTCTTTTCCAGGCTAAACATACCCAGCTCCCTGAAGAAATACACTTTCTTTTAGTTTGGTGTGTGCATGTATAGAAATGTACATAAAATGTTTGCCAGTTTGTTTCTGGGCATGATTCAAAGTGCTGGTGATGACCTATAAAGCCCTATACTGCTCAGGTCCAGACTATTTGGAAGACCGTATCTCCCTGTATGAGCTGACCTAGGTTCTGAAGGGGAAGAGAGCCCGTCGCTGAATTTCCCATGCGGTCGCAAGGTTAGTTGGTGGAAACAGAGAGAGTAGGGATGCCATATCCCGTCTGGGTAGGCGGGACATCCCACTTTTGTCGGTGCCGGCCCGGTCCTGGTCCGGTTTCGTGCCAAAACCAGGACTTCCCCGCCCGCGCCACCTTCGCCCCTCGCGCATGCCTCTTTGTGCCGCGGGGTCCTCCAAGGCCTCGCTGGCTGGGAGGGCTCTCCGTGGTCCGAGCTCTGGCCGTGGGGTCCTCCAAGGCCAGAGCTCGGACCGCGAGAGCCCTCCCACCCCGGCGAGGCCTTGGAGGCGGCCCGCACCGGAGCTCCGGCCGCGGGTGCCCAAGGCCGCGGAGGCCTGAGGGGCGCTCTCGCTCGGAGCTCCGGTGCGGAGACGCTCCCTCTCGGGTCCCCGGGGCCTGCATATCAAATGCAGGACTTTTTAAAAAAGTCCTACATTTGGGTATGTTGTCCTACATTTGTCCCGGTTAGGAGGTCTCACTTCGGGCAACCCTATGAGAGAGGGCCTTCGCCACTGGCTGCCTCTAGACTCCAGAATTCCTTCCTCAGGAGGCCAGAATGGCCCCCCTCCTTTTGGCTCTAGCAGCAGAAAAGCTTTAAAGACCAGGCTACGGGTGCAGATTGTTTTAACATACTGTTTTAAATCACTTTCTATCTTTTATAAATGCTTTTAAATTTTTATTGTGTGTGTTTTTTTTTTTACTGGAAGAGTTAAATTCTGTTTTAATGCTCATTAAAATGTTTTAATCATATTCTTTTAAAAACATAAAAATGAGCATTAAAAAGACTTAAATTAAATCAAACAGCAGAGTCCACTTTTGGGCAGAAAATGGGATATTATATATTATTATTATTAATATTGAAAATATGCAGAGTGGAGTTTTTATAAGTGCTGATGTGTAAAAATAAATTAAAATCCCCTGTCCATTACACTAATTGGGGGATAGATTTCAGAAAGTAGATTTTCAGTCAATTAATGGACAAATTGAGCCTTAATTGAGGAAATATTCCTAACAAGTCAATTGTTCAGCAGGTCTTCTCCGCCGCAGATTTCCATTGGATTTAGCCATCTGTGTTTCATAGAGGGAAGGAGAAACGCTGATACAGGGATTTAGAAAATGTTTGTGCACCAGGGTTTCTAATCTTTTACAGTACATGTGTTGTCACCTGGCTGAAACCCAGTGCCCCTGATTACCATGAAGCGTGTTAACAAGGTTTAGTTAATTGGATTCTTAACTACTTCCAGGAGCAGACAGAGCATGGATGGAATTTAAAAAGCAGAATACAAACCTGGATATAACAGGAGGAAGCAGCTTTACTTATCAGCTAAGTACAGGGTAGCGTTCTGGGAAAGGTCTTCAGTTTGGGAAACTGTTTGGAGAACTGTGCAGCCCGCTGTATGTTCTGCCTTCACCATAGGTTCTTCCCCTAATCCCAGAGATGCCTCCCATGAGTGAGAAGCTGTGAAATTGTTGTGACTTTATCCATACATGTTCTGTGTTTCGGGGGAGGGCCCATAAACAGAAAGCCCTGTGAATGCAACTTGTCCCTCAAAGACAAGGCAGGAGATCAAGGCCCTCTTTTCACCTGCTCCTCCCTCCGCCTTCTCTGTCCTGGTTCCTTTAATGGCACAACATTGCACCCTCCAGGTGAAACACATAACGCAATCTCAACCTCACGCTGACTTGTTTTGTTATTGCTCGGGGGAAAACCAAACCTCATTTAGACTCAGTCATCTTCTCCTTTGTTATTTTTTCAGGCTTCTGAAGCTCAGAGAGGCTCTTTTCCCCTGCAGCACTAAAGGTAGGTAATTTTGAAGAAACATCATTTCCTGACATTTTGTTGAGTTTCTTGTTCAGTGGAAGACTTTTTTTCGGGGGGCAGTGAAACTACAAATGTCTACTCCCACCCACCCAGCACTATTGTTCTAAAAAGGCTAGGGCTTTGGTTGTTCGCTCTGCCCTGGGAGCATTTGTCTGTTATCTTAAGAGCATGGAGGTGGAGAGAATATGAAGTAAAACTCCTCCCTTCCACTGATCCAGTTATTCCTTTTGCTCAGCTTCTTCTCCAGCTCATTTGGGCCACATAGCCAAAAATGTGTGGGAGTTGTATGGTTTTTTGACTGATTACTATCCAATAGTTTAAGCCATTAAGAGGGTATATCTAATCACCATCTGGATTTCTTTCTTTCTTCCCTCCCTTCTTTCTTGGCTTTAAAAAGAAAGGATTAAGAATAGAAAAATTATTTTATAGATTACAACTCCCAGATTCCTGAGCCAGCATGCGGCTGGTAGGGGGATTCTGGAGAATAGTCCAAAAGTTTAACTTGTTCCTATTTTTAAATAGAGTGGAAAGAACAGATAAGCACACAACAGAGCAGCCAACACACACACAGAGAGATAAAGAGAGAAAGGAGATTTCAGGTCCTGGTTTAATTAGGTATCTGCTAGGTGTTTTAACTGATGTTCATTTTATTGTAAGTTCATTTTTTGGCTGTATTTATTGTAAACCACATCAAACACCATAGAACTTGTGTCCAACTAAATAGTGGCAGGTTTGACTATGCCTCGGTTGCAGGCTCGTTGTTATACTGGGATTAAAAAGTTGTAGAAAAATTGCATTATGCATAAAGAGCCTATATATGATAACACTAATACTTCTGTAATGAATTATTTCATAAACGCACAAGTTGGATCCAGAAATAGTGATACTTAGTATAGGACTTGTTAATAATGACAAATGATTTAGTTAATTGTTCTGCTCCAATTAAATGTTTAAAAGTTCTAATTTACATGTGCTTTATGTTTCGTACATGATTGGGCTTTTTGAAGGAAAAAACAACATGAAATAATTATATCTGTTACAAGGACCTCCATTGCGCAAATCCAAGTGGTGTCATGTGTCAGTGTCTGTTCAGTCCTTCATGTGTTGATAGGAAGACAACCTGCCTCTCTCATCCCTGTCCCTCTTGGCTAGCAGCTCAGGGGGGTGCGGCTGTAACTACTATGTGGCGCCGCATAATTAATTCATCTTTTAGGGACGGGCGCTTTCCATCCGCTTAAAGTGCCATTGTAAAACCGCTGATAAAAAAGCCCTCCCTAGACCCCCTGATTCACAATAATTACGGCCTATCTCTCTGCTGCCATTCTTGGGGAAGGTAATCGGAGGGCGGTTGCCATTCAGCTTCAAGTCGTCTTGGATGAGACTGAGTTTCTAGACCCATTTCAAACTGTCTTCGGGTGGCCTATGGAGGTAGAACTCCATGGTCGCCTTGGTGGATGATCTCCATCTGGGCATGGACGAAGCGTGTCCCGGTTAGTGCTCTTAGACATCTGCGGCTTTCGATACCATTGACCGTGGTATCCTTCTGGAACGCCTGAGAGAGTTGGGAATCGGGGGCACTGCGCTCCAGTGGTTCCGGTTCCTACCCTCGGGTAGATTTCAGATGGTGCAGCTGGGGGATGTGCTCCGATAAGAGGGCCCTTACATCTGGTGTCCCTCAAGGAGCCATTCTGTCCCCCATGCTATTAACATTTACATGAAACCGCGGGGGAAGATCTCTGGAGATACGGGGTGCAGTGTTATCAGTACGCTGATGACACCCAAAGTTTCTCTGTGTCTCCGACTGATGCAGTGACCAGGGATGGCATCTCTCCTCTAGAATGCCTGTCTGGAGCAGTAATGGGCTGGATGAGGGAAAACAGACTCAGACTGAATCCAAGAGAAAACAGAAGTACTGTTATAGGTTCCCGGGTCCAGTTTGGAGATTGTCCACCTGCCCTGAATGGGGTCACGCTTCCCCTGAAGACCTGTTCGCAGTCTGGGGTGCTCTTGGTCTCGTCGCTCCACCTTACATCTCAGGTGGAGTGCACGGTCAGGAGTACCTGTTACAGCTTCGGCTGATACGCCAGCTGCGACCTACGGGCCGGGACTTGAAACGGTGGTACACGCTCTGGGTAACCCTCTTGGTGGATCGGTAATGCGCTCTACATGGTGCAACCCTTGTACCAAACCCAGAAGCTTCAGTTAGTGCAGAACATGGCAGCCAGACTGGTCACTGGATTCCAGGTCCAGCCATATAAACCCTGTTTCTGCAAGACTACACTGGCTGCCTATTCGCTTCCGGGCACAATACAAGGTGTTGGTTATAACCTATAAAGCCCTAAATGACTTGGGCCCAGGGTACTTGGAGGACCGCCACTCCCCATATAGTCCGCCCCGCACACTCAGTCAACCGGGAAGCAATTTGTGAGGGTTCCACCCTCGAAACGCTCTACAACTGCACAGAGGCGTTTTCTATCTCAGCCCCGCAGTTATGGAATTCGCTTCCCTAAGAGCTCCGCTCGACCCCCCTCCCGTCGCCAATTCAAAGACTCAAAACCTTAAAACCTTTCTCTCGAACAAGCTTTCCCCCAGTTGGTAATCGCTTTTTCTCCCCCCCCCCCTCCTTTGCACCTGCACTTTGGCAGTTTTTGTAAGGTTTTTAATCTATGTTTTTAATTCCTTTGTTTATTTATCTCTGATTTTGTTTTTATATGTATTGTTGAATTTATCGTTGTTGCTCTAGGATGTTGTAACCCGCCTTGATCTATGGAAAGGCAGGCTAGAAATAAACGATTTATTTATTTATTATATAAATGGGCTTGGTTCAAAAGGCTTGTCAGACATACACACTGCTCTTTCCTTCCCCAAACTTGCGCCAAGTCAGAAAACAACTTAAAATGTAAATGTATAGTAGCTCTTATCAGAACTGGTGACTAACACCGCTCTTGTCACAAGCTTTTTTTACTCACGGTAGACATATCTTCTGGTGCAAAGGGTGAGGCATTAACTGCTGGAACTGTTACAAGACATCCCCCTGCAAATAAATCACTGAACAAATAGGAAAAGGCTGTTTGTTTTGGCACCCACCCTTCTCACACATAGGTCTCTCAGACAATTTTCTTCATGTCCCTTTCATTTCTGTTTGAAAACAAACCTTTTTTTTCCTCAAGAAGTTAGTTGGATCAGAACTGTACCTCTTACCAGCTGGCTTCTCCACTTGAAGCTCAGAAATATCTCTTGTAGAAGCTGTCAGTTGGTTTGTGCAGTCCCCAACTCCTGATTCTTTCACCAGACCTGTGTCCTTAAAGGAAATGTCTTTGTCATATACAGCACAAAACAACTGCACCCTGTGTATTCATCTACACCAAAGGGCATGATGCCTAGGCAGGTCTGAACCTGGCATCCTGTTTAAAAGTAAACACTATTCCCACCCTTTCCCTTGACAGCATACTGAAGGTCTGCCAAACATGCCTTATGGTGATATCTCATCTGCTGCCAAATCTTTTGGCTGAGTTGCACGGATGTTGTCTTCCTCCCTCTCCTTGGTTGCAGTCAGCCATTATGTCTCTGAGGCTTTCAGGTATACCTGACCCTCATCACTCATTGATAGAACCTAAACCCTGGAACTAAAGATTGGAGAATTGAGGAATTTGAAATCCTCATCAGAAGTCTTATGGAAGTCCCACTATCCCTAGAGGCTAGATTGATGAGTACAACAGGTCTTTCTCATAGTAGCACTCAGTTTGGAATTATTTCCAAGGGTAATCCATCCTTTTTGAGCTTCTGATGGGCAGCCAAACCCAAGTTGTATAGGCTAGTTTGTACTGTTTTATTGTGTATGTTTGTTTGCAACTGGCTTTAAAATAAGGTTTGATTTGTTAAGAATCATGTTTCACTGTTTTGGTTGTTATACATCATCTTGGAAAGCCTTCTGGACTGAGAGACAATGAACCAAAATTTTAATAATGAACTTGGACTGCAAGGCGGATTACAGTATGTACTTGGTTATTTTTTTACTAGTAAATAGTATTTTTGATTTGTCTTCTGGACAAAACAACAACAAAGGGTTCATGCATGCACTTGCCACCTACAGACCTGGGCCGTCCTAGTGTGTGCCAGGGACAGAATATTGGCCTCTGGATCCTCTGTAGGTGCCTGCCCTTGGCACAGAGCTTGATGCATCCTTATCTAGGCCAGATCAGCTCTTCAGAACTCTAAGCCTAAAATTGTCAGTGTTTTTTAAAACAAGCAAACAGATACACCTGATCTGCCAGGTGCAGTCCTTAAACCTTTGTCAAGCAGAACTACATTTCCTCAGCAAGTGCCCCATAAGCGAATGCTCCGCAACTGCTTGGCCCGGTGGGCTAACAGCTTGCAGTCTTTTTCAAACTCTGCCTTTTGTTTATTGTCTTTTATTTCCCTGGCCACAGAGCAGTGCCTCAGGCCAGCAGTGAAAGATTCCTTGTTAGAAGAAGACTCTAGATTTGACTAGCATGTCTGATCCATAAAAAGACCTTGTTTCTTTGGAGATCAGTGCTGCATAATTTTGGTTGCCTTAAGGGGACTCAGTCTTTTTCTATGGTTCCCTCCTCCCTCATTGCCTGCTGTGCTAAACTGTCATAGTAAATCATTTTAAAAACTAGAAATGTAAAAAACCTCCAGAGATAGGGCATGCTGTTTCAGAACGAGACCTCTTATTAAGAAGGGCTGGGGGTGTGGGGAGGGTTGGAAATGATGTTACTTCACCTGGCTCCCGGCAGGGTCCACGCGAAGTGAAACTGACACTGGAGAAGCTGCTCTTAACAATACAGTATTCGGCAGCCTCCTGCTTTGTCTTGGGAAATGAAGTAGGAATTCCTAAAGGTTTTGAACGGAGTTAGCTGTTTTATGGAGACAGTAGTTGGGCTTAGTGCCAAACCCTTGGGCCTCTTCACTTGGCTAGCCCCTCCCCCCCCCCGGCCTTCCTGGGTTGGGTACTTGGGCCTCAAGGTGGCACACACACCCTATAGGATTCTGTAGGATGGAGTGATGGCAGGTAAAGGGTGTCAAACTGCATTGTTTCTTCACAGTGGTAGATGCCACCCATCTAGATGTGCATTAATCCTGAAGCACAGCTCCCTAAAACCATATCAGTTCTTTCCTCGGCTGACTGTCCTGTCTCTATAGAGTCTGTTTCCCTGTCTCTGTACACAGTATGTCCTCCATACGATGGCGGGTTCATCCAGGACTTCATGGAACTAAAAATGTGGATACTCGCAATAATTTTTTTAAAACCTGAAATGAATGATGTCTTGGCTTTCTGCAAGCCAGCACCATAGAATTGCACTGGAGGGAACAAAACATTTACCTATTTTCAGATGCAGTAGTGAAACAACACGTAGACCAGTCACGGATACAGGGGAGTACAGTACCATTCCTCCTCCGCCATCTGCCTTCTGTCAGAGAGAATCCTCATTTTTTCTACCTTTCCCTCCCCACCCAGGGGCCCCCCTTTCACACTTTCCTAGCGATGGTTGAGCTGGCTAAAGGAGCTTGCCCAGCTCTTCTTCTTCACAGTTTACTTTGTGGCAGAAAAGGGGAGTGCTTATAGAAACATAGTGTGGAAGAGACTACAAGGGCCATCCAGTCCAACCACCTGCCATGCAGAAACTCTCAGTCAAGATCCCCGACAGATGGCCACCCAGCCTCTGTTTAAAAACCTCCAAGGAGGGAACTCCAGCACCTCGTTGTGCTGGAGCTCTGTTTATACAATAAACATTTGTCAGCTCTTCTTCTCTACAGCCTTCCCACCACTACTAAACTAGTGCCCTGATTTTTTAAAAAGATATAAGTTAGTTGTGGTAGATTAGTTCTTGACAATCCATGCTGGCTCCTATTAATCACTGGGTTGACTATCCATAGTCACTGCAAGTGCTGTACTTTAACTCTTATCCAAAAGGAACCATCCCTTCTCTGAGTAGAGTGGCAAAGGCAAGAGCTATTACATCCCAAGAGCACCTAAAAGAGCACTGACTCCCTCAACACCTCCGCCACGTGCCGCTTCGACTTTTGAATGGTGGGAAATGGAAAGCCACGGCAGCCTTTGTGGCATCCCCTCCAAGAAGCACCAAGAGGAACGGGTTTAGAAGGATCTGGATAGACATTCATGTATGTTTGTCAACTTTCTGGTTAAAATTAGGCCAAAGTTATCACATAAAGTAAAAGGCTATAATCACTGCTATGGTTGCCATTGTCTTCCTTGCTTTTCATTCTTTTGATATGTGCATTTTGTAGCTCCACCCACACCGGTGCACATCCACAGCATATAACACCGCCACAATTTATCATAATTTCCTCCTCTCATCCAGCCTTTAGGATTTATCCCGGCAGAACCTGCTGACTTTGCATCCTTATTATAAGGCCCTAATTTATCCCAGCTTTTCCACAAGTTACTCAAATCATACTTATGGCCCCCAAACTGCTCTCACTTATACATGAGGCCTCCTTATAGTTGAATATACAGTAAGACTTGTAAATAACTCCTGGATAATTTTCTAATATTTTTCCTGTTACCTCGGGTCAGGCTGAAGCCTGTAGTTCCCCAGAACTTCTTTCTGCCTTTTTTGAAGAGAGGGACAATGTTTTCCCTTCTCCGTGCCCTCTGGCAATATCACTGTGTGAAATAAGACAAGCCTTGCTTGGTTGGTTCTCATGATCCATTTGTCCAACATTCTCCTTCTGCAGGCCCATCCAGCAGTCTCCAGATCTATAGGCTGGGTAAGAAGCCAAGAACTCATCTACATGTTGAACATAAACAGAGATTGTTATTTTCAGGGAGCATGCATGAAGACACATGTATACGGAACGATTCCTTATATGTGCTTGAGCATTACTGCTATCCTATGGGAATGCCATAATGCAGCTGTGTGTCCCTTTTACATGTGAATCTTGACAACAAGTCACATAAGGTTAGAATCACAGAGACATAGAGTTGGAAGAGACCCCAAGGGCCATCCACTCCAACCCCATTCTGCCATGCAAACTTCCAATCAAATACTCCTAAAGATGGCTATCCAGCCTCTGTTTAAAGACCTCCAAGAAAAAGACTCCACCGGTCTCTGAGGCAGCATATTCCACTGTCGAACTAATTTTACTGTCAGTGTTCAGGTGGAATCTGTTTTTGCTGTAGCTGAATCCATGCTCCATGACCTAGCTCTGGAGCACACAAAACAAACTTGCTCCCTCTTCCATATGACATGCCTTCAGATATTTATACATGGCTATCAGTTACCTCTCTCTCCAGGCTAAACATACCCCGCTCTTAAGCGCTCCTCATAGGGCATGGTTTACAGGCCTTTCACTATTTTGATCTCCCTCCTCTGGACATCTTCAGCTTGTCAACTCTCCATCTTGAATTGCTTGACTTGCCTGCAGCCCACCTCCAGGTATATCTGAGATAACAAAGCAGATGTGGTGAAGAGGCCACTTGAAAGCTTCACCCAGAATACATCCTGGGATATTCCCCTCCCCAGCCTCCACTTTTCTATGATGTCCGTTTCATGACATGATTTACAGATGACTTATACACATTGGTTTTCCTTTTTTTCCCTCTTGCTGTCCATACATACCAGTCAAGTATGTGATCTGAAGGCAGCTGCGTTTCCTTGCCTGTTGTAAGGAGGCACACACAGATAGGATTGCTTAGAGCAGAATCCCATTCTTTCCATCCAAGCTTTGTTGTATTGTTTATGCGCTGCACCCCCCAACCAAAAATCGTGTTTTCTCCAGTCCTCCTCACCACCTGGTGGCTGTAAAAGGTCTTTGTAAGAAGGAGCTCATGGTCTACACTTTGCTCACCAAAGTATCCGGTACATCCACTGAAATTCCTGCCTCATGTTCATCCTCTCCTGAACTCAATACTGCTTTGTGTTAGGGCTCAGTGGAAAATACACACCCACACGTGAGTGTCAATTTCAATCAGTACCATTTGTCTCATAGCAGTAGAGTTCAACTATATGGGCAAGAATGTCATGGAGGGCAGCTGATGGAGAGGACAATTTAAGCTTTGAATATCAACCAGCAATCTCGTATTCTTGAAGACAAGCTGGGCAATATCGAACCTCTCTGCAACGCAACCTAGTTGTTGCCAGCAGACTATTTCTGCTGCCTAGCCTTTGTAGCAGACTATTCGCTGCCTAGCCTCCCTTTGTAATGGGTTGAAGAGTTGAGTTATAACCATTTCAAGTTCTCTGTTGGGTGTTGGTCTGTTATTTTAAGGTTGGGGGGTACACGTTACATTTGTCACTGGCAAAATGAATAGAAGCAATACCATGCAAGATAGAAGATATTTAATTATTTATTTAGCATTACAAACTGAAATTGCTTTTGATTTAAAGCACCAAGCCACGGTTGTGTTGTAGAAGAAAGCTGTGTGTACATCCCACACATTTATCTGGGGGGGGCATAAATGTGTTCTAATACTGCCGCTCCTTGTTCGATTGAGTTCATTTGTTAAAATATTTTACATTTAATGTGGCCTGTTAAATATTCTAGAGCAGTAACAGCATGGGAGGCTCTAAGGGGAGGGAGATCTTAAAAATAAATAACATTTTCTGCTAGAGTATTGTTGTCGAAGGATTTATTTGTTTTCCTTAATTATATAGTATATATCACTTGGGTGGCGGAAAGAGCCTGTAACAAGAAAGGGGGGAGAAAATGAACGTATGCTGTTCTGCCTCACTGACAAGTTTACATTTCTGTTTTGTGAAAGTCAATTAAAAGAGGCTATCAGTTATGAGCAAAAGGCATTTTAATAAATAATTCTAGCCTTCCACTAATACAATTTACTTCCTAGAGTTGAAAGGATTTTTAATGACGGAACAAATAACTTTTCATCCTTTTTTCCTGTTTGTTTACCTTTCACTCTGTGTTGGGCTCATAAAACATTTGCTCTATCAGGATCCCGTTATGCTTCTGAGTTTAGAAAATAGATGAAGAGTTTGAGTAAATTTAAACACCCTCAGAGACGCTGGATATAAAGCATCCCAGGTTGCATCTGCACTGCAGAAATAATCCAGTTTGGCACTACTTTAAAACTGCCAGGGCCCATGCTATGGAATTCTGGGAATGGTTAGTTTGTTTAACCACCCTCCCCAGAATTCATAGCAGGACCATGGCTGTTAAGTGGTTCTCACACCAGATTATTTCTGCGTGCAGATGCCTTCAGTCCAGCGATTGTCGTCTTTTGACTTGTTTCTTTTTAAAAAGGCTTGATTTTGTGTCTGTTAACAGTGATTTTTTGTCCGCCATAACGACATTTAGGCCCAATTCGGATCTGATTAAAAAACTGGCTTCCTGCTATGTGAATGACTGACTGAGGCAGCATCTGTTCTTCAGAATAATGCAGTTTGGCATGCTTGCGCTTTAACTGGCATGGCTCAATGTTGTGGAATCCTGGGATTTGTAGTTTTTGTGGAGCTATTTCACCTATCCCTGAACTTTAGTGCCCCTACCAGACCTCCCTATGATTTTTGAATGAAACGTTTTAAAACCGGAAACGTGATATCTAGCAAATTTTAAAGCAGCAGGGAGGAAGTAAAGAATAAAATGGAACTCACTGATGTATGCAAGAGAGAGAGGGGCCTATCGTGCCTGACTTCCAGATATTTACCACACTTGCTGTCTGGACTGGATGTAGAATTGGGCTCATTGAAAATGAAATGTGTTAATAATAATAATAATACTTTATTTCTATATCCGGCTCTTGTCCGAACGATCAAGCGGTTTCACAGATCGTAAAAATTATACAATCATAAAGTACACATCATAAAAATGCTATCTTAAACCTAGAGGCTTCAATATAAAGTTGGCGGCATGCATACTTGGTAGGGAAAATTCGAACAAAATAAAAAAACAATTTAAAGATCATATCATAAGGCACGAGCTGTTAAGGTTTGGAAAAAAAGAGAAAAAGTATATAGAATTTTCCGGTCTGGCTTCACCCCATGAAGCTTTCTAAAAAAGGACAAATTGAATCTAAGGTGATGCTAAGATAAAAAGACATTTTGAAAAACAATAAGGGAAAGCGTAGTAATGAAAAGTCAGGAAGAATTACATGAAGAGGGGATAAAACTAAACTGTCTACATACTATCAGTTGAAAGAACACTTTTTTATGAGATGGCAAACTGAAGGAATAAAACGGAAAAATTGAGCTAGATATATATGTTAAGTGACAAAAAGGGGTCAGTCACAAAACTGTACAGGTATTTTTAAAAATACATCGGGAAACTGAAGCTGTAAAAAAAACTGGTGGAAGTGGGCGAAAATGTTGGTCATAACAGCCCTCTGGAAAAATGGGAGAGAAGCCTGGGGTAAAGATCTGAATATACTTATGGTATAACAGGAAAGAACATTTTATAAAAATGTTGTTATGGATGGCATTTTCCCCCTCCAGATTAGCAAAAAACATAAAAACAAAGAATAGTCTGGAGATGTAAAAAAACAAATCGATCATTCTACCATATGTGTGGACATGCCTGGTATAAAAGATTATTGGAAAGGAAAGTGCATAGGATAATCCAAGATATATATAAAATTAGATAAAATTGGGAACCTTAGGTATGTCTTTGATTTGATAGAAGAGGAAATGGGAGGAAGAAGGTTTGAAGCAAATTCTCTATTGACAACGACTGCACAATCACAATCACTAAAAGACTAAAAAGGGAAAAAGCAACCTGAAATTGACATCTGGTTAATAAAGGCCTTGGTATCATGGAAATGGATAAAACTACAATGTCTATGAGAGGGGAAAAACAAAAATGAAGAACAAAGCTGCGATCCACTAACTAAGTTTGTGCTAAACGTGGAAGGTATGTAAGCGTCATAAAATCAGCCTTCCCGTATATTGTTTATTAACTTTATTAACATGTAAGAGATACCAGAAGTGATTATTATAGA
This sequence comes from Sceloporus undulatus, assembly GCF_019175285.1. Lineage (NCBI taxonomy): Eukaryota > Metazoa > Chordata > Lepidosauria > Squamata > Phrynosomatidae > Sceloporus > Sceloporus undulatus. The sequence goes on from NC_056531.1 coordinate 8,957,577, forward strand.
AATATGGTATGAGTAAACACATTAACCTATTTAAAGGTATACGTAAAAATGCAACTGCCGATTTTTCTTGATAGTATCACACCTGCCCGCAGGGGGAGTGAGATAGAAGTGGAGAGATGCGGTAGCAAGGATAGCAGAAGATGAGGAATAAGGATAGTAAGCTATAAGAATAACTGTGATTTATTATTGTAGTATATAAATGTATATAGGGGAAAGGGGGGGAGGGGGTTATCAAAACTTGTTCAATATTAAAATCTTTCGTGGACACTTGTAGTCCTGAGTGTATGTTTTTAACTTGCACTTAATAAAAATTTTAAAAAAACGTGTTTCTGCTATGTGAAGTGAGCGGACGGAGGCAGCATCTTTCTTCAGAAATAAGTGCAGTTGGGGCACTGCTTTAAACTGCCATGACTCAAGTTTTTGGAAATCCTAGTTTTGTGATATTTTCACCTTCCCTGAACTCTAGGGCCCCCCAAACTACAAATCCCAGAATTCCTACACTGAGCATGACAGTTATGATGTCAAACTGCTTTATTTCTACAGTTTATAGTTAAGTTAACAATTATAAGATATACAGTGAGCCCTTGTTATCTGCTGGAGTTTGGTTCCAGGATCCCATGTGGATACCAAAAGCCACAGATCTCAATCCCATTAAATACATGGGATATACAAACCATGTTTCCTACATAAAGAAGGTATGCTTTTGGAATTCCATAATACTTTTGATCATTTTCAAGCGTGTAACTGGCTGAATCCATGGATGCTAGTGGAGGGCAAACTGCAACTAGGAAGAGGTCAGAATGAAATGGATCATGGTCCTTGCCCATGCTCGGGAAATTTCTTTGATTTCACCTGGAATAATTAGAGACCAGTTGTTGTTGTTTTAAAGATGGAATAGTTATTTTCTAGTTGAATATTTTTAATAAGTAAACTCTAATAAAGAACTAGAGAGATTTATGGTGGTTAGATGTCAATGATCTGTGTCTGGCTTGTCCTCAAATATTTTGAATACATACAGTACTTCTCAATTTAAAATTTTTATTCCCCAATCTGGGAATAGCACAGTTTTTCGAAGTGGTGATACTGTTGGATAAAACCTCAAGTCCACCGGCTGTAGTTCAGGTACAGATGTGATTTGCAACTTAATTATTGACATGGAGATAAGCCAAGAAATCAGCTAGAACACCACTGATAGGACTTCAGTAGTAAATATGTTACTGCTCCCTGATAACACCCAGAGCGGCAGTCGAAATGCCAACGCTCAACGTAACTCTGGTATCTTCATTTCATTCCTTCCTTTCCTTTGAAAAGGCATGTGCATTCGTGTTCCTTGTGTTCTTGCAACGTTTTATGCCACCGATTCTCCCTGTGTTGCGCCCATGCCACACACTGAGCTTTGACAAGCAATTTGACAAGTTATCAATATGTAATCTTGGTTCTGCACTTGTACAATATAGTCCATTAGGATTCCTGCAAGCAAGCCTGGTGACCCTGTGCTTGGTCAGGTCACTGGCATACTAAGGCCAGACTGGCAATTGACAGGTAATTGACAATTCAGTGGAAAAGGCTTGGGGGTGCCTGGGTAAAAGAAGGGGTTCTAGAGTTGACCTGCCCAGGTCATCTATACATTCCTTCTGTTCAATCAATGAAAGTGATCAATGTCCGCCACGCATGCTCTTTAATTCAAAGGTCCCATTGTTCCTTTTGTGGTGCAAGACCTTATGCTAGCTAACGTTCTGGTGAATAAGTGATTTCCCGCTCCCTCTCTCTCATGGTTAGCCTGAGCAGAGAGAATACTATTAACAAGCAACGCTTCCAACCCCTACAGACTGACGTACCTCTCTTTCCGCCCTCCCCCCCTCCCCAAGCCCTCCTATTCTGCAAACCAGAGTCGCAGTTGATGAACAGGAACGTGCTCGTCCTGATCAATCTGTGCAGCGAGCATTAAAGTTCATTCTCCACAAGCATCCCTAGGTTGACATGTGGTAATTTCAGTAATTGATTTTTATATAGCTTCATTTTGGAGATGTGTAAATCCCTATATTGCTCACAGCAGCTGTCCTATCCCATCCTGAGTGAATGAGGCTGGGTTGTGGGCATCTTCATGCCCGGACAGCGCCAGCAATTTCATTTTTGCATATATTTACCTACTACAATGCACATCATGCATGCACACAGACAATGCACACCAATGGTACTTTAGTCCTCTGTTCCTTCTGGCTGTTCCTGTCCCCGCAACACAACAGAGACAAGGTGATGCCATCATTTCAATTAAACCTTAAGTAGAATCATTTCTGCGCCGGGGAAGGGCCTTTGAGGCGGATGTATATTGACTGCAGAGCCTGCATATTCCCACTTTCCCATTTTCCAAGACAGTGTGGAAGATAAAAATTCTTCCCAGCCATCATTTATCGTGGGCTGAGGATGGTATTAACGATCGCAGTATGGTTGCTACTTTCCTGTAGCCGTTGGACCCGTGAATATTTGAATACATGAACCAATGCTCATTGCAATATTCCCCATCAGTTGCATGGCTACCTTGGAGTAACAGTTCTGATGTTGGGACACGTGGAAATGTTTTGTCCATCTGACATAATTCTGCTATTGAGAGATGATCATAGTATTTGGGATGCACATCCACGTTAGATGCCTGAAGTGGAAAACCACTCCACCCAGAAACAAGAACAATAACTTCTCTGAACACCAGCAACAGATGCTGGCGAAACGTCACGAATAAACTCTCCAAACACGTCCCTAAACAGTGGACCCTTGTTTACGGCGTGAGTTGGGTTCCAAGATCCCCCGTGTATAACAAATCCGTGTATCTCAAGTCCCATTAAATTAATGACATAGCAAAATGGTATCCCTTATAAAAAATGGAAAATCAGGTCTGATATTTGAAATTATACTTTTTGGAACATTTTTTCAAACTGTTAGAATCTTGAATCCTGTATAAAAAATCTGTGTTAAAGAAGGGCCGACGTGTTGTCCGGAAAACCACAAAAACTAACATACCTTGAGGATCCAAGTTTTACCCTGATGGAAGCATTCCCTCCACTGTAGAGGTCACAGTTTCTGGCCATTGTTTTGATAGATGTTATACAACATTCATCACAGTGGCCAACGTTCTGGTAATGACCTTCTTGTGGTACTTAGCGGCTGATCACTGGACAGCAAGCACACAGTTTTGATTCAGGCTGACCTAAGCCCTACCAGCCCTCCATATTACTTGTTTCCTGTTTTCCCCTGTGAAAGTCTCAAACTGAGTAGCGTTTAAAAATATTTGGTGCCCTCAGAATGTGTTTAAAGACAAACATCATCATCCAACAGTTAGCATTGGTCATATGAGACTGTAGACCAAAATGTGTGCATGACACAGGTTGAGAACAGGTTTTCCCAATTTCTGGACCAGGAAAGGTGCAACATAAGTCCCAGGCTACATCGGGCCGCTCCTAGGCATTTTGAGACTCCCTGGCCCACCCACGGTGTGTGGGGGTAGTAGTAGTGCGTGTCCTTAAAGTCATTCTGATTTACAGCAACACTGAAGCAAACCTATTGTGGGGTTTA
>NC_056531.1:8961168-8977528 GCF_019175285.1 Sceloporus undulatus
CAGGGATGGCATCTCTCCTCTAGATGCCTGTCTGGAGTCAGTAATGGGCTGGATGAGGGAAAACAGACTCAGACTGAATCAAGAGAAAACGGAAGTACTTGTGATAGGTTCCCCGGGTCCAGGTTTGGAGATTTGTCCACCTGTCCTGAATGGGGTCACGCTTCCCCTGAAGGACTCTGTTCGCAGTCTGGGGGTGCTCTTGGTCTCGTCGCTCCACCTTACATCTCAGGTGGATGCGACGGTCAGGAGTACCTGTTATCAGCTTCGGCTGATACGCCAGCTGCGACCCTACCTGGGCCGGGGGGACCTTGAAACGGTGGTACACGCTCTGGTAACCTCTTGGTTGGATTTCTGTAATGCGCTCTACATGGTGCAACCCTTGTACCAAACCCAGAAGCTTCAGTTAGTGCAGAACATGGCAGCCAGACTGGTCACTGGATGTTCCAGGTCCAGCCATATAACACCTGTTCTGCAAGATCTACACTGGCTGCCTATTCGCTTCCGGGCACAATACAAGGTGTTGGTTATAACCTATAAAGCCCTAAATGACTTGGGCCCAGGGTACTTGGAGGACCGCCACTCCCCATATAGTCCGCCCCGCACACTCAGGTCAACCGGGAAGCAATTTGTGAGGGTTCCACCCTCGAAACGCTCTACAACTGCACAGAGGGCGTTTTCTATCTCAGCCCCGCAGTTATGGAATTCGCTTCCCTAAGAGCTCCGCTCGACCCCCTCCCTCGGCCAATTCAGGAAGAGACTCAAAACCTTTCTCTTCGAACAAGCTTTCCCCCAGTTGTAATCACTTTTTCTCCTCCCCCCCCCTCCTTTTGCACCTGCACTTTGGCTAGTTTTTGTAAGGTTTTTAATCTATGTTTTTAATTCCTTGTTTTAATCTCTGATTTTGTTTTATATTGTATTGTTGATATTTATCGTTTGTTGCTCTATGATGTTGTAACCCGCCTTGATCTCATGGAAAGGCAGGCTAGAAATAAACGATTTATTTATTTATTATTATTAAATGGGCTTGGTTCAAAAGGCTTGTCAGACATACACACTGCTCTTTCCTTCCCCAAACTTGCGCCAAGTCAGAAAACAACTTAAAATGTAAATGTATAGTAGCTCTTATCAGAACTGGTGACTAACCGCTCTTGTCACAAGCTTTTTTTACTCACTGTAGACATATCTTCTTGGTGCAAAGGGAGTGAGGCATTAACTGCTGAGACTGTTACAAGACATCCTCCCTGCAAATAAATCACTGAACAAATAGGAAAAGGCTGTTTGTTTTGGCACCCACCTTTCTCACACATAGGTCTCTCAGACAATTTTTCTTTCATGTCCTCTTTCCATTTCTGTCTGAAAAACAAACCTTTTTTTTTCCTCAAGAAGGTTAGTTGGATTCAGAACTGTTACCTCTTACCAGCTGGCTTCTCCACTTGAAGCTCTAGAAATATCTCTTGTAGAAGCTGTCAGTTGGTTCTTGTGCAGTCCCCAACTCCTGATTCTTTTCACCAGACCTGTGTCCTTAAAGGAAAATGTCTTTGCTCATATACAGCACTAAACAACTGCACCCTGCTTGTATTCATCTACACCAAAGGGCATGATGCCTAGGCAGGTCTGAACCTTGGCATTCCTGTTTAAAAAGTAAACACTATTCCCACCCTTTCCCTTGACAGCATACTGAAGGTTCTGCCAAACATGCCTTATGGTGATATTCTCATACTGCTGCCAAATCTTTTGGCTGAGTTGCACTGATGTTGTCTTCCTCCTCTTCCTTGGTTGCAGTCAGCCATTATGTCTCTGAGGCTTTCAGGTATAGCCTGAACCTCATCACTCATTTGATAGAACCTAAACCCTGGAACTAAAGATTGGAGAATTTGAGGAATTTGAAATCCTCATCAGAAGTCTTATTGGAAGTCCCACTATCCCTAGAGGCTAGATTGATGAGTACAAAACAGGTCTTTCTCAGTAGTAGCACCTCAGTTGTGGAATTATTTCCCAAGGGTAATTCTCATCCTTTTTGAGCTTCTGATGGGCAGCCAAAACCCAAGTTGTATAGGTCTAGCTTTTGTACTGTTTTAATTGTGTATGTTTGTTTGCAACTGGCTTTAAAATATAGGTTTGATTTGTTAAGAAATCATGTTTTCATCTGTTTTGGTTGTTATACATCATCTTGGAAAGCCTTCTGGACTGAGAGACAATGAACCAAAATTTTAATAAATGAACTTGGACTGCAAGGCGGAATACAGTATGTACTTGGTTATTTTTTTTACTAGTAATAATAGTATTTTTGATTTTGTCTTCTGGACAAAACAACAACAAAGGGTTTCATGCACTTGCCACCTACAGACCTGGGCAGCTCCTAGTGTGTGCCAGGGACAGAATATTGGCCTCTGGATCCTCTGTAGGTGCCTGCCCTTGGCACAGAGCTTGATATGCATCCTTTATCTAGGCCAGATCAGCTCTTCAGAACTCTAAGCCCTTAAAATTGTCAGTGTTGTTTTAAAACAAGCAAACAGTACTACCTGATCTGCCAGGTGCAGTCTTAAACCTTTGTCAAGCAGAAACTACATTTCCTCAGCAAGTGCCCCATAAGCGGAATGCTCCGCAACTGCTTGGCCCGGTGGGCTAACAGCTTGCAGTCTTTTTCAAATCTCTGCCTTTTTGTTTTATTGTCTTTTATTTTCTCCTCTTGGCCACAGAGCAGTGCCTCAGGCCAGCATGGAAGATTCCTTGTTAAGAGAAGACTCTGAGATTTTGACTAGCATGTCTGATCCATAAAAGAGACCTTGTTCTTTGGAGATCAGTGCTGCATAATTTTGTTGCCTTAAGGGGACTCAGTCTTTTTCTATGGTTTCCCTCCTCCCCTTCATTGCCTGCTGTGCTAAACTGTCATAGTAAATCATTTTAAAAACTAGAAATGTAAAACCTCCAGAGATAGGGCATGCTGTTTCAGAACAGATACCTTATTATTTTAAGAAGGGCTGGGGGTGTGGGAGGGTTTTGGAAATGGATGGTTACTTCACCTGGCTCCCGGCAGGGTCCCAGCGAAGTGGAAACTGACACTGGAGAAGCTGCTCTTAACATATACAGTATTCGGCAGCCTCCTGCTTTGTCTTGGGAAATGAAGTAGGAATTCCTTAAAGGTTTTGAACTGAGGTTAGCTGTTTTATGGAGACAGTAGTTGGGCTTAGTGCCAAACCCTTGGGCTCCTTTCACTTGGCTAGCCCCCCCCCCCCCCCGGCCTTTCCTGGGTTGGGTACTTGGGCCTCAAGGTGGCACACACACCCTATAGGATTCTGTAGGATGGAGTGATGGCAGGTAAAGTGGTGTCAAACTGCATTGTTTCTACAGTGTAGATGCACCCATCTAGATGTTGCATTAAATCCTGAAGCACAGCTCCCTAAAACCATAGTCAGTTCTTTCCTCTGGCTGACTGTCCTGTCTCTATTAGAGTCTGTTCCCTGTCTCTGTACACAGTATGTCCTCCATATCTATGCGGGTTCATTCCAGGACTTTTCATGGATAACTAAAAATGTGGATACTCGCAAATAATTTTTTTTAAAACCTGAAATGAATGATGTCTTGGGCTTTCTGCCAAAGCATACCATAGAATTGCACTGGAGGGAACAAAACATTTACCTATTTTCAGATGCAGGTAAGTGAAACCACGTAGACCAGTCACGCGGATACAGGGGATGTACAGTACCATTTCCCTCCTCCGCCATCTGCCTTCTGTCAGAGAGAATCCTCAGTTTTCTACCTTTTCTCCTCCCCACCCAGGGGCCCCCCTTTCACACTGTTCCTGAGCGATGGTTGACTGGCTCCAAGGAGGCTTGCCCAGCTCTTCTCTTCACAGTTTACTTTTTGGGCAGAAAAAAGGGGAGTGTCTTATAGAAACATAGTGCTGGAAGAGACTACAAGGGCCATCCAGTCCAACCACCTGCCATGCAGAAACTCTCAGTCAAAGCATCCCCGACAGATGGCCACCCAGCCTCTGTTTAAAAACCTCCAAGGAGGGAGACTCCAGCACTCTTGCTGGAGCTCTGTTTATACAAATGAAACAAATAATTGTCAGCTCTTCTTCATCTACAGCATTCCCACCATCTACTAAACTAGTGCCCTGATTTTTTAAAAAGATATAAGATTAGTTTGGTAGGATTAGTTCTTGACAAATCCATGCTGGCTCCTATTAATCACTGGGTTGACTTATCCATAGGTCACTGCAAGTGCTGTACTTTAACTCTTATCCAAAAAGGAACCATCCCCTTCTCTGAGTAGAGTGGCAAAAGGCAAGAGCTTAGTACATCCCAAGAGCACCTAAAAGAAGCACTGACTCCCTCAACACTCTCCGCCACTGTGCCGCTTCTGACCTTTTTGAATGGTGGGGAAATGGAAGTCACGGCAGCTCTTTGGCATTTCCCCTCCAAGAAGCACCAAGAGGAACTGGGTTTAGAAGGATCTGGATAAGACATTCATGTATGTTTGTCAACTTTTCTGGGTTAAAATTAGGCAAAGTTATCACATTAAAGTAAAAGGCTATAATCACTGCTAATGTAGTTGCCATTGTCTTTCCTTTGCTTTTCATTCTTTTTGATATGTGCATTTTTGTAGCTCCACCCACACCTGGTCACATCCACAGCATATAACACAGCCACAATTTATCATAATTTCCTCCTCATCCATCCAGCCTTTAGGATTTATCCCTGCAGGAACCCTGCTTTGACTTTTGCATCCTTTATTATATGCCCCTAATTTATCCTCAGCTTTTCCACAAGTTATCTCAAAATTCATACTTATGGCCCCCAAACCTGCTCTCAGCTTATACATGAGGTCGTCTTATAGTTGAATATTTACAGTAGATACTTGTAAATAGACTCCTGGATAATTTTTCTAATATTTTTCCTGTTACTCGGGTCAGGCTGAATGCCTGTAGTTCCCCAGAACTTCTTTCTGCCTTTTTTGAAGAGAGGGACAATGTTTTCCCTTCTCCAGTTCTCTGGCATATCACCTGTTGAGAATAAGACAAGCCTTGCTTGGTTGGTTCTCATGATCCATTTGGTCCCACATTCTCCTTCATGCAGTGCCCATCCAGCAGTCTCCAGGAAGCTTATAGGCTGGGTAAGAAGCCAAGAACTCATCTAACATTGTTGAACATATAACAGAGATTGTATTTTCATGGAGCAGTTGCATGAAGATTCACATGTATGACGGACGATTCCTTATATTGCATTGAGCAGTACTGCTATCCTATGGTGAATGCCATAATGCAGCTGTGTGTCCCTTTTACATTGTGAATCTTGACAACAAGTCACATAAGGTTAGAATCACAGAGACATAGAGTTGGAAGAGACCCCAAGGGCCATCCACTCCAACCCCATTCTGCCATGCAGAAACTTCCAATCAAAGTACTCCTAAAGATGGCTATCCAGCCTCTGTTTAAAGACCTCCAAAGAAAGAGACTCCACCGGTCTCTGAGGCAGCATATTCCACTGTCGAACTAATTTTACTGTCAGGTGTTCAGGTGGAATCTGTTTTGCTGTAGCTTGAATCCAATGCTCCATGACCTAGTCTCTGGAGCAGCACAAAACAAACTTGCTCCCTCTTCCATATGACATGCCTTCAGATATTTATACATGGCTATCAGGTTACCTTCTCTTCTCCAGGCTAAACATACCCAGCTCCTTAAGTCGCTCCTCATAGGGCATGGTTTACAGGCCTTTCACTATTTTGATCTCCCTCCTCTGGACATGCTTCAGCTTGTCAACATCCATCTTGAATTGCATTGACTTGTCCTGCAGCCCAACCCTTACAGGTATATCTGAGATAACAAAGCAGATGTGTGAAGAGGCCACTTGAAAGCTTCACCCAGAATACATCCTGGGATGATTCCCCTCCCCAGCCTCCACTTTTCATATGATGTCCGTTTTCATGACTGGATTTACAGATGACTTTTTAACACATTGGTTTTCCTTTTTTCCCTTTCTTTTGCTGTCCATACATACTCAGTCAAGTACTGTATGTGATTCTGAAGGCAGCTGCTGTTTCCTTGCCTGTTGTAAGGAGGCACACACAGATAGGATTGCTTAGAGCAGAATCCCATTCTTTCCAATCCAAGCTTTGTTGTATTGTTTATGCTGCTGCAACCCAGCACCAAAAATCTGTGTTTCTCCAGTCCTCCTTCACCATCCTGGTGGCTGTAAAAGGTCTTTGTAAGAAGGAGCTCATTTGTCTGACACTTTGCTCACCAAAGTATGCCGGTACATCCACCTTGAAATTCCTTGCCTCATTCGTTCATCCTCTCCTGAAACTCATACTGCTTTGTGTTAGGGCTCAGTGGAAAATACACACCCACACGGTGAGGTCAATTTTCAATCAGTACCATTTGTCTCATATCAGTAGAGTTCAACTTATATGGGCAAGAAATGTCATTGGGAGGGCAGCTGATGGAGAGGAACAATTTATAGCTTTAATATCAACAGCAATCTCGTATTCTTGAAGACAAGCTGGCAATATCGAACCTCTCTGCAACGCAACCTAGTTGTTGCCAGCAGACTATTTCTGCTGCCTAGCCTTTGTAGCAGACTATTTCTGCTGCCTAGCCTTCCTTTGTAGTATGGGGTGAAGAGTTGAGTTATAACCATTTCTAAGTTCTCTGTTGGGTGTTGGTCTGTTATTTTAAGGTTGGGGGGGTACACTGTTACATTTCTGTCACTGGGGTCAGAATGAATAGAAGCAATACCATGCAAGATAGAAGATATTTAATTATTTATTTGAGCATTACAAACTGAAATTGCTTTTTGATTTAAAGCAACCAAGCCACGGTTGTGTTGTAGAAGAAAGCTGTGTGTACATCCCACACATTTATGTGGGGGGGGGGGGGCATAAATGTGTCTACATAACTGCCGTTAAAATATTTTACATTTTAAATGTGGCTCTGTTAAATATTCTAGAGCAGTAACAGCATGGGAGGCTCTAAGGGGAGGGGAGATCTTAAAAATAAATAACATTTTCTTGCTAGAGTAATTGTTGTCGAAAGGATTATTTGTTTTCCTTAATTATATAGTATATATTCACTTGGGTGGCGGAAAGAGCCTGTAACAAGGAAAGGGGGGAGAAAATGAACGTATGCTGTTCTGCCTCAGCTGACAAGTTTTACATTTTCTGTTTGTGTGAAAGTCAATTAAAAGAGGCTATCAGGTTATGAGCAAAGGCATTTTAATAAATAATTCTAGCCTTCCACTAATAACAATTTACATTACCTAGAGTTTGAAAGGATTTTTTAATGACGGAATCAAATTAACTTTTCATCCTTTTTTCCTGTTTGTTTACCTTTCACTCTGTGTTGGGCTCAATAAACATTTGCTTCTAATCAGGATCCCGTTATGTTTCTGAGTTTAGATTTAAACACCCTTCAGAGACGCTGGATACTAAAGCATTCCCAGGTTGCATCTGCACTGCAGAAATAATCCAGTTTGGCACTACTTTAACTGCCATGGCTCCATGCTATGGAATTCTGGGAATGGTAGTTTGTTTACCATCCCCAGAATTCCATAGCATGGAGCCATGGCTGTTAAAGTGGTCTCACACCAGATTATTTCTGCAGTGCAGATGCAGCTTCAGTCAGCATTGTCGTCTTTTGACTTTTCTTTTTAAAAAATGCTGAGTGATTTGTGTCTGTTAACATTGATTTTGTCCAGTCCAACGACATTTATGCCCAGTTCGGATCTGATTAAAAAACGTGGCTTCCTGCTATGTGAATGAGCTGACTGAGGCAGCATCTGTTCTTCAGAAATAATGCAGTTTGGCACTGCTTTAACTGGCATGGCTCAATGTTGTGGAATCCTGGGATTTGTAGTTTTGTGAGCTATTTCACCTTCCCTGAACTTTAGTGCCCCTCCAGAACCTCCCTATTATTTTGAATGAAACGGTGTTTAAAACCTGGAAACGTGATCTAGCAAAATTTAAATCAGCAGGGAGGAAAGTAAGAATAAAATGGAACTCACTGATTTATGCAAGAGAGAGAGGGGGTCTATCAGTGCCTGACTTCCAGATATATTACCACACTTGCTGTCTGGACTGGATTAGAGATTGGGCTCAGTTGAAAGATGAATATATGTTAATAATAATAATAATACTTTATTTCTATACCGCTCTTCCGAGACGATCAAAGCGGTTCACAGATCTGTAAAAATTATACATCATAAAAGTACACATCATAAAATATCTATCTTAAACCTAGAGGGCTTCAATATAATAGTTGGCTGGCATGCATACTTATGGTATGGAAAATTCGAACAAAATAAACAATTTAAAGATCATATCATAAGGCACGAGCTGTTAAAGGTTTGGAAAAATATAGAGAAAAAGTATATAGGAATTTTCCGGTCTGGGCTTCACCCCATGAAGCGTTTCTAAAAAAGGACAAAATTGAATCTAATGGATGGCTAAGATAAAAAGACATTTTGAAAAACAATAAGGGAAAGCTAGTAATGAAAAGTCAGGAAGAATTACATGAAGAGGGGATAAAACTAAACTGGTCTACATACTATCAGTTGAAAGAACACTTTTTATGAGATGGCAAACTGGAAGGAATAACAGGAAAAAATTGAGCTAGATGATATAATGTTAAGTGACAAAAAGGGGTCAGTCTCAAAACTGTACAGGTATTGTTTAAAAATACATCGGGAAACTGAAGCTGTTAAAAAAAAACATGGTGGAATGGGTGAAAAATGTTGGTCATAACATCCCTCTGGAAAAATGGGAGAGAGCCTGGGGTAAAGATCTGAAATATACGTTATGTATTAACAGGAAAGAACATTTTATAAAAATGTTTTATGGATGGCATTTTCCCCCTTCCAGATTAGCAAAAAACATAAAAAAACAAAGAGAGTAAGTGCTGGAGATGTAAAAAAACAAATCGGATCATTCTACCATATGTGGTGGACATGCCCGGTAATAAAAGATTATTGGAAGGAAGTGCATAGGATAATCCAAGATATATATAAAATTAAGATAAAATTGGAACCTTAGGTATGTCTTTTGAATTTGATAGAAGAGGAAATGAGAAGGAAATATTTGAAGCAAATTCTCTATTTGACAACGACTGCACAAATCACAATCACTAAAGACTAAAAAGGGGAAAAAGCACCTGAAATTGACATCTGGTTAATAAAGGCATTGGATATCATGGAAATGGATAAACTAACAATGTCTATGAGAGGGGAAAACAAAAATGAAGAACAAAGCTGCGATCCACTAACATAATTTTGTGCTAAGACGTGGAAATGTATGTAAGCGTCATAAAATCAGCCTTCCCGTATATTGTTTAATTACTTTATATAACATGTAAAGATATACCAGAAGTGAATTATTATAGAAGATATGGTATGAGTAATAACATTAACCTATTTAAAGGTATACGTAAAAATGCAACTGCCGATTTTTCTTGAATAATATCACACATTGCCCGATAGGGGATAGAAGATAGAAAGTGAGAGATGCGGTAGCAATGATAGCATAGAGATGAGGAATATGAAATAGTAGCTATAAGAATAACTTGATTTATTATGTAGTATAAAATGTATATAGGGGAAAGGGGGGAAGGGGTTATGCAAAACTTGTTCAATATGTAAGATCTTTCTGGACACTTGTAGTCCTGAATGTATGTTTTTAAACTTCACTAATAAATAAAAATTTAAAAAAACGTGGTTTTCTGCTATGTGAATGAGCTGACTGAGGCAGCATCTGTTCTTCAGAAATAATGCAGTTTGGCACTGCTTTAACTGCCATGACTCAATGTTGTGGAATCCTAGTTTTGTGATATTTCACCTTCCCTGAACTCTAGGGCCCCCCCAAACTACAAATCCCAGAATTCCATAGCACTGAGCAATGACAGTTATGATGTCAAACTGCTTTATTTCTACAGTTATATGTTAAGTTACAATTATAAGAATATACAGTGAGCCCTTGTTATCTGCTGGAGTTTGGTTCCAGGATCCCATGTGGATACCAAAATCCACAGATGCTCAAATCCCATTAAATACATGGGATATAAAACCGTGTTCCTTACATAAATGAAGGTATGCTTTTGGAATTCATATAACTTTTGAGTATTTTCAAGCTGTGAATGGCTGAATCCATGGATGCAGAGTGGAGGGCCAACTGCACATAGGAAAGAGGTAGAATGAAATGGATCATGGTCCTTGCCATGTCTGGAAATTTCTTTTGATTTCCTACACTGGAATAGAATTAGAGAACACAGTTGTTGTTGTTTTAAAAGATGGAATAGTTATTTTCATAGTTGATATTTTTAATAAGTAAAATCTAATTAAAGAATAGAGAGATTATATTGGGTTAGATGGTCAAATGATCTGTGTCTGGCCTTGTCCTCAAAATATATTTGAATACATACAGTACTTCTCAATTTAAAATTTTTATTCCCCAATCTGTGAATAGCAGTTTTCAGAATGGGTGATACTGTTGGATAAAACCTCAAGTCCACCGGCTGTAGTTCAGGTACAGATGTGATTTGCAACTTATATTATTGACATGGAGATAAGCCAAGAAATCAGCTAGAACACCACTGATATGATCTTCAGTAGTAAATATGTTTACTGCTCCTGAGTAACACCCAGAGCATGCAGTCGAAATGCCTAAGCTCAACATTAACTCCTGGTTATCTTTCATTTCATTTCCTTTCCTTTCCTTTGAAAGGCATGTGCATTCTTGTTCCTTGTGTTCTTGCAACTTTTTATGCCACCTGATTCTCCCCTGTGTTGCGCCCATGCCTACACACTTAGCTTTGACAAGCAATTTGACAAGTTATCAATATTAATCTGTTCTGACTTGTACAATATAGTCCATTAGGAATTCCTGCAAGCAAGCCTGGTGACCCTGTGCTTGGTGCAGGTCACTGGCATAATAGAGGCCAGACTGGCAATTGACAGGTAATTTGACAAGTCAGTGGGGAAAGGCTTTGGGGGTGCCTGGGTAAGAAGAAGGGGTTCTGAAGTTGACCTGCCCAGGTCATCTTACATTTCCTTCTGTTCAATCAATGAAAGTGATCAATGTCGCCACAGCATGCTCTTTAATTGCAAATAGGTCCCATTTCCCTTTTGTGTGCAGACCTTATGCTAGCTAACGTTCTTGTGAATAAGTGATTTCCCGCTCCTCTCTCTCTCATGGTTAGCCTGAGCAGAGAGAATACTATTAACAAGCAACTGCTTCAACCCCCTACAGACTGACGTACCTCTCTTTCCTCCCCCCCCCCCCCCGTCCCCAAGCCCTCCCTAGTCTGCAAACCATGAGGCATGCAGTTGATGAACAGGAAGCGTGCTCTCCTGATCAATCTGTGCAGGCGAGCAGTAATAGTTCATTCTCCACAGCAATCCTAGGGTTGACATGTGGTATGTTTCAGTAATTGATTTTTATATTAGCTTCATTTTGAGATGTGTAAATCCCTATATTGCTCACAGCAGCCTGTCCTATCCCATCCTGAGTGAATGAGGCTGGGTTGTGGGGGCATTCTTCATGCCCTGACAGCTCCAGCAATTTCATTTTTGCATATAATTTACCCTACAAATGCACATTCATGCATGCACACAGACAAATGCACACCAATGGTAAGCTTTAGTCCCTCTGTTCCTCTGGCTGTTCCTGTCCCGGCAACGCACAACAGAGACAAGGTGATGCCATATTTCTAATTAAACAGTTAAGTAAAGAATCATTTCTGCCGGGGAAGGGCCTTTGAGGCATGGATAGTATAATTGGCTGCAGAGCTGCATATTCCACTTTCCCATTTTCCAAGACAGTTTGGGAAGATACAAATTCTTCCCCGCCATCATTTATCTGTGGGCTGATTGATGGTATTACGATCGCAGTATGATTGCTACTTTCCTGTAGCCGTTGACCCAGTAATATTTGAATAACATGAACCAAGTGGCTCATGTGCAATATTCCTCCATCAGTTGCATGGCTACCTTGGAGTTCACAGTTCTGATGTTGGGACACGTGGAAAGTTTTGTCCATCTGACATAATTCTGCTATTGAGAGATGATCAGAGTAGTTTGGGATGCACATCCACGTTAGATGCCTGAAGTGGAAAAACCACTCCACCCAGAACAAGAACAATACCTTTCTCTGAAGACACCAGCAACAGATGCTGGCGAAACGTCAGGAATAAACTCTTCCAGAACACGTCCCTAAACAGTGGACCCTTGTTATACGCTGGAGTTTGGTTCCAAGATCCCCCGTGTATAACAAAATCCGTGTATGCTCAAGTCCCATTAAATATAATGACATAGCAAAATGGTATCCCTTATTAAAAAATGGAAAATCAAGGTCTGATATTTGAAATTTATACTTTTTTGGAACATTTTCAAACTGTGTATATGCTTGAATCCATGTATAAAAAATCTGTGTATAAGAAGGGCCGACTGTAGTCCGAAAAACCACAAAAAACTAACAATACCTTGAGGATCCATGTTTACCCTGATGGAAGCATTCCCTCCAGCTGTAGAGGTCACAGTTATTCTGTGCCATTGTTTTGATAGATGTTATAACCAGTTCATCACCTAGTGGCCAACTTTCTGGTAATGACCTTCTTGTGTACTTAGCTGGGCTGATCACTGGACAGCAAGCACACAGTTTGATGGCAGGGCTGTACCTAAGCCCTACCAGCCCTCCATATTTACTTGTTTCCTGTTTTCCTTTGAAAGGCTTCAAACTGAGTAGCGGTTTAAAAATATTTGGTGCCCTTCAGATGTGTTTAAAGACAACTTTCATCATCCACAGTTAGCATTGGTCATGATGAGACTTGTAGACCAAAATGTGTGCATGACACAAGGTTGAGAACAGGTTTTCCCAATTTCTGGACCAGGAAAGGTGAACATATAGTCCACAGGCTACATCTGGCCCCTCCTAGGCCATTTTTGAGACTCCCTGGGCCACCCAGCGGTGGTGGTGGTGGTAGTAGTAGTGCGTGCCTTCAAGTCATTTCTGATTTACAGCAACACTGAAGCAAACCTATTGTGGGGTTAGCTGATCCTGAGAGTGTGTGATTCATCCAAGGTCACCCAGTGCGTTTCCATGGCTGAGCGGGGATTTGTCAAAGTCCAGTCCAGCATCCAACACCCTAAGGGGTATGAGAGGCAGTTTCGCCACAGTTGAGGCCAGAGTCAACCAGAAGTCAAAATTCCAAAACAGAAATGAATTTTTAAAACTGGCATTGTATCCTTGTTCATGTTCCAAGGCCTTATGCCTTGCCCCATATACTTTCATGGATAGTGACACACACAAACAGTTCACATACACAACCCATCTGAGGAGGTTTGTGTACATTGAAACATCAGAAAGCACTATTTCAGCTCCCATGTGGATTATTTGGATTCTGGAATATTGTGGATTTCGGAATTGTGGATAAGAAAGACTCAACTTGTACTGATGGTGGTATACCAGCAATATTAAAGGCACTGCCCAAGCATCACCATTGGTATATGAGACTTATTAGTTGATGGTTTGGAGTGTGCTTTTTCCTGCTTTTCCTAAGACAGCCCTTCTTACTTGCTTGAATTGCTCTATCATTTGGGTCATGGACATTTGGTGCATTAATACTCAGCTGACCTGTCTCTTTAAAAAGCACAGGTACTGTTGTACAGGAATTTCATAGGAATTTTTGTGTGTGTCTGGATAGAAAGATGTGCTAATCATGTCTTCAGTTCCAAATGTTTGGTTTTACATGCCTGTCTGCTGCAAACATTTCCTTATCCAAAGAAAAGTTCTCTTCTGCCGCCATCATTTGCTTTAGGCCTGTGTTACTAAACATGCCACCCAGGTATCCCAGCATAGAGCAGCGGCTTGCTGAGTCTGTTGCTGCTGGCACAGTTGTCTTTATGTGTTCCTGCCAGGCTTCCTATCACAGCATGTTAATTTTAAACAAACAGGGCAGGGTGTTGTCATTTTGGAGGGGTTTCCCATCAAGCAGTGTTAGCTGGTTGGTGGCTAGCTAAGCTAGGGATTTTATTGCATTTATACCCAGATTTTTATTCTTTTAGTGTGTGTGTGTGTGTGTGTGTGTGTGTGTGTGTGTGTGTGTGTTCGATCAGTCAGATTTGGATTCCACGAAGCTTTGACTGGCACCATCAGTGGTTGCCCATGCAAATGTTTGAGCTGCCAGGAAGTCTGCAGATGTCAAAGTGAGGCTATGCCAGAGGTATTTCTGCTCAGAAAAAAAAATCTTTGACATTTTTCATATCCAATGACACTATGTGAAGACAAAAATATAAGCCTATATTGCATCTAAATGTGAAAGTAGCGCAGAGACACGCACGTTTTAAAGTTACCATCCCAGAGGAATTAATTGGCAGTGCATGCCACCAAACTGCATGGAAGTCTCCTGTGGCTTGCAATGTACTCTGAAAGCTCTGACTGCTCACTCTTTTGTTTACCTCAGGAAAATACTGGAAGCTCTTCTCTCTTTTGGTTTTTCATTTGAAAGCACAACATGGAGGCAGGGGACAAATAGACTGTTGGACTAGTCGAGTGTGTGTGTCTGTGTGTATCACCAGGAAAAGGCTGCATCTCCCCTCCCCTTCTTCCGACCGCCACTGAAAATTCACAAGCCAGCTATTAAATAATTAACATGCCCAAAGGGACGAAGGGAATCAAAAGCTGTTGTGTTCCAAAGTTTTCTCTGGCTCCAGAATGCACCGTTCAGTGTGTATTCTGGCACCTCAGAGCGGGATTTTGTTCCCCCTCCTCCTCCCCGGTTATTATCCCCTCTGTGCGCTGGGCGGGGAATTGGCCTTCCCAGCCCAGCAGGGGACGACTGTTATTTCAGACCACAACTGGGAGGGGGAACAGCCTGTTGCCTGATAGATATTTGTTTTTCATGGACAGACACCAAATGTTCATTAGAGCAACCAAAGGTTTGAGGGATGGAAGGGGGGGGGTCTAGTTCTCTTAAAGAGCTATTGTACCCAAACACCATCCTCTTTCTTGACTTCTGTGGATGTCTTGGCAATGTTGCCTGGACTTTGACAACTTAAATAAAATATATGCACCTTGGAGAGTTTTCAGGAAAGGCTTTGTTGGTGGACCGGGATCAGGAGGGGGAGAGGACAATCTAGTTTAATTTTGCAGTAATTAATTTCACATGTGCTTTCTCTGACTGGGCCCTCTTGGGTTTCACAGAGGAGCATGGGAGGCAGGCAGTAAGTAATTTGTGCACAGGAGCAGTGCAGTGCAGTGTGTAGAATGCAGTGCGTTGCCTTCCGAATGCACATTCCACTTAAGAAAAGACACTCTTGAGAGGGAGAAAAACACTTTAAGGCAGTGATGGTGAACTTTTTAGAGGCCGAGAGTGCCCAAACTGCAACCCAAAACCCACTTATTTATTGCAAAGTGCCATGTCCCTCTGGTTTTCTAGTAACAAACTCTGCCAAACTCTGTGCTGGGACGACGGCACATGTGCCCACAGAGAGGGCTCTGAGTGCCACCTCTGGCACGCGTGCCAGAGGTTCACCATCACTGCTTTAAGGAAATGTCCCACTCATCAGGTCCAGAAGAGGCAACGCCATCAGGACATATCAGATTTAACATTTTTGAAGGCCAGCAAATTCCTACTTGGCCCTGTCTCTGCTTTGGTTTTGGGGATGCTATCTGTCAGTAATTCTCCACTCTTTGTGGGTTTTCATCATCACAGTCCTTGGATCACTGTCTAGTTGAGTAGCCAAGGATTATTCTTGGTTTTACTTCGTGAACGAAGATTCAGGAAGGACTCATCTGTGCTTTCTATAAGCGCGTTGATGACGTTGGATGTATCCTTTGAGCCTGTGCAATGGATTTTTCTGGTGGAGCGCAGCATGCACAGAACTGGCCTCACCCTTTAAACCAGAGGTTCGACTGCTGAGGCCTTGACAAGCATGGACGGTGGCAGCGAGGTCCTCAGGTCGTAGGTTTGATTAGAGTTTCCTTCTCTTAGATGGTTGACCTTACAGGGTTAGACGAGCACCATCTGCCCGGGTTTGGGATTAGAGTTTTCCTTCACCTAGGATGGTTGCCATAAGGCTAGAGAGCTTATCCTGCCCTTTGGTGCTCTTGGTCAGACCCTTTGGTTGTGACTTGTCTAGCGTGGGAGGCCCTACCGGTGGCTATTATACTACCACCAGCATAGCTCACAACTTCATTAGGGTACGCAAGCCCCACACAGTCAAAGCATAGCTGGAGGGGAATAGGAAGCCAGAAGATGACAGGGAGGGAGGAGTCTCTTTCTTCAGGCTATCCCTGGTGGAGCTGGGTCTGCCTGATCACTTCCTCTCAGGCCAGAAGATGACAGTTAAGGAGGGAGGAATCTCTTCCTTCC
>NC_056531.1:8977538-8986774 GCF_019175285.1 Sceloporus undulatus
GGCTATCCCTGATGGAGCTGGGTCTGCCTGATCACTCCCTCTCAGGCCGGAAGATGACAGTTAAGGAGGAAGGAGTCTCTTCCTTCAGGCTATCCCTGATGGAGCTGGGTCTGCCTGATCACTCCCTCTCAGGCCAGAAGATGACAGTTAAGGAGGGAGTAGCAAAGGATTATACCATTTACATAAACAAGCTATTTAAAAAGATTGCCTCTGCCTTGCAATTCTTTTGCCATTTAAAAACAGATTCCCTGAATGGGTGGATGCAAAACATCACTCAGTAGCTAGGCCAGGGATGCAGAAAATGCAGTCGCTGTAGGTGATCTTCAAGGCTTTTGGGGGAGCACCCCTATTTGGGGCAAAAATCCTATTTGTAATTGTTTTTTCTACTTAAAGGGGAGCCTTCATGGACTCTTTTAAATCCAGGAAAGACTTTTTTTTCCCCAGCCAGGAAGTCAATTGGACAGTGTTTTGAAGATATTGAAAAGATGACTACTAACACTTGTGATTGATGCTTGCTGTTGCCACAATTTTATATTTGCATGGCCCTTAGAACAGTTTAAGCTTTTCTTTTGTATAAACAATTGAGGTTAAACTGTGCAAAATGACAAGCCTCTCATTTTTTTCTCTCTCTAGTATTCTCCACTTCCAGCACCATTAATTGATATTAGAGATATTGTGTACAGAAAAACTCTGTGGTAGGGATATCAGATTAATAAACCAGATTTTAAGATGTGCTTTTGTTTATGCACTCATAAACAAAGTAGGCCAGCGACAAAGACAGTTGTGCACTGTACGTATCCTGGTGGTATTTAGGAAGTTGAGGTATATTGAGTAAGACTGACTATTTATATCAACCTGAAAAAGTCAGTGTTCTGCGTTAACCATTTAACACTAGTATTTCACATAAGAGGTACTATTTTCTCCACTTTGATTTGTGGATAGCTAGAAATCCACTGGGTGACTTTAGGTGAGTCACACACACTCAGCCCCCAAAAAAACTTAACATAGATTCACCATAGGATCACCATAAGTTGGAAACAACTTGAAGCACACAACCACAACAAAGTTAATCCCAAGGCTGATACTAGTACCTGATGCTTATCCCTTGAACTGATAAGTAGATTGT
This sequence comes from Sceloporus undulatus, assembly GCF_019175285.1. Classification (NCBI taxonomy): domain Eukaryota; kingdom Metazoa; phylum Chordata; class Lepidosauria; order Squamata; family Phrynosomatidae; genus Sceloporus; species Sceloporus undulatus. Next base: position 8,978,665 of record NC_056531.1, read on the forward strand.
TAAGGACACAAGAGGTGTTATTGCATTGCCAACATCTCTAGAAATGCAATTCTGGAAAGAATACAAGCAATAGACAAGTCCTGTGACGCTTGCATTGTACAGCAAATTGTCAATGTATTGGGATGATTTGTATGCCTCCAGTGACCTGAACAGGTGGCAGAATGTATTTACAGCATCGCATCGAATATGTGAGTGATACAACATATGATCTAATCAATGTAGTTATCCAGTTACCTCTTCTAGTTCCACTGCAGCCTAGGATGTTATTAAGAGCTAAGCACACCCAGCTCAAGCCAAAGTATCTGACGTGCTTCATTGTGGCCTAGTAGCAGCCTATGCTTAGCAGAAATGCCACTGTTGCAGATCTGTGTGAGATTCAGCATAACTGAGGGGTTGCTCCACCAAGCAAAGGATGCATCTTGAATTTTCTTCATCATTCTGCATCACCTGGACATGTCAGATTTTATTCCTTGATAGATTTTGTTGAAGGCATATGTGCACACGCACACACAGAGACGCTGCAAGTTCAGTTGCAAAAAAGAGCCAGTGACACCAAATGGAAGCTGTTTCAAGTTTGGAAGCTCCATTGCTTTTCAAGGAGGCCAATCCACTGAAAGTCTACATTACTGCTTTCTTTTATACAGAGTTTATAAATAATAGTTTTGGGATTACATTGTTAATAACATAATTACAAACCCGAACAGACAGGCCAAAATAAAACTGCTTCGGGTCACTTTGGAAGTATGCTGTTTAAATGATGCATGTGTCTTAAGAGGCTGGAAGACTGTAGTGCAGCTTTGGTGCAGCCTCTGGCCTCTTAAGATGTGTGTGTCATTTAAACAGCATACCTCCAAAGTGACTCGAAGCAGCTTTATTTTGGCCTGTCTGTTTGGGCTCTACATTACTTTTAAAAAGCAATGTAATAGTTGACAATAATATTAAAAAGCAACGTAACAGTTCACTGCTTATTCACTGGCCCTAAAATGTTCCTTTTGGAGGATCAGGGCTTTTTTTTTTTTAAACATTTTGTATATCTAATGGGTTCTAGAACAGATCAAGCCCAAACTCTCCCTGGAATACAGCATGATTAAATTGAAGCTGTCATATTTTGGGCACATCATGAGAAGACATGGATCATTAGAAAAAGCAATAATGCTAGAAAAAGTAGAAAAAAGTAAGACGGGAGAGAGATCACATGCCAGATGGATACAGTTGATCATGGAGGTCATGGGTCTGAATTTACAAAACCTACGCAGAGCAGTGAAGGAGAGGGGTTCTTGCGGATGTCTTATCAATGGGGTTACTATGAGTCGAGGTCGACTCAAGGGCAGTTAACAACAAGTACTATGTCTAAGTGTATTTTTCACAGCTAAAGTACACGTGATTAGCAATATAACAATCCATTTTAACAAGTAATGGCAATTAATTACTCTTCAAAACAATCAGTATTAACGTACTTTTCAAAAGTAAAATCCCAGGTTTGCTTTTGTACTGGAGATGTTCGCCATGTGGCTCATGTGTCCCATGGCGATTGCCATTCTTATTTTCTCCAGTTTACCTCTGGTGGAGATGGAATTGCCCTACTAGAGAGAAAACAGTTTCTGTCCCAATGGAGAAGGTGTCATCAAGTATATAAAGAAATGACAGACCAGCATCCATTCCAGGATTTGTTTGCTGGGCTACTTTTATAAGCAGCAACAGCATTTATGTTTTGACTTTTAATGGACAACATTCCACCTCTGTAAACACTCTTTAATGTTTAGTTATATTGTGGTAAACTTAGGTTTTAGCATTTCTTCCTGGCTCATGTATCTTTGCATAGATAGGTCAGTGGTTACTGGCAGTTCCCATGTCAGTGGGGGCGATGAATCTGCTCCAGATTTATGTCTGAACTTTAAATGAGCTATCTAAAATGCTGGCCTATAATCCCAAATTAGAGATAGGATTAAATCCCCAGTTCTGTTTGGTGATCCCAAAATAGGAGTTCACTGCCCCACTTAAATAGAAGCCAACAAGCACCACTACATTAATATTAAACACTCAGTGGCTGAGAAGTGAATGTGGTTCTCTGAAATGTTCAAAAAACTGATTCTTTGTTTCTGAATGCCCTATAGAAATGGAATCTGAAAAAGTTCTGATGTTCTCTGTCCATCAAAAATGATGCCCCCAAACAGAAACAATAGTCCAAATGTCCATTTAACTAGTACAGATTGGAGTTATACTATAACTTTTATTGCGTTTGCTGTTGATAAAATCTAAAATAGTTTTCAGCTTGGGACTAGATTGCCAGGTGAAATAAGGGATGGGACTCTTGTACTTTTAATAGTTTTGTAAAGAAATTTCAGCAGGTACCACTTCTTGTGCACAACTTGGCAACTCTAGCTTGGGCATTAGTATGTCACAGTGTTACCTGTTTAGCCACCATAACTTTTCCTCCTTTTCTCATGATAGCTGTTTTAAGCATTGAAATGCATAAACAACAGATTGACCATTCCTCAGTTGCTGGTCTGTATCACTTCAGACTACAGGCAGAGCAATCAAATGTATTATCCATAAATACATCCCCACATTAAAAAAAAAAAAGTCTGTTGGGGGATACTTTCCCCCAGTCAAATGCAAGTCCCACCTACAATTTCAGAGTGTGGATAAAACCTAGTTCCAGAAACAAAGCTCTCATTTTTGCCTGCTAATCATATACTCCAGCTCTTAAATAGCTATTATGGAGAGAAGGACTGGCATCATGATGGTTACTCCCAACTAGAGTAGACCTATTGAAAAATAAATTGTTGAACCGCAAGTCAATGCATAGGTAAATCTCATTAAGTGAACAGGTCTCTTCTAGTCAGGACTAACAGAACTGAGGCCATGATTGTATGCAAGGTGATTGACTCTAATATTGGTTATTATTGTTGTTTTTCATGTTATTATTCATTTAGACTTTACCATTTCCTCAGTATTAGGAGTCCAGGTGGCTTACAGAATATAGGACTTTTCTTATGCACAGTCATTGTGCCCATGTTGAACTTATTCTTGCCACTGCCTGCCCAAATTGAATCTTTGGCCTGTTCCCTAGAATGTTAGACAAGCATCCCTTTTTTGTATCAGTCCATACATGCAGGTATGTGCATAATGTCATTAATCTTTTCATCCCCTGGCATAGTAAAGAATTTGAACTAGGGTTTTGTTATTCTGGGCAACCAAATCAGAATAGACTGAAAAGATTGTTTTGGTTCTCAATGGTTTAATTTTCATTTTCTAATCTTTTCCTTGTCCGTTCCTTTTCTCTGACATTCAGCAAAACCTGATCTGGCAGATTCTTGGTGAAAAAGATTGTAAAACAAATTTCCCTTATTAGGGAACACCAGTATAATGAAAACATCTTTTGAATACATATTTCTTTGAAAAAGAATGCAAAAGCCCCCTTGTTAAATTAGAATTTAAGGATACCATTTGTGGCAGCAAAGAAGAAACTAAATCATTAAGAAGTTACTCTGTAGCTCTCGCCTCCCCTGTGCACACAGGTTAAAATATTAGAGGAAGAAAACTTTTTTTGGAATCAATTTGGACAAAGGGAAAGGGGTTAAGCAATCTTCTACAGCTATCCCAAACTTCCATTGATGCTTTAGGTGTTAAAAATAAATTTAAAAATAAACAGGAACAGGGACATGGAATGTGGTACAACATTTAAATTGAAACTTAATCTTCCACATGCAAACCAGGAGAGAAGGGGGTGGTCCATTGAATATATTGTCATAGGAGTATTGCAACACTGTTGTCCTTGCAAGTGGTTATTTCTCCATCCACATTTATTGAAAAAGAACAGAGTCTGGTCTTGACCAGTGACATTGTTGAGCTGATTTGCTGCAGATGTGCCCTACAAGTGCTGCTCCACACTTTTAATTATCAATGCAGTCATGAAGTTTTCCCCTCATCCTGGAAAGCAAGTTATGGGATCAGTAGAGAGATTCACTCAGTTCATTTCTTCACTTTTCTACATTAGTAAAAATAAACCAGAGTAAAAGGTATTTTGGAAGCAACCTCTGGTTCCTAAGAAGAAGAGAAATAGAGCCCCACTTAAACCCACAGGAAGCCAAGCAGTTAATAAAACTTGACCATAAATATGCAAGAGGAGATTTGTTGTCTTTTCCCTTCATGTTACAGAAGAGACAGTTGTCTGCCTTTTCTCCTAGGGCTGCATCTCGAAGTCCTTTGCTCTGGTAAAAAGCTGAACCCACACCGAAGTAGCAGATGTGTACAACATCTAGAATTACATCCATAGGCACCTAATAAAGCTGTACAAACAGGTTTTTTTTTATCTCCCACCCTATCTCTTAAAAATAAACACCTCTCTTAATCATTTTATCTCCCTTCTCCCTTGTTGTGGTTTTCAGAAAAAGGAAGGAAGGACAGACAGAGACAAGTTAAGATATCAACAAGAATGCTTGTTTTGAAATTTGTGATGGATGAGCAAGGACAAAGCATACCCAAGAGGACAGGAATGTTAAAACAAATGGCTGTTGTTTCTTCCCTTATAGAACATCAAAATGTGTACAGGCATAGGCACAATCTTCAGATTGCATTTGAAAATTTGAATGTCTTGTGTTTGATAGTTCATTAAACATGAGTGAGTCAGGGAAGGAAATGATGAACATTGATGTTTAGGTCGTCCTTTTCGTGTCATATTCAGACATGATCTCCTGTTGTGCCAACATATATGCTTTCCATTATTGTGGAAGGAGATAACTAGTACCTGCCCTGTAGGACAAATGTGCCCCTTTGAGGGTTTAAGAATGAAGGCATTAGTGAAATGAAGACAGCATTGTATTTAACAACATACCAGCCCAGGTGTCAGGATTTCAGCTGAACATTTTGGCATTGAAGCAAACACATACTTTACCGTTTATAGCAGTTTAGGAAAATATACTCAGCAGAGCATACAATTTACAACAAATCAGAGGAGGGTAGTGTGTGGGTGTGTCTAATAGCCAGTCATGAAACAGAAGTCATTAAAGCATAATAGAAAATTACTAAGAAAGTGAAAATTATTTATGTTGAATCTTTTCCTTACATTTCAGATTATCATTGTTCTTAGTAGGAAGTGCAAGTTAGTTGCTTGTATGTTCTAGAAATGCTTAATATGCTTTTCCTTAAGGCCTGTTACAGACTGCCAAAATAAAGCTGCTTCAGGTCTCTTTGGAGGTATGCTATTTAAATGATGCATGCATCCTAAGAATGCGGAAGCTGCACCAAAGCTGCACTCCAGTGCTTAGGAATGGAGTGTGGCTTTGGACCAACCTCCGGACTCTTAGGACACATGCATCACTTAAATAGCATACCTCCAAAGAGACCCGAAGCAGCTTTATTTTGGCAGTCTGTAACAGGCCTAAGATTCCTTGGTTCAGGAGACTTTTCCTTCAGCATAGCTCTACCTTCCTTTGGCCTTATGGTCAGCTTCTGTCCTTTCACCACACGCACACACAACCTCAGGTTGATGCCATCAGGTGCACACTCTAAACAATCTGTTTCTAAGGTTATGGAGAGAGCTAGCTGCAGAGGAGCAACTGGGAAGAGCCACCATCTTCCCAGATTTCCATCATACTCAGTTTGAGGTCCAGGAGGGCTATGGCTGGTCCTTTTTCCTAGCTGCATTATCGCAGCTGAATGGTGCTTGTGACTTCTCTGCACCCTTGGCCCTGATAGGCTATGAGTTTGGGCCACAGTGCTGTGAGGTTGCACTGCACAGATGGAGACAGTGCAACTCCACTGGCAGAGATTTATACTTTGCCAGTAATACTATTAGATCACTGCCTGAGTGAGCATTTCATTACATTAGGTGGTTTGTTTCATAAGAGAAGAAAGCTGGGGCTTTTTTGTGAAAAGAAAGAAGAAAATACTTTGGAAAGAAGTCATTCAGAACAGCTCATGGCTTGCTTACATATCATCCCAAGTTCAGTCCTTGCCATTATTATTATTATTATTATTATTATTCTTTATTTATATAACGCTGTAAAAAAATGCCATCTACATTTAAAAGGATCTTAGATTGCAGGTAATAGGAAAGACTTTTGCCTGAGAACCTGGAGAAGTGCTACCAGTCAGAGAAAAAAATATTGGGGTAGATTGACAAATAGGGCACCCTTGTATAAAGTAGCTGCTGTATTTTCTATATCAAAATTCCAACTCAGCTGAGAGGATGAGGATTTGAGTCTCTTACTGCTTTGCCATCTTTTGGGGGAAAGTCCCAAATTTGGGGGGAAAGGTGGAGGATAAATAAAGTTAATAACAACAACAACAACAACATTTGGAAAATACGGTTTTCTTTCTGACAACTTAGTGACCTGAAAAATTGATGAGTTGTTTCCTTCTAGATTAGCTCTATAAGCACCATCTTTTAAAATATGCATGCAGTTTGTGTGGTTTTATAATTTGTTAGATGCAAGGAAAGCGTTCAGCAAGGACAACATTTTTTGTGGAGACATGTGACCTGGTCACATGTAGTGGTGGTACCCAAAGAAGAATGGGGAGCATTAAACGGACAAAGTATGAGTGAGCTGCATCCCAGATCAAATGCAAAAGGCAATGTTGATTTTTTGAAAAATAAACTGGAAGGAGGGGCTACAGACAGGGGTTTGAGGGACACATGTAGCCCACGGACTGTAATTTGTTCATCCCTGACTTATCCAGATGATAATACATTAATGCATTTATATATATGAAAATGTCTTTCCTTCAAGTAGTGACAGGAGTCCAGATGTAGGGGGCATGTAGGCGAGGGAGAAATTCTTGTTTGGGTGGATGCTTCCTGCCTGCTCCTCTTCTGATGCCTAATCATATGATTGTTCATTTATCTCTCAAGAACCCAGTTAGATTTGGGTTAAGGCGAGATGATTTTCCTAAAGCCATCCAGTGTAATATGAGACCAAGCAAGGATTTGAGCTTTAGCCTCCCAGATCTATACGCCATCTAGAGCCTTATCGCATGACAATAAAAGCTGAAAGGGATCAGGAGTGGAGCAGCTTTCTTGCCTCTCTGCATGCTGTTGTAGCACTTCTGTTCTATCCCAGGGGAGACAATTGCAAAAGTGTATCTTTTCTTGTGCTGGAAAAAAATCTGTTTGGTAAAAGGCATACTTTTAGAAGCATTTTCCTCAAGAAGGAGAACAGAAGTGCTGTGACAGCATGTGGAGAGGCAAGGAGAAAGCCACTATTCTCCCGCTTCATTTCGGCTTTCTTTTCCCATGCAATAAGTCTCCTAGTCCTGCACACCAGTTCCTCCCCCAGAACTAATTGAATGTTTATGGCAGTCTTCCATAAGAAACATACTGTAACCAAACAACTGTATTCCCTTCATTTAAAAAGGGTCATCTTTGTCACTGTGAACTTTCTACTCCCACTTTGCATGTTGTGTCTACCTTACATTTTATCACAAAACAGAGTTTGTATGGCTGGCAGCTGTCACCAGATACCTTTCACCCACAAGGCCTAGCTTTGTTGCATTTAATGGGTATTTAGATTGCTCCACACATGTCTTGCATCCTTTGTTAGTGGAACAAGAGGTTTTCAACTGCCAGTGTCACTGCATTCCCAGAATGTTTTCCTTATGATTGAATATATAGTGGAGAAAATCTTGGTTATCTGACTCTTATCTACCTTAAATTCAGGATGTATTGAGAAAAATAGTCACTTGTTAAGCAGGCTTTGAAGACCTGCATAATGACTGCATTTTCCCATAACATTTCAGTTCACTATAAAATATGTTTTCATGACATCCCAGGCACATAATCCTGTTTTCTCAGAACTGGAGTAAAAACTATGATATTTTTGGAATGTGTCAATGGAAATACAGTTATCCCTCCATATTTGCGGATTTGATATTTGCGGATTTAATTATTCACGGATTTGATTAATAGGTTCTGTCTGGCCTGTTACAGACTGCCAAAATAAAGCTGCTTTGGGTCTCTTTGGAGATATGCTATTTAAATGATGCATGGGTCCTAAGAGTCCGGAGGTCACACCAAAGCCACACTCCATTCCTAAGCACTGGAGTGCAGCTTTGGTGCAGCTTTCAGATTCTTAGGGTGCATGCATCATTTAAACAGCATACCTCCAAA
>NC_056531.1:8986874-9001905 GCF_019175285.1 Sceloporus undulatus
TGTTTTGGGTCTCTTTGGAGGTATGCTGTTTAAATGATGCATGGGTCCTAAGAGTCCGGAGGTCACACCAAAGCCACACTCCATTCCTAAGCACTGGAGTGCAGCTTTGGTGCAGCTTTCAGATTCTTAGGGTGCATGCATCATTTAAACAGCATACCTCCAAAGAGACCCAAAGCAGCTTTATTTTGGCAGTCTGTAACAGGCCTCTAGGAATATCTAGGTCCTCCAGTGCAACTCTATGGTCAACTTTAACTAAAAGTTGCACTGAACGACCCAGAGATTCCTAGAGAGGATACACTACTAAGCATTTGTGGTCAGTGTCTCTCAGACGTTGGCCACAGAGTTGCCCTGGAGGATCTAGAGAGGTGTCCTCTCAGTAAAAACATGGTGTTTTGGTTATTTGCGGTTTTTCCATATTCACAGGGGTCTTGTGCCCCTAACCCTAGCGAATTTGGAGGGATGACTGTATAGAATCATAGAGTTGGAAGAGACCGCAAGGGCTATCAGTCCAACCCCATTCTGCCATGCAGGAACTCTCAATCAAAGCATCCCTGACAGATGGCCATCCAGCCTCTGTTTAACAAAACGACCATGTTTACTGAGAGGACACCTCTACGGATCCTCCAGGGCAACTCTGTGGCCAACGTCGGAGAGACACTGAACCACAAATCCCTAGTAGTGTATCCTCTCTAGGAATCCTGGGTTGTTCAGTGCAACGTTTGTTAGTTAAAATTGACCATAGAGTTGGACTGAGGACCTAGATAGTCCTAGAGAGAACCTATTAATCAAATCTGTGAATGAATTAAATCTGAAAATCAAATCGCAAATGATGGAGGGATAACTGTGATTTCCATGAGACACATTCCAAAATACCATAGTTTTTACCCAGTTCTGAGAAAACAGGATTAGTGCTTGGATGTCATGAAAACATATTTTAAAGTGAACTGAAGGTTATGTGAAAATGCAGTCATTATGCAGTCTTCAAAGCCTGCTTAACAAGTGATATTTTCCTCAATACATCCGGAATTTAAGGTAGATAAGAGTCAGATAACCAAGAGTTTCCTCCACTATATGTTCAATCCATAGGAAAACATTCTGGGAATGCAGTGACTCTGGCAGTTGAAAACCCCTTGTTCCACTAACAAAGGAGGCAAGAGGTTGGGGTGAGCAATCTAAATACCCTGAATACAAGGCTAACCTTGTGGTGAAAGGTACTGGTCACAGCTGGCCAGCCATACAAACTCTGTTTGTGGTAAATGAAAGGTAGACTAACATGCAAAGTGGGAGTAAGAGTTCACAGTGACAAAGAATGAACCTTTTAAAATGAAGGAATACAGTTGTTTGGTTACAGTTGTTTCTTATGGAAGGCGCCATAAACATTCAATAGTTTCTGGGGGAGGAACTGGTGGGCAGGACTAGGAGACTTATGCATGGAAAAGAAAGCCGAAATGAAGCGGGAGAATAGGGCTTTCTCCTTGCCTTTCCACATGCTGTCACAGCCTTCTGTTTCTCCTCTTGAGGAAGATGCTTGTAAAGTATGCCTTTTACCAACAGATTTTTTTCCAGCGCAAGAAAAGATACACTTTTGCAATTGTCGCCCCTGGGAAAACGGAAGTGCTACAACACGCATGCAGAGAGGCAAGAAAGCTCGCCTCTCCTGATCCTTTTCAGCTTTTAATTGTCATGCGATAAGGCCTAGATGGTGTATAGAGCTGGAGGCTAAAGTTCAATCTCCTGCTTGGTCTCATATACACGGGATGGCTTAGAAATCATTTCGCCTTACCCAAATCTAACTGGGTTCTTGAGAGATAAATGAACAATCATATGATAGGCACAGAAGAGGAGCAGGCAGGAAGCATCCACCCAAACAAGAACCCTCCCTCGCCTACATGCCCCCTACATCTGGACTCCTGTCACTACTTGAAGGAAGACATTTTCATATATATAAACATTAATGTATATCATCTGGATAAGTCAGGGATGAACAAATTACAGTCCGTGGGCTACATGTGTCCCTCAAACCCTGTCGTAGCCCCTCCTTCCGTTTATGTTTCAAAAAAATCAACATGCCTTTTGCATTGACTGGGATCCGCTCACTCATACTGTCCATTTAATGCTCCCCATTCTTCGTGGGTACCACCACATGGACCAGTCACATGCCTCCACAAAAATGTTGTCTGCTGACGCTTTCCTGCATCAACAAATTATAAAACCACACAAATGCAGAAAATTTAAAAGATGTGCTTATAGAACGAATGTAGAAGGAAACAACGCATCCATTTTTCAGGTCACTAAGTTTCAGAAAGAAACGTATTTTTCCAAATGTTGTTGTTGTTGTTAGTAACTTATTTATCCTCCACCTTCCCCTCAAATTTGGGACTTCCCCCAAAAGATGGCAAGCAGTAACACTCAAACCCATCCTCTCAGCTGAGTTGGAATTTTATATAGAAAATACAGCACTACTTTATACAAGGGTGCCCTATTTGTCATCTACCCCATATTTGTCTCTGACTGTAGCGTTCTCCAGGTTCTCAGGCAAAAGCTTCCTATTACCTGCAATCTAAATCCTTTTAAATGTAGATGGCATTGTTTCTACAGCGCTTATAAATAATAATAAGATAATAATAATAATAATAATGGCAAGGACTGAACTTGGGGGATTGTAAGCAGCAGGAGCTGTTCTGAATGACTTCTTTCCAAAGTATTTCTTTCTTTCTTTCACAAAAAAGCCCCAGCTTTCTTCTCTTATGAAACAACCACCTAATGTAATGAAATGCCACTCAGGCAGTGATCTAATGTATACTGGCAAAGTATAATCCTGCCAGTGGAGTGCCGCATGTCTCCATCTGTGGTGCAGGCACCTCACAGCACTTGTGGCCCAAACTCTAGCCAGCAGGCAAGGGTGCAGAGAAGTCACAGCACCATTCAAGCTGCGATAAGGCAGCTAGGAAAAAAGGACCAGCCATAGCCCTCCGGGACCTCAAACTGAGTAGTGATGGAATCTGGGAAGATGGTGGCTCTTCCCAGTTGCTCCTCTGCAGCAGCTCTCTCCATAACCTTAGAAACAGATTGTTTAGAGTGTGCACTGAGGGCATCAACCTGAGGTTTGTGTGCGTGTGGGTGAAAGGACAGAAGCTGACCATAAGGCCAAAGGAAGGTAGAGCTATCTGAGAGGAAAGTCTCCTGAACCAAGGAATCTTAGGCCTGTTACAGACTGCCAAATAAAGCGCGCTTCGGGTCTCTTTGGAGGTATGCTATTTAAGTGATGCAGTGGTCCTAAGAGTCCGGAGGTTGGTCCAAAGCCACACTCCATTCCAAGCATACTGGAGTGGCAGCTTGTGGTGCAGCTCCGCATTCTTCTTAGTGATGCATGCAATCATTTAAATAGCATACTCCAAAGAGACCTGAGCAGCTTTATTTTGGCAGTCTGTACAGGCCTTAAGGAAAAGCCATATAAAGCATTTCTAGAACATACAAGCAACAACTTGCACTTCCTACTAAAAAATGAGAATCTGAAATGTAAGGAAAAGATCAACATAAATATTTTCACTTCTTAGTAATTTTCTATATGCTTTAATGAATCTGTTTCATGACTGGCTATTAGACACACCACCCACACACTACCCGCCTCTGATTTGTTGTAAATGTGATGCCTCGCTGAGTATATTTTCCTAAACTGCTAGATAAACGGTAAGTATGTGTTGTCTTCAATGCAAAATGTTCAGCTGAAACCGGACACCTGGGCTGTGGTTTGTTAAATACTCTGTCTCATTTCACTAATGCCTTCATTCTTAAACCCCAAAGGGGCAACATTGTCCTACAGGGCAGGTACTAGTTATCTCCTCCACAATAATGGAAAAGCATATATGTTGGCACAACAGGAGATCAGGTCTGAATAGGACACGAAAGACGACCTAACATGCAATGTTTCATCCTTCCCTTCGACTCACCATGTTTAATGAACTATCAAACACAAGACATTCAAATTTAAAATGCAATTGAAAGGTGCCTATGCCGTACACATGTGATGTCTATAAGGGAAGAAACAACAGCCATTGTTTTAACATTCGTGTTCCTCCGTGGGTATGCTTTGTCCTGCCTCATCCATCCACAAATTTCACAACAGCATTCTGTTGATATCTTAACTTTTCTGCTGTCCTTCCTTCCTTTTTCTGAAAACACAACAAGGAGAAGGGAATAAAATGATTAAGAGAGGTGTTTAGTTTCAAGAGTAGGGTGGGAGATAAAAAACAACTGTTTGTACAGCTTTTTAGGTGGCCTATGATGTAATTCTGAATGTGGTACACATCGGCTACGTGTGGTGGTCCGCTTTTTACCAGAGCAAAGGACTCGAGATGCAAGCCCTAGAGAAAAGGCAGACAACTGTCTCTTCGGTAACATGACGGGAAAAGACAACAATCTCCTCTTCTGCATATTTATGGTCAAGTTTTATTAACTGCTTGGCTTCCTCCTGTGGGTTTAAGTGGGGCTCTATTTCTCTTCTTCTTAGGAAACCAGAGGTTGCTTCAAATACCTTACTCGGTTTTTTTTTACTAATGTGAAAAGTGAAGAAATGAATTGAGTGAATCTCTCTACGGATCCCATAAACTGCTTTGCCAGGATGAGGGGAAAACTCATGACTGCATGCTAATTAACGTGTGGACGCAGCACTTGTCGGGCCACGCACGCATCGCTCACCTGGTCCTGGCAAGCCAGACTCTGTTCTTTTTCAATAAAGGTGGATGGGATAAACCACTTGCAAGGACAACAGTGTTGCCAATCTCCATGACATATAGTCAATGGACCACCCCTTCTCGCTCGGGTTTGCATGTGGAAGATTTAAGTTCAATTTAATGTTGTACCACATTCCATGTCCCTGTTCCTGTTTATTTTTAAATTTATTTTTTTTTAAAACACTAAAGCATCAATGGAAGTTTGGGAAGCTGTAGAAGATTGCTTAACCCCTTTCCCTTTGTCCAAATTGATTCCAAAAACGTTTTCTTTCCTCTAATATTTAACCTGTGTGCACAGGGAGGCGAGAGCTACAGAGTAACTTCTAAATGATTTAGTTTCTTCGTCTTTGCTGCCACAAAGGGTCCGTTAAATTCTAATTTAACAAGGGGCTTTTGCATTCTCGTTTTCAAAGAAAATGTATTCAAAAGATGTTTTCCATAATATGGTGTTCCCGAATAAGGGAAATTTGTTTTAAAACTTTTTTCACCACATCTGCCAGATCAGGTGTTTGCTGAATGTCAGAGAAAAGGAAACGGACAAGGAAAGAGTTAGAAATGAAATTACCCCATTGAGAACCAAAACAATCTTTCAGTCTTTCTGATTTGGTGCCCAGAATCCAAAACCCTAGTTCATCTTTACTATGCCAGGGGATGAAAGTTAAGACATATGCACATACCTGCATGTATGGACTGATACAAAAAGGGAGGCTTGTCTAACATTCTAGGGAACAGGACACAAAGGCTGTTACAGACTGCCAAAAAAGCTGCTTTGGGTCTCTTTGGAGGTATGCTATTTAAATGATGCATGGGTTCCTAAGATTCCAGAGGTCGCACCAAGCCATACTCCATTCCTAAGCATGGAATGCAGCTTTGGTGCAGCTTCCAGATCTTAGGGGTGCATGCATCATTTAAACAGCATACCTCCATAGAGACCCAAAGCAGCTTTATTTTGGGCAGTCTGTAACAGGCAAAAAAGATTCAATTTGGGCAGGCATGGCAAGAATAAGTTTCACACTGGCACAAGATGTGCATAAGAAAAGGCCTACGTGAGCCACCTGGACTCCTAATACTGAGGAAATGGTAAGTCTAAAGAATAATACATGAAAAACAACAACAATAACAAATATTAGAGTCAATCACTTGCATACAATCAGGGCCTCAGTTCTGTTAGTCCTGACTAGAAGAGACCTGTTCACTTAATGAGATTTACCTATGCATGACTTGCGGTCAACAATTTATTTTTGAATAGATCTACTCTATTGGGAGTAACCATCATGAGGCCAGTCCTTTCCTCCATATCTAGCTATAAGAGTGGAGTATATGATTAGCAGGCAAAAATGAGGAGCTTTGTTTCTGGAAACTAGGTTTTATCCACACTCTGAAATTGGTAGGGTGGGACTTTGCATGTGACTGGGGGAAGTATCCCCCAACAACTTTTTTTTTTTTAATGTGGGGATGTATTATGGATAATACATTTGATTGCTCGCTGTAGTCTGAATGATACAGACCAGCAACTGAGGAATGTCAATCTGTTGTTTATGCATTCAATGCTTAAAACAGCTATCAGAGAAAAGGAAGGAAAGTTATGGTGGCTAAACAGGTAACACTGTGACATACTAATGCCCAAGCTAGAGTTGCCAAGTTGTGCACAGAAGTGGGTACTGCGGAATTTCTTTCTCTCAAAACTATAAAGTACAAGAGTCCCATCCCTTATTTCACATGGCAATCTTGTCCCAAGCTGAAAACTATTTTAGATTTTATCAACAGCAAACGCAATAAAAGTTATAGAGTATAACTCCAATCTGACTAGTTAATGGACATTTGGACTATTGTTTCTGTTTGGGGCCATGCATTTTTGATGGACAGAGAACATCAGAACTTTTCAGAGATTCCATTTCATAAGGGCATTCAAAAACAAAGAATCAGTTTTTTGAACATTCAGAGACCACATTCACTTCTCAGCCACGGAGTGTTTAATATTAATGTATGTGTTGCTTGTTGGCTTCTATTTAAGTGGGGGCAGTGAACTCCTATTTGGGGATCACCAACAGAACTGGGGATTTAATCCATCCTCTAATTTGGGATTAGAGGCAGCATTTAGATAGCTCATTTAAAGTTCAGACATAAATCTGAAGCAGATTCTCGCCCCCCACTGACATGGGAACTGCCAGTAACCACTGACCTATCTATGCAAAGATACAAGAGCCAGGAAGAAATGCTAAAACCTAAGTTTACCCCACAAATAACTAAAACATTAAAGAGTGTTTACAGAGGTGGAATGTTTGTCCATTAAAAGTCAAAACATAAATGCTGTTGTGCTGCTTATAAAGTAGCCCAGCAAACAAATCCTGGAATGGATGCTGGTCTGTCATTTATGGGACAGGAACTGTTTTCCTCTCTAGTAGGGCAATTCCACTCCACCGAAGGTAAAACTGGAGAAAATAAGAATGGCAATCGCCATGGGACAAATGAGCCACATGGCGAACATCTCCAGACAAAAGCAAACCTGGGGGATTTTACTTTTGAAAGTACGTTAATACTGATTGTTTGAAGTAATTAATTGCCATTCTTGTTAAAATGGATTGTTATATTGCTAATCACGTGTACTTTAGCTGTGAAAAATACACTTAGACATAGTACTTGTTGTTAACTGCCTTGAGTCGACCTCGACTCATAGTAACCCATGATAAACAATCCGCAAGAACCCCTCTCCTGCACTGCTCCTGCGTAGGTTTTGTAAATTCAACCCATGACCTCCATATCAACTGTATCCATCTGGCATGTGATCCTCTCCCCGTCTTACTTTTTCTACTTTTTCTAAGCTATTGCTTTTTCTAAATGATCCATTCTTCTCATGATGTGCCCCAAATTGACAGCTTCATTTAATCATGCTGTGTTTCCAGGGAGAGTGTGGCTTGATCTGGTTCTAGAACCCATTAGATATACAAATGTTTAAAAAAAAAAAGCCCTGATCCTCCAAAAGGAACATTTTAGGGCCAGTGAATAAGCAGTGAACTGTTACGTTGCTTTTTAATATTATTGTCAACTATTACATTGCTTTTAAAAGTAATGTAGAGCCAAACAGACAGGCCAAAATAAAGCTGCTTCGAGTCACTTTGGAGGTATGCTGTTTAAAAATGACACCACATCGTAAGAGGCCAGAGGCTGCACAAAGCTGCACTACAGTCTTCCAGCCTCTTAAGACAACATGCATCATTTAAACAGCATACTCCAAAGTGACCCGAAGCAGTTTTTATTTGGCCTGTCTGTTCGGGTTTGTAATTATGTTATTAACAATGTAATCCCAAAACATTATTTATAAACTCTGTATAAAAGAAAGCAGATGTAGACTTTCAGTGATTGGCCTCCTTGAAAGCAATGGAGCTTCCAAACTTGAAACAGCTTCCATTTGGGCGTCACTGGCCTTTTTGCAACGAACTTGCAGCGTCTCTGGTGGGCGTGTGCACATTGCCTCAACAAAATCTATCAAGGAATAAAATCTGACATGTCCAGGTGATGCAGAATGAGGAAGACAAATTCAAGATGCATCCCTTTGCTTGGTGGAGCAACCCCTCATTATGCTGAATCTCACACAGATCTGCAACATGCATTTCTGCTAAGCATAGGCTGCTACTAGGCCCAATGAAGCACGTCAGATTTGGCTTGAGCTGGGTGTGCTTAGCCTTAATAACATCCTAGGCTGCAGTGGAACTAGAAGAGGTAACTGGATAACTACATTGATTAGATCATAGTGTTTTTCACTCCACAATTCGATGCGAGGGCTGTAAATACATTCTGCCACCTGTTCAGGTCACTGGAGGCATAACAAATCATCCCAACATTGACAATTTGCTGTACAATGCAAGCGCACAGGACTTGTCTATTGCTTGATTCTTTCCAGAATTGCATTTCTAGAGATGTTGGCAATGCAAATAACACCTCTTGTGTCCCCTTAACAATCTACTTATCAGTTCAGGGATAAGCACAGGTACTAGTATCAGCCTGGATTGAACTTTGTTGTGGTTGTGTCGCTTCAAGTTGTTTCCAACTTAGGGTGATCCTATGGTGAATCTATGTTAAGTTTTTTGGGGGCTGAGTGTGTGTGACTCACTAAAGTCACCCAGTGGATTTCTAGGCCACAAATCAAAGTGGGAGAAAATAGTACCTCTTATGTGAAATACTAGTGTTTAATGGTTAACGCAGAACACGGACTTTTCAGGTTGAGAATATAAGAGTCAGTCTTACTCAATATATACTCAACTTCCTAAATACCACCAGGATAACGTACAGTGCACAACTGTCTTGTCGCTGGCCTACTTTGTTTATGGAGTGCATAAACAAAGCACATCTTAAATCGGGTTTATAATCTGATTTCCACCACAGAGTTTTTGCTGTACACAATATCTCTAAGATCAATTAAGGTGGGCTGGGAAGTGGAGAACAGAGAGAGAAAAAAATGAAGAGGCTTGTCATTTTGCCAGTTTAAACTCAATTGTTTATATACAAAAGAAAAGCTTAAACTGTTCTAAGGGCCTGCAAATATAAAATTGTGGCAACAGCAGCATCAATCACAAGGTAGTAGTCACTTTTCAATATCTTCAAACACTGGTCCATTGACTTCCGGGCTGGGGAAAAAAAAGGTCTTCCGGGATTAAAAGAGTCCCATGAAGGCTCCCTTTAAGTAGAAAAAACAATTACAAATAGGATTGTTTGCCCCAATTGAGGGGTGCTCCCCAAAAGCCTTGAAGACACCTACAGCGACTGCATTTCTGCATGCCCTGGCCTAGCACTGAGGGATGTTTTGCTCCACCATTCAGGGAATCTGTTTTTAAATGGCAAAAGAATTGCAAGGCAGAGGCAATCTTTTTAATAGCTTGTTATGTAAATGGATAATCCTTTGCTACCCCTCCTTAACTGTCATCTTCTGGCCTGAGAGGGAGTGATCAGGCAGACCCAGCTCCATCGGGATAGCCCTGAAGGAGAGACTCCTTCCTCCTTAACTGTCAACTGTCCGGCTGAGAGGGAGTGATCAGGCAGACCCAGCTCACAGGGAAGCCGGAAGGAAAGACTCCTCCTCCTAACCTGTCATCTTCGGGCCTGAGAGGAAAGTGAGCAGCAGACCCAGCTCCACCAGGGATACCGGAAGGAAGAACTCCTTCCTCCTAACTGTCATCTTCCGCCTGAGAGGGAGTGATCAGGCAGACCCAGCTCCATGCAGGGATAGCCGGAAGGAAGAGACT
Organism: Sceloporus undulatus; assembly: GCF_019175285.1. Classification (NCBI taxonomy): domain Eukaryota; kingdom Metazoa; phylum Chordata; class Lepidosauria; order Squamata; family Phrynosomatidae; genus Sceloporus; species Sceloporus undulatus. Next base: position 8,996,848 of record NC_056531.1, read on the forward strand.
CCTCCCTCCTTAACGGTCATCTTCTGGCCTGAGAGGAAGTGTCAGGCATACCCAGCTCCACCAGGATAGCCGAAGAAAGAGACTCCTCCCCTCCCTGTCATCTTCTGGCTTCCTATTCCCCTCGCAGCTTGCTTGACTGTTGGGGCTTGCGTACCCTAATGAGAGTTGTGACTATGCTGGTGGTATATAATAGCCACCGTAGGGCCTCCCACGCTAGACAAGTCACAACAAAGTGTCTGACCAAGAGCACCAAAGGCAGGATAAGCTCTCTAGCCTTATGGCAACATCCTAGGTGAAGGAAAACTCAATCCCAAACCCGGCAGATGGTGCTCGCTAAACCCGTAAGGTCAACCATCTAAGAGAAGGAAACTCTAATCAAACCTACGACCTGAGGACCTCGCTGCCACCGTCCATGTTGTCAAGCCTCAGCAGTCGAACCTCTGGTTTAAAAGGGTGGAGCCAGTTCTGTGCACGCTGCGCTCCACAGAAAATCCATTGCACAGGCCAAAGGATACATCCAACGTCATCAACGCGCTTATAGAAAGCACGGAGGAGTCCTTCCTGAATTTCGTTCACGAAGTAAAACCAAGAATAATCCTGGCTACTCAACTAGACAGTGATCCAAGGACTGGTGATGAATGAAAACCCCAAAGAGTGGAGAATTACGACAGATAGCATCCACAAACCAAAGCAGAGACAGGGACAGTGAGGAATTTTCTGCTTCAAAAATGAAATCTGATAGTCCTTATGGCGTTTGCCTCTTTCTGGACCGGATATGGGACTTTCCTTTAAACAGTGATGGGGAACCTCTGGCACGCGTGCAGAGAGTGGGCACTCAGCAGCCCTCTCTGTGGGCACAGTGCCGTTGTCCCAGCACAGAGTTTGGCAGAGTTTGTTCTAGAAAACCAGAGGCAATGGCACTTGGCAATAAATAAGTGGGTTTTGGGTTGCAGTTTGGGCACTCTCGGCCTCTAAAAGTTCACCATCACTGCCCTTAAGTGTTTTTCTCCCTCTCAAGAGTGTCTTTTTTAAGTGGAAGTGTGCTTCGGAAGGCAACGCACTGCATTCACACATGCACTGCACCGCTCCTGTGCACAAATTACTTACTCGCTGCCTCCCAGCTCCCTGTGAACCCAAGAGGGCCCAGTAGAGAAGCACATGTGAAATAAATTACCTTGCAAATTAAACTAGATTGTCCCCCCCTCCTGATCCCGTCCACCAACAAAGCCTTTCCTGAAAACTCTCCAAGGTGCATATATGTTATTTAAGTTGTCAAAGTCCAGGCACATTGCCAAGACTCCACAGAAGTCAGAAAGAGGATGGTGTTGGGGGGTACAATACTCTTTAAGAGAACAAGACCCCCCCACCCATTCCATCCTCAAACCTTGGTTTGCTCTAATGAACATTGTGTGTCTGTCCATGAAAAACAATATCTATCAGGCAACGGCTGTTTCCCCCTCCCAGTTGTGGTCTAAAATAAAGTCGCCTCCCCGGCTGGGCGGGGAAGGCCAATTCCCGCCCAGCGCACAGAGGGGATAATAACGCGGGAGGGAGAGGGGAACAAAATCCGCTCTGAGTGCCAGAATACACACTGAACGGTGAAATTCGGAGCCAGAGAAAACTTTGGAACACAACAGCTTTTGATTCCCTTCGCCCTTTGGGCATGTTAATTATTAATGCTGGCTTGTGAATTTCAGTGGCGGTCGGAAGAAGGGGGAGGGAGATGCAGCCTTCCTCCGGGGATACCAACAGACACACACACCGACTAGTCAAACAGTCTATTGGTCCCGGCCTCCATGTTTGTGCTTTCAAATGAAAAAACCAAAAGAGAGAAGAGCTTCCAGTATTTCTGAGGTAAACAAAAGAGTGAGCTCAAGCTTTTCAGAGTACATTGCAAGCCACAGAGACTTCCATGCAGTTTGGGTGGCTGACTGCCAATCAACCTCTGGATGGTAAACTTTAAAACGTGCATGTCTCTGCGCGATTTTCACTTTAGATGCAATAGGCTGATATTTTTTGTCTTCACATAGTGTCATTGGATATGAAAAATGTCAAAGATTTTTTTTTCTGAGCAGAAATACCTCGGGCATAGCCTCACACTTTGACACTGCAGACTTCCTGGCAGCTCAAACATTTGCATGGGCAACCACTGAGGGTGCCAGTCAAAGCTTCGTGGAATCAAATCTGACTGATCGAACACCCACACACAACACACACACACACACACAACACTAAAAAAAACAAATCGGGGTATAAATGCAATAAAATCCCTAGCTTAGCTAGCAACCAACCAGCTAACACTAGCTGATGGGAACCCCTCCAAAATGAAACACCCTGCCTGTGGTTTAAAATAAACATGCTGTGATAGGAAGCCTGGCAGGAACACATAAAGACAACTGTGCCAGCAGCAACAGACTCAGCAAGCCGCTGCTCTATGCTGGGATACCTGGGTGGCATGTTTAGTAACACAGGCCAAAGCAATGATGCCGCAGAAGAGAACTTTCTTTGGTAAGGAAATTTTTGCAGGCAGACAGGCATGTAAAAACCAAACATTTGGAACTGAAGACATGATTAGCACATGCTTTCTATCCAGACACACACAAAAATCCTATGAATTCCTGTACAACAGTAACCTTGCTTTTAAAGAGACAGGTCAGCTGAGTATTAATGCACCAAATGTCCATAGACACCAAATGATAGGCAATTCAAGCACGTAAGAAGGGCTGTCTGGAGGAAAGCAGGAAAAAGCACACTCCAAACCATCAACTAATAGTCTCAATACCAATGGTGATGCTTGGGCAGTGCTTTAATATTGCTGTAACCACCATCAAGTACAAGTTGAGTCTTTCTTATCCACAATTCCGAAATCCACAATATTCCGAATCCAAATAATCCACATGGGAGCTGAAATAGTGCTTTCGGATGTTTCAGTAGACACAACCTCCTCAGAGGGGTTGTGTATGTGAACTGTGTTGTGTGGTGTCACTATCCATGAATATATGGGGCAAGGCATAAGGCTTTGAACATGAACAATGATACACAATGCCATTTTTAAAAATTCATTTCTGTTTTGGAATTGACTTCTGGTTGACCTGGCCTCACTGTGGCGAAACTGGCCCTCATACCCTTAGGGTGTTGGATGCTGGACTGGATTTGACAAATCCCCCCCGCTCAGCCATGGAAACGCACTGGGTACCTGGGATGAATCACCACCTCAGGCTCAGCTAACCCCACAATAGGTTTGCTTCAGTGTTGCTGTAAATCAAATGACTTGAAGGCAACGCACACTACTACCACCACACCACACCGCTGGGTGGCCAGGGAGTCTCAAAATGGCCTAGGAGCGGCCCAGATGTAGCCTGTGGACTATAGGTCACCTTTTCATGTTCCAGAAATTGGAAACCTGTTCTCAACCTTGTGTCATGCACACATTTTGGTCTACAAGTCTACGCATGGACCAATGCTAACTGTGGATGATGAAAGTTGTCTTTAAACACATCTGAAGGGGCACCAAATATTTTAAAAACCGCTACTCAGTTTGAAGCCTTTCAAAGGAAAACAGGAAACAAGTAAATATGGAGGGCTGGTAGGCGCTTAGGTACAGCCTGCCATCAAACTGTGTGCTTGCTGCCAGTGATCAGCCCAGCTAAGTACACAGACAGTCTTTACCAGAAAGTTGGCCATGGAGGTGATAACTGGTTTATAACATCTAAAAACAAGGGCACAGAATAACTGTGCCTCTACAGCTGGAGGAATGCTTCCATCAGGTGTAACATGGATCCTCAAGGTATTGTTAGTTTTTTTGTGGTTTTCCCGGACACAGCAGCGCCCTATCTTATACATCAGGTTGTTATACATGGATTCAACATATACACTTGAAATGTTCCAAAAAGGTATAAATTCAATATCAGACCTTGGATTTTCCATTTTTTAATAAGGGATACATTTGCTATGTCATTTATTAATGGGACTTGAGGCATACACGGATTTTGTTATACAGCGGGGATCTTTGGAAACCAAACTCCAGCGGAAACAAGGGTCCACTGTTTAGGGACGTGTTCTGGAAGAGTTTTTCGTGACGTTTCGCCACATTGTTTGCTGGTGTCTTCAGAGAAAGGTATTGTTTCTTGTTCTGGGTGGAGTGGTTTTCCACTTCAGGCATCTAACGTGATGTGCATCCCAAACTACTCTGATCATCTCTCAATAGCAGAATTAGGTCAGATGGACAAAACTTTCCACGTGTCCCACATCAGAACTGTGAACTCCAAGGTAGCCATGCAACTGAATGGAGGAATATCGCACATGAGCCCTTGTTCATGTTTCAAATATTACTGGGTCAACGGCTACGAAAAGTAGCAATCATACTGCGATCGTAATACCATCAATCAGCCCACAGATAAATGATGGCGGGGAAGAATTTTGTATCTTCCCAAACTGTCTTGGAAATGGGAAAGTGGAATATGCAGCCTCTGCAGCCAATTAACTATCCAGGCTCAAAGGCCCTCCCCGGCAGAAATGATGCTTTACTTACTGTTTAATAGAAAGGGCACACCTTGCCGTTGGTGCGTGCCGGGACAGGAACACAGCCAGAGGAACAAGGGACTAAAGCTTGACCATGGTGTGCATTGTCTGTGTGGCATGCATGAATGTGCATTGGTAGGGTAAATTATATGCAAAACTGAAATTGCTGGAGCTGTCAGGGCATGAGAGCGCCCCACAACCCAGCCTCATTCACTCAGGATGGGATAGGACAGGCTGCTGTGAGCAATATAGGGATTTACACATCTCAAAATGAAGCTAATATAAAATCAATTACTGAAACATACCACAGTCAACCCTAGGATGCGGTGGAGAATGAACTATTACTGCGCGCTGCACAGAGGATCAGGAGAGCACGCTCCTGTTCATCAACTGCATGCCCTCATGGTTTGCAGACAGGGAGGGCTTGGGGACGGGGGGGGAGGGCGGAAAGAGAGGTACGTCAGTCTGTAGGGGGTTGAAGCAGTGGGCTTGTTTATGGATTCTCTCCTGCTCAGGCTAACCATGAGAGGAGAGGAG
>NC_056531.1:9001930-9027231 GCF_019175285.1 Sceloporus undulatus
GTTATTTGCGGTTTTTCCATATTCACAGGGGTCTTGTGCCCCTAACCCTAGCGAATTTGGAGGGATGACTGTATAGAATCATAGAGTTGGAAGAGACCGCAAGGGCTATCAGTCCAACCCCATTCTGCCATGCAGGAACTCTCAATCAAAGCATCCCTGACAGATGGCCATCCAGCCTCTGTTTAAAGACCTCTAAGGAAGGAGTGTGTTCCACTGTCAAACAGCCCTTACTGTCAGGAAGTTCCTCCTAATGTTGAGGTGGAATCTCTTTTGCTGTAGCTTGCATCCATTGTTCCGGGTCCTGTCGTCTGGAGCAGCAGAAAATAAGCTTGCTCCCTCCTCAATATGACACCCCTTCAGATAGTTAAACAGTGCTGTCATGTCACCTCTTAACCTTCTCTTCTCCAGGCTAAATATCTCCAGCTCCCTGAGTCTTTCCTCATAGGGCATGATTTCCAGATCCTTCATCATTTTAGTCACCCTCCTTTGGACACGCTCCAGTTTCTCCACATCTTTTTTGAATCGTGTTGCCCAGAACTGGACACAGTATGCCAGGTCGGGCCTGACCAGAGCAGAATAGAGTGGCACTATTACTTCATTTGATCTGGACACTATACTTTTATTGATGCAGCCTAAAATCGCATTGGCCTTGTTAGCTGCCGCATCGCACTGTTGACTCATGTTCAACTTGTGGTCTACCTGGACTCCTAGATCCCTTTCACATGTAGTTTCATTCAGCCATGTGTCCCCCATCCTATATCTATGCATTTCATTTTTCCGCCCTAAGTGCAGTACCTTACATTTCTCCGTGTTGAAATTCATTTTGTTAGCTTTGGCCCAGCTTTCTAATCTATTAAGGTCATTTTGATATAATATAATATAAATACCTAAATAAATAAATTAAATAAATAAATTTGTTACCTCATGCAGCAAATGGTTGATCCTGCTTGCAACTTGCACTTAAGAGCACAACATTTATACTACACTGAAATTATCATCTTGAGACCACTCCAGGAGCACAAAACAACAGGTTTTCCAACATATTCCTTTCATCCAAAATAAATAAATAGGCATCAATTTACTTGAAAGTGTATTCTGTGATTATACTTTATCCAGAAACCTTTTATTTACAGTGCACGCTAATGTACTGTTATTTTTCTTGGTTTGCCAATTGGAAATGCAGTTAACACGGCCAGATTGCTCTTACCTACTTATATTTCAGACCCTATCATTTGAGATTTGAAGGAGATTGTTGTGGTTGCTCCACTGCTGCTTTTAGGTTTGGGGGAGTAGTGTGTAGGAAACAGTGATACAGCACTGAGCAATCTAGTGGGTTGAGTCAGAAAACAAAACAAAGACTAGCCAAGTATATAACAGGTGCAGTCTGCAGTCAACTGGGCACCCAGAGCTGAATATAAAGTTACTGCTGGATCAGAACAAAGGTCTGCCTAGCCGTCTTACCCATGCTAGCAACCCAAATGGCTCTGGGAAGCCCACAAGCAGAATTTGAAACCAGCAGTGATCTCCTGGAATTCATCCCCAACAACTTAGAGACATTGTGATTAGTAGCTGTTGATAGTTGCATTCTCTATGAATTGTTCCCTTTCTCATCTTTTTTTTTCCTTGTGATACCAGAAATGTTGATATTGTTCACTTACAGTGCAATCTTATAGATATCTACTCAAAAGTAAGTCCTGCTGAGTTCAGTTGACCTTACATCTGGGAAAGCTGGTAGCCTCAAGGCACTGCAGAAGTTTTATAATGCTCACTGTTGTTGCAACCCAGTTATTACAGGGCTGTTTGAAGAGGCCAGAGACACCAAGGTAGTATGTGGTCAGTGTTTAGGAAATACACATACACACTGTACACTACAAAACCAGAAGCTGAGGATATATTTGAAGCTAACTTTCTTCCTTGAAATGCACCTGTGTATAAACAGATTGTTAAAAAATATGCCCTCCCCTCCCTCCTTCCAACTGTCATCTTTTGGCCTTGGAGAGAGTGAAAGAACAGGCCCAACGCCATCATGCCTGAAGAGGAAGAGCCCTCCCCAATCTCCTTCCAACTGTCATCTTCTGGCCTTAGAGGGAGCGAAAGGACAGGCCTAACGCCATCAGGCCCAGCCTCAATTAAGAAAAAGAGCCCTCCCTCCAGCCCATCTGCCTTGGTCCAGGCCTCAGAGGGAGAGAAGAATGTAGGACCTGATCCTCTCCCCCCCTCACCATTCCCTTCTCCTTTTGTGTCGTGTCTTTTTAGATTGTAAGCCTGAGGGCAGGGAACCGTCTATTATCCCCTCTGTTGTAAGCCGCCCGGATTCCCAGTGATTGGGTGGCATATAAATAAATCCTATTATTATTATTATTATTATTATTATTATTATTATTGAGACATTTCACACTTTAAACTGGAATATCAGACTGCGTTTCAGACTGCGTTTCTGTTCAGGTGTAACCAGTTGGCTTTGTGATAATCCTAATGATATGAAATCTGAGCCATTATACTCACATTACATTATGTTCCTGGCAGATTCATTTGTAGGAAGTATCTGGTCATTTGCCCCCTTGTAATGCCATTTGATAAACCTTTTCCAGTTTCATCTCAGTTTGTTAGTCGCTACATATATATTCTCAGCATACTCAGTTGAATTAAGACATCACATCAAGGAAGTGTTATGATCTTTCCAGCGTATTCTTTTGGATTGAATATTCAGTTGCCATAGGAACTGACTGCAAGGGATACATGTATCATTCAAAACCTTGTTTTGTGAATACAACTTGCTGCTTTTCTTTTTAGTGTATTAAGTAGTAGCCTTTGGTGCTGTTTTTCAGTTGCTACTCTTGGCTATTTTTCCATATGTTCAAGTGGATGAGAAAGACTTTTTTACAGAGCAACAATCAATGAATAGGCGGCAGCAACTCATTCTTGAACTTTTACAGAAAGACACCAGAATGGGCAGATATTTTAATACGTCCAAGATTTTCTGAGGGATATGTATAAGTGTAAATAGTTGCTTGGCATTCATTTATGCTTGAAAATGGCATCTAAAAGCAGCAACACAATTTCTACTGATCCCTTCTCATGTAGGTCTATCAAAGTCTGAGCTTGAATACTTCCTATAAGATGTGCTTATTTGGACTGATATCAAATGGGCCCTTGGTATCCACTGGGGTTTGGTTCCAGGACCCCCCATGGATACCAAATTCCATGGATGCTCAGGTCCCATTATATACAGTGGGATAGCAAAATGGTGCCCCTTATATAAAATGGCAAAGTCAAGGTTAGCTTCTTTGAATTTGTATATATATTTAATGCAGTCACCCCTCTGTTTTTACAGGGAATCCATTCTGGACCCACCCACCCCTTTGCGAAAACAGAAAATCGCCTATATTGGAGTCCCTTCTTATTCCAATGGTGGCACGCTCCTGCACACACCACCACACATGCACCTCAGGCACGCACCCCATCGCCCTCCATTTCCCCTCATGTATTTCCAGGACTCCAAGTCCGCGAAAATGGAGGGGCAACTGTATATTCAACCCGTGAATACTTGAATCCGTGAATAACTAATCTATGGATACCAAGACCCAATTATATACCCCAGTTTTAAGATTTGGATAAGAAACTAATTAACATGAAGAAAATAATAAAACATTCCTGGAGACTGCTTAATAAAGGTCAAAGTCAGATGTCTTTTTAAAAGTATTAACTACCAAATTGTGGAGGATTTGAGAAGTCATGGTGAAGCAGAGAAGAGCATGGTTGCACAGAGACTGCTTTCAGCTCTAGATGATGTTACACAGCTGAATAAACATGCCTTTCCAATTTTCTCAAAGAAATGTTGAGATCCATAATGAGTCCAGAGTCCATTCATTATAAAAAATTCAAATAAACATCTAACCTTAGATGAAACTCAGTTTGCCTAAGGTAGCAGGAGATTGTCAAGGGTGTGACATTGTATTATTTATTTATAATCCCTGCCACATCACTTGAAAGCTCCAGTAGTGGCAGTATTTTAAATTCAAGGTTCATTAAGCTATCCTGACTTTCCCCAGTAATTTCCCCCCGCCATTGCTTCCTGGCAGAGCAGGTCTCTCTCCAGCAAGTTCATCAGCCTGCCTGCTTACAACCCCATCAGAAATCATTGTTCTATCATCCCCACTTTGAATTTTATGGCCTTGTCCCAGCATGGTGTATTCTAATCACTTATTGACCAGTGCAGCAAGTTACAGAAGTTGAATGCAAGTCACTAGGAGTCCTGTTCTTCACAACATAGCAGTGTTGATATACTGAGCAGGGATCAAGTGCTTCTGTGATAGAGATGGTTATTTCAAGAAGGATGTTGATAAGCTGGAGCATATCCAGAAGAGAGCAACAAAATGGTGAAAAGTATAGAGGTCATGCCCTATGAGGGGAGGCTTAGGGAGTTGGGTTTCTTTAGCCTGGGGAAGAAAAGATTAAGGGGTGACGTGATAGCCATGTTTAAATATTTGAAGAGATGTCATATTGACGATGGATCAAGCTTGTTTAATGCTGCTTACAGAGAAATGGACAAAAAACTACAGGAAAAGAGATTCCACCTAAATGTTAGGAAGAAGGTCCTAACGGTAAGAGGTGTTTGACGGTTGGAACGTGCTGCCTCGGAGCGTAGTGGAATCTCCTCCTTTGGAGGTTTTTAAGCAGAGGTTGGATGGCCACCTGTCAGGACAGTTTTGAGTGTGTGTTCCTGCATGGCAGAATAGGTTTGAACTGGATGGTCCTTGGATGTCTCTTCCAACTCTATGGTTCTGTGATTCTGTGATTAGTCACAGTCAACTATTGCCCATGGGTTGGACACAATTGATTGACTGAAACCCATTGTTACTTTCAAAGACATAGGTGTGTTAGTCTTTTTCAGCATAAAAAGGATATAAAGTAGTCCTGAACCATTTTTGAGACTAATTGAGAAAAAGGAATTTCTAGCATGAGGTTTTGTGGATTTTGGTACACTTTAACAAATGCATGAAGTGGAATATCTGGTCGTAAAGAGTAATAAAATGGACAAAGGATGAGAGACAGATTTTACATAGGAGAGGTCAGTAGCTAAATCTATGAATAGTGGAAGAAGTTTTTGCAGTATTGCATTAATATAGGTACAGAACCAGTAAAGTGTTGCAATAAAGCCAGCATGAGAGCCCTAATTAATGCCTCTGATGTCAACTACTGTTTTAATATGTATTGTATGCCAAGAAACCATTGTCTCTGTTCAAAACAATAGACTAGAGTTTGTGGATATGTCCTAATTCACTATTTTCTCTTTGCAATTTTCTCTTGAAATTTTTCGCTTAAGGACTAGTGCTCAGCGATTTGAGACAGAAAGTCCAGGAAGACTGAAGTGCAACTGGTTTGGGGGTATTCCCATTTCGAATGTCTGATTCGTGTCCTTTATCCTCTGGTGTAGAGATTGTCTTGTTTGTTCAATGTACCTTATTCACCACTCTCCTTCATATTCCCCATCCTCCATGCAGTGACAGTTGGCATCATAACATTATTTGTCACTCTTCTAAAATTCCCAGAGACTGATACTTATCTCTTCAGTCATACCATCCATCACCAGCATCTCCCACCTGCTATGACAAGAGCCACCTTGGGGAATTTCCTCATTCCTGTACAGGGGGACTGGACAGAACTCAGATGGGGGAGACCAGTTCTGAATGTTGTATTTGGAGGAATACATAACTTTGTCATCACATTCCAGTTCCAGTCAGTCAGTTAAGTACTGTGTTGTTAAAACCTTGACAGACAAATACTATCATGGGAGGTTTTTACTGTTAAATGTTACAATGCTCTTTTATTAGTAAAACAGAGAGAATTTAAGCATGCTACTGTTCTTCAGAACAGTAGGATATATATTTTTCTGATACTGGCCACAGATATAGAATCATAGAATCGTAGAGTTGGAAGAGACCCCAAGGGCCATCCAGTCCAACCCCATTCCATGCAGGAACTCTCAATCAAAGCATCCCCGACTGATGGCCATCCAACCTCTGCTTAAAGACCTCCAAAGAATGCATCCATTGTTCCAGGTCCCACTCTCTGGAACAGTAGAAAACAAGCTTGCTTCATCCTCAATGTGACACCCCTTCAAATACTTGAACAGGGCTATCATATCACCTCTTACCCATCTCTTTTCCAAGCTAAACATATGCAGCTCACTAAGTCTCTCCTCATACAGCATGTTCAAGTGTGATAGTCAGAAGTCACTTAAATGTTTTCAGAAGAGTGGAAGGACTCATCTTCTACATAATATGTGTCTACCCAATAGGGAGGAGGGCTATGTACACTGCCTTTAGCTAACTGGAGGAAAAAACAAAGTAGTTAAATTTATACTTACCAAATATAAAAAATATAGAAAAAACATGAAAATTAAGCTTTTAAGATTTGTACTCACTATGCAGAAGAGCACAGCAGCATGTACATGGGATTGCATGAATCTGGTCATTCAGTTTTCTTTCTCCCTTCCAAAGAAAAAGTGAGAGAAGCCTGAAGATGAAATATTAGTGGAGGGGGGCAACTAAAACTGCCAGTTTCCCCATATTTCTAATTTACGTACTACAGTTTTGTACACACTGGGGTTGTAATTCATGCTTCATATATAAGCCTAATAGGCTACAGATTGGGCCTCCCTTATCCAAAATGCTTGTTCTGTTGTCCAAAATGCTTGAGATCAGGAGCGTTTTTGAATTTTGGATATTTTTGGATTTTGGAATACCTGTATTTTCATTTACATAATGAGATATCTTGGGCATGGGGCCCATGTCTAAACACAAAAAACTTTTATATATCATATGCATCTTACACACAGAGCCTGTAGGAAATTTTTATACAAATCAGACATTGGGAATGGGAATACACACAAAAAATGGTGGCAGAACATTTCAGTCTTCCTGGGTATTCCATCTCAGACCTCAGAACAGCGGTCCTTGAACAAAAGAACTACAAAGGTAGATTGGAAAGAGAAACAGCAGAATTGGAGTTCATCCACAAACTATAGTTTCTCAGCAATGGATTGAACAAAGATTATGGCTTCCTGGCTCACTACACACATTTCAACACTATCTGACCCCATCTTCATGGGAGTGTCCTACACCCATCTGTTCTCCCCACTTACAGGCTGGTTTTCAAAGCCAAACTGCTTGAATCTGCCCCTTCTCCCTTGCTGCCTCCTACTCTTAGAATCTCCTTCCCAAACATTTTAAGACTATTACCTCTTTAGCCAAGTTTTAAGTCTGAGCTAAAGACGATTTTGTTTAGGGAAGCTTTCCTGCTTACAACCTGATTTCTGATATTTAGATAATATATATTAGTGTGTATTGTTTTATAGTCTGTTCTTTTAGAGTTATTTTAATGATAAATTGTTAGATTATATTTTGCTGCTTTTGATTTTAGATTGTATGCCGTAGGCAGGTTTTTATCTGTATTTTGGTATGACTTTGTAAAGCATCGTGTAAAACTTACAGTGCTATACAAATAAACTTTAATAATAATAATAATTTCCATACACAAAGGCTAATGCTTTTGTTCACAAAGGACCATTGTTAAAACTGGTTACTTCATTTCCATACACAAATGATTTTGAATTTGAATTGACATTCTCACATACCAATGGCATATATATGTCTGTCCCTGGCTTCCACTCCACCAAAAGCACCTGAGGAAGGAGACTGAAGTCTAGGAAAGCTCCTGCTGCCAATTTTTCTTTCTTTCAGTGAATCTCAAAGGTGCTACAAGATCTCTCTACCGACTGATTCCACAGACTAGAATCATAGAATCATAGAGTTGGAAGAGACCGCAAGGGCCATCCAGTCCAACCTCCTGCCATGTAGGAAATCTAAATCAAAGCATCCCCAACAGATGGCCATCCAGCTTCTGCTTAAACATCTCCAAGGAAGGAGATTCCACTACACTCCGAGGGAGTTTGTTCCACTGTCAAACAGCCCGTATTGTCAGGAAATTCCTCCTAATGTTGAGGTGGTTATAACTCTGAATAAAATAATTTTGTTCATGAAACAAAGTTTGTGTACAGTGAACCATCAGAAAGCAAAAATATCACTATCTCAGACATCCATGAAAAAGGTTTTGGTTTTTGGAATATTTTGGATTTCAGAATTCTAGATAAGGACAACTCAACCTGTACCTGGTGGTGCAGTGGTTAAATGCCTGTCCTGCAGCCACTCACTCAAAACCATAAGGTTGCGAGTTCAAGACTAGCAAAAGGGCTCAAGCTCGACTCAGGCTTGCATCCTTCCAAGGTCGCTAAAATGAGTACCCAGATTGTTGGGGGCAAATTAGCTTACAGTTGTAAACCGCTTAGACACTACTTAGGCAGTATGAAGCAGTATGTAAATGAAGCTTGTTTGTTTGTTTGTTTATCTTTCTTATGGATTTTATTACATTTTATTTCACGCAAAGTGATACAATACATTTGTAGGTGGGATAGTACAGGCAGGAGAGATGTGACTCTTGTTAGGGATTAACATGATAGTGACCATTGTCAGAAAAATAATGGAGAAGTCTTCCTTGGCAAAATTTTGAGCAGTTAATCTCAAAACAGATTAATAATTAATGATATGGCATTACTATTAACAATTACGGTATAAAGAAAAGAAATCACTAGAACTTCTTCCCCACCCACATTTAATTGTTCCTCCACAAAATGTAGGGTGACAGGGACTCAAATATACACAGAAAGCTTGATCCAGTTAGGTTCCTGTGGTGTGATTTTGCCATCGGTTTGTTAGAATTCAGCCATCCTAGTCGAGCTCCTTCCAAATCTGTCTTGACAGGCCCAAGGAGAACCCACAAAGGGAAAGAGAAATCAATGTGACACTCCTCATTGCAGAGCGCCAGCCGCCTGCAGCCTGAACTCATCTTGATTAGCTTCATGGCTTAGGTCCATTGCCACTTAATTGGCTGCCAATAGCTTTCCTAATGAAGGATGATAGATGGAGCACAGCATTTGCTTGGAAGATTGAGCCAGTCAGAGGCTATTTTGCTGGTAGGTAGGAGAGCCTGTAGCAGTGGGATCGTTCCAGATTTATTTTTTTATTTTATTTATTAACAGGTTGAGCAGCAAGACAATGGTGTCTGTCTTAGGGCAACATAACGTGTTACAGAATTTCTACATGGAAAGCATTTCTGTATAGAAAATTCCATACAATTTGGGCATTGTTTCTCATGTGCTATGGTTGTGCATGTATGTGCACTGGAAAGCTCCAGTAGGCCACAGTTTGCTAGCCGAAGTAACAAAGCAAAATCTCTGCATGTACAAACGTCTTATGATTAGAATGTGGGTAGCACATTACTGTACTAATGTAGGGTAAATCCTTGGACTTTCTATCATGTCCAGGAGTTCAGGCAGTCGTGAAATGCAGCCAGTAGTGCAGTTATTATTTGAAATGTACAACTGTGTGTTCTAAATGACATAAGTCCTGGATACAAATGGGACATGTGTAGAGCAGCCTTTATGTATTCTACTCTGCCCAGATAGAAGAGAGGTGCACAGAGAAAATCTTCAACTCCTTTGGATCTCATTGTGGAATACAGTACAGTGGACCCTTACTTTACATGGGGGATCCATTCCAGACCCCCCCCCCCCCCCCTAAAGCGAATTCCGTTCATGCTCAATCCCCATTTAGATGAATGGGGTGCACTCTTGTGTGCGGCGCAGTGTTCCATTCATCTAAATGGGGCTTCTCATCCACATGACCTTAAGTCCATGTATGGGAAGCCCGCGTATGGGGTGGGCCAATTGTACTACTGGTGCAGTTTTCTCTCTCCATTTATACTAAGTAATAGAAAAATGGGCTTACACTTCCAATTAGAATAGTGACTTTCAGATTTTGACCTTCACAGAACCTTTTCCTCATCAACCTATATGCAGAGGAGGAGGTATACACTGTAGAGAATTCTAGAAGGCGTTCTGGATTGCGACTCAGTCAGGAATGGTGGCCTGGCCTTGGTGTCCTAGTACGTATCATCAATATGCTGATGATACACAACTCTGTCTTTGCTTTCCATCCAATTCCAAAGAAGCTATTTCTGTACTAAACCAATTTATGCTGTCAGTAATGGGCTGGATGAAGGCGAACAAATTGATATTTAATCCAGATAAGACAGAGATGCTGCTGGTCAGTTGGACGGCAGATCAGGGAGTAGGAATTCAGCCTGTGTTAGATGAAGTTACATCCCACCCGCACCCCCTGAAATCTCAGGTTTGTCAATTGGATGTGCTCCTGGACTTGGATCAGAGCCTACATGCCCAGGTTTCAGCTGTGGCCCGGAGTGCATTTGCACATTTAAAACTAGTGCACCATTTCTTACAATGAGGCACCTAGAACTGAACACAGTACTCTAGATGAGGCCTGACCAGTGCAGAAAATAGTAGGATTATTACTTCCCTTGATATGGAAACTATGCTTCTATTAATGCAGGGTAAGATAACATTTGTCTTCTTTGCTGCAGCATCACATTGCTTGCTCATGTTTAGCTATGATCAACAATAATCCCAAGGTCCTTTTCACATGTGCTACTGCTGAGCCACTTATCCCCCATCCTATATCTGCACATTTGGTTATTGTGGTCTAAGTGTATAATTTTGCATTTGTCTGTTAAATTTCATTTTATTAGTTCCAACCGAGTTTTCTAGTTTATCAAGGTCCTTCTGAATTCTGTTCCTCTATTCCAATGTGTTAGCTACCTCTCCTAGTTTTGTATCATTTGCAAATTTGATAGGGATTCCCTCCACCCCATCATCTGAGTCATTAATAGACATATTGACGAGTGTTGGCCTGTAGCATTCCACTTGATATCTCCTTCCAGTTTGAAGCATTGCCATTGCTGCTAACTCTTTGAACAGTTTTCCAACCAATTATGGGTCCATCTGAAGGTGTTTCCATCTATTCCATGTTCAGTCAGTTTGCTAATCAAAATGTCATGGGAGACCTTATCTAATGCTTTGCCAGGCAAATGATATTGACAGCATTCCCACCATCTACTAAACTAGTAGCCTGATTTCAAAAAAAAAAAAAGATGTAAGGTTTCATTTTCTCCTCAGATTTGCTGGGCAGCCACATTGACCTTTTCAGATGTTTCCTTTTTTTCTCTCTCCATGGAATTATTTGTGATTGTGCTTTTAGCAGTTCTTTCTTCAAACGCTCCCACCATTGCTGGGTATCTTTTTCTGTTAGCAAGTCTAGCCATGGGATTCCATCCAGTATTTCCTTGTACTTGTTAAAACCAGCTTCCCTAAAATCCAAGGTTCATGTTTGACTATGATCTTCCTTGGCCTGTCCCACAATTGTGAATTCTAGAATTACATGGTTACTCCTCCCTAAAGTACCAACTGCTTTGATTCCAGCTCCTCCCTATTTGTTAGGCTCAAATTCAGGATTGCTAATGCCTTTGTTTCTTCTTCTACCTTTTGGAAGAGGAAGTTATTTGCAAGACACATCAGGAATTTGTTGGTGAGCTATGCTTAGCAGAGCTTGGACCCCCAGCAGATATCAGGATAATTTAAGCCCCTCAAAACTACCAGTTCTTGCCAGAAATCTCAGATTTCTAAGATTTGTTTCAGAAAAGCATCATCTACCTCCTCATCTTGGTTTGCTAGCCTGTAGTAAACTCTTTCCACAATTTTATTTCTTATTCCATTTACCTTTACGCAAATGTAGTATGTCGACCTTCTCTTCCAAGAGAGCCACCAGTTTGCGCTTGCTGCAAGTGTAATCCAGGAGATTTTGTGGCAAGAAGACAAACGTTGCACACACATTGGAGGAGATAATGCCAGATCCTCCTTCCTTCATCCCTGCAGTTATTTTTTTCCACTCTTTTCAGACCGTAATAATTCTTACTGATATGACTATACTCCAAAGACTGAGAGCACACAACCAAAAGCAAACAAAAGCCATAGAATCATGGGGTGGGAAGAGACCACAAGGGCCATCTGGTCCAACCCCATTCTGCCATGCAGGAAATACGTGACAGATGGCCATCCAGCCTCTATTTAAAGACCTCTAAGGAAGGAGACTCCACTACACTCCAAGGGAGTGTGTTCCACTGTCAAACAGCCCTTACTGTCAGGAAGTTCCTCCTAATGTTGAGGTGGAATCTCTTTTCCTATAGCTTGCATCCATTGCTCCGGGTCCTAGTCTCTGGAGCAGCAGGAAACAATCTTGCTCCCTCCTCAATATGACATCCCTTCAAATATTTAAACAGGGCTATCATATCACCTCTTAACCTTCTCTTCTCCAGGCTAAACATCCCCAGATCTCTAAGTTGTTCCTCATAGGGCATGGTTTCCAGACCTTTCATCATTTTAATCGCCCTTCTTTGGACACGCTCCAATTTCTCAATATCTTTTTTGAATCGTGGTGCCCAGAACTGGATAGAGTATTCCAGGTGGGGCCTGACCAGAGCAGAATAGAGTGGTACTATAACTTCCCTTGATCTAAACACTATACTTCTGTTGATGCAGCCTAAACTTACATTGGCCTTTTTAGCTGCTGCATCACACTGTTGACTCATGTTCAACTTGTGATCTACTAGGACTCCGAGATCCCCTGCAAAAAGAGAGTTGAGGTTGGGAGGGACATTCCACAAAAAAGGTTCCTCTTTTTCAGAGAAGACATTCCGTTTGAGAAGGATAGCTGCAAAACAAATTATTTGGTCGACAGATAATTAGCACGAAAGCTCATCTGTAAGCAGACAGTATCTATGTCAGAAATATTGGAAAGCCAGGGAGGCAGTGATTTGGTGGAGAACAGGAGTCAAAGGCTTAAAATGACGGTGCTCTCTTTATAGGTGTGTCTGTGGATACCTTAATATTACATAAAAGGTTTCTAGTCATAGGCATGCTGGTGAACTTTGAACAACTGCAGTGTACCTGGTGTGATGTACAGGGAGGAGGAAGGAGCTGGGTATGGATTCTTCCGTTGAAACAAAATCATTGCTTTAGCACACACAGGGTAATGCAACAGTCTGGCAGATCTGTTCAGTGTAGCAATAAGAAAAGGATTTGGCATTTAACCTCTTGAAATTAAACCAGGTGTTAACATCAATAGCTCAGTCTTATCAGAGCTTTGCTGGAATAACAGATTGTGATAAGATACAGTTGTGTCCTGTATGACCTTGGGAGATGAATGATGGTTGTGTGGGGATTTTTTCTCTCTCTTCCTACATGCAAGAAAATAGCTCAGCCTTGATTGATGCCTGTTTATTTTGAAGCCTTTTTTTCTCTTCCACTGATACATGTGCCAAAGAATGTTCACACATTTTATCAGACATGCGAGTTGCTTGTAGTTCTGCTTCCATTAGCTAGAATGCTCTTAGACAGAAGGCTCATGGTGCCAATACATTTTTGCTCTCTGATTATATGTTGCAATTGACTTTTCATATTATTGAAGACATATTTTCCACTCTGTTCCATCAAATATATTTTCCATTTGAAGAGGGCGGTTTTAATAAGGATAGTTACTGTTCAGACCTATGAAGGTCACCAAACATTAACTAGTCACTTTGCACTGGACACCATTTTTATCACCTGTTTATTTTATAATTATTATTTCAAGCAGTGCTAAAATGATGTTCATTGACTATATTTTAAAAACTTTTAAAATCCTCTGCTCTTGAACCCCTTTCCCTTTGAGTGAAGTGGAATGAATCCATTGCTCCGGGTCCTATTCTCTGGAGAAACTTGTTTTCTGATCCTCCAGATAATAAGACCTAGACCAATGGGTTCAAACTACAGAAAAAGAGATTCCACTTAAATATTAGGAGAAATTTCCTGACAGTAAGAGCTGTTGGACAGTGGAACACACTCCCATGGAGAGTGGTGGAGTCCCCTTTGCAGGTTTTTAAACAGAGGCTTGGATAGCCATCTGTTGCAGTTGCTTTTGTGTTCCTGCATGGCAGGGAGTTGGAGTGGCTGGCCCTTGGGGTCTCTTCCAACTCTATGATTCTATTTTCTTTGGTGGACACTATTTAATAATAATAACAACAGCAACAATAGTAATAATAACTTATTTCTTTATAGCCCGCCCAATCCAGGTGGGTTACAATACAATACAATACAATACAATCCAAATTTAATGCCTTCCCAACCCCCCTCCTAATACTAAAATTACAATTAAACTATCACAATTTAAAAACAGTTAAATACAGTAACTTTAAAAAGGGGAAATAATAGGTAGGCAGCTGACGTAGATCATAGTATGCGGGGAGAGGAATTCAGTTGGGAAGGCCTGCCGGAAGAGATCCGTCTTCAGAGCCTTCTTAAAGGCTGTGAGAGTGAAAATATGACGGATCTCCTCATAGCTTTGGAGCAGCAGTAGAGAAGGCCCTCTGGGTTATTGAAATTAGCCTAGATTTTTTTCGGCTGAAGTAGATTCTTTCCTGAGGACCTTAGTGTGCGGGATAGACAGTATGGGAGAAGGTGAACCCTTAAGTACTCTGGTCCCAAGCCATTTTGCTTGCTCTGCGGTAAACCTGACTGATGGCATCATGAGTAAAGTCAAATAGGGAGCACTTTGCTTGCTCTCCCCCCCTTGCTGTTGTTGTGTACCTTACTGGCTTTTTAAAAAGGAAATAAAAACCTACTTCTCTACCATGCTTTGCAAGGTAAATTTACCAGCTGAAGAGGAGAACTACATGGTACACTGTTCCATAAGCTCCTTCAAAGCTATCCTGTCGATTCCATACACTAGGGGTTTGTTATAGGTCCTATTTCTGGGATGTTGCCATTAGAAGGGTTCAGGATGAAGAGTTAAAGTCACACTGTGGCTCATTTCTGCGGAAGTATTGACCCTGCATGTATGCACCTCAGTTTAGCTGTAGATATATTTTTTCTTCCCTGGGTGAGTGAGGAGATGTGCATCTCCATCTGCTTGAGAGAACAGATGGCCCAGTTTGTTTGCTGTGTCTGTAAAAGTGGCTCGAGTTTCAGCTGAAGAATGTCTGCCTTCAGGTTTCCCGAAGAACAGTCTGTTCTATTAGGGTGAGCAGTAATTGGTCTTGGAGGTTGGTGCTATTGATCAATCGGTGTGAGTTCAATTTCAGTGCAAAAGTTGTGTTTGGGATTTAATTGGAGTGATTAATAACTCACAACAGTTGGGTAGGGATCAATAGGGATTTCAAGCAACAAAAAGTAGCACATTTTCCTGTACAGTGTGGCAGCTGACAGTTTGCTAGTTATACTTCCTTGACAAATTTAAACCACACAATTGCTTTATAAATAGAAGGGTTGTGTGTGTTTTTTAAAGGACCATGCTTTGACCTGAATACTTGATAAAGTTGGATAGGGAGCGGTATTTATTGCTTCAGATGCCTTAAGGGCATCTAGACCTCATAGTCCTCTGAGAAATGTTCTCTCTGTGCAGCATGAGGCCCTCCTTGGAAAATATAAAAAGCTTTTGTGTTTTTTGGTGTCAGGCCTATAGATTGCCTCTGACGTCATTGGTGGGGGAACCATTTGGCATCCGCTTACAAACAGGACTGAAGAGATTTAACCCTGCTGTGTTTGATCCAACATTAGAGCCCAAGATTAAAAGCCTGCATGAAACTTCCAATCGCATTACAGAACGAGCATCCACAGTAGGTGCCTGGGTTGAAAATCCTGTTCCCGCTCTGCCTTGGATTGCTGCCAAGGGCTGCCTTGGTAAGCAGATGTAGCATGACTTTAACTTTTCTGCAGATTTAAACAGCAGTCCTTGCCCTTTATTCCCTTGGCCCCAATCCATCAGTCCAGGGTCCATATCCTTGCGGGGGTTAGCTTTGGTGTGTTGTCATACGTGCATACGGCTAATGGTCTTAGATATAGCATGGCAGGCTCTAGAAATCAAACCATCCTATTACAGAATGACAAAAGCAACAAATCACCATCCATTCAATCCAGTCTTAATGCCAACAGGATCATGTGCATTAAAGAAATTTTGTTCTGGACATTTTCCTGATCCAATTGAGTTGTTTTAGCAAAAAACACTCTCTCCCTGCAGTGTTTTGACTTTGTATAAATGTCTTCCAAGGAGACCTTTGCCTCGTGGCATCTTGATGATGGTGTTGCCGTCAATTTACCTGTCCATGTATTTAATTGTTTGTTGTTTCAGAAGTAGTCTCATAAAGAAGTGAGATTAGATTAAGGTGGATCATAATGCCAGTGGTATTCAACACACTTTGCTGAGTTATTATTTCAGGATTTTAAGGGCAAATGATACAGACCCCATGTATCAAGCCATATGTATAACCTAGTGAAGCACACTGAGTTTCATGGGGGCAAGAAGTAAACATTTGAGCCTGTTACATGGTTTTTGTTTAGTCGATTCTCCATAATGAAGACATCTTCCCATTTAAAATAAGGCTCCCACCCCATTAATCTAGTGAGTTGTAATCAATTAATTTGTCAGTTAAATCTGCATATTTTTCATGTAGCTGAAACAGTTGTTTTGAAGGGAAAAAGCAGTTTGTTTTTGATGATGCATGTAAATATCACAGCTGACACTCTCTTAGCAGAGAACATCTGCAGATTTTATAAGTATACTAAACACAAGTAACTTTTTTAAAAATGTGCTACAAGATTAAGTGCACGGGCCAGTATGGTGTAGTGGTTTGGCATCTCTTCCACACCACAGAAATAAAGTAGTCTGACACCACTTTAGCTGTCGTAACTCCATCTATGGAATCCTGGGATTTCTAGTTTGGTGAGGTATTCAGCCTGGTCTGTGAGAGGGCTTTGGTGCCTTACCAAACTATAAATCCTAAGATTCTGTAGGATAGAGTTGGGGCAGTTAAAGTGGTGTCATACTGCTTTATTTCTGCAGTGTAGGTACATCCTAGGACACTGGGAGACCAGGGTTTGAATCCCTGCTTGGTTGTGAAAACCCACTGGGTGATCTTGGGCAGTTCACACTCTCTCGTCCTCAGAGGAAGGCAAGGGCAAACCTCCTCCGAACAAATTCTACCTAGAAAGCCATGTGATAGGGTCACCTTAGGGCCACCATAAATCAGAAATGACTTAAAGGGACACAACAACAGCAGCAGCAATTAAGTACGGATGCATCTGTAAGCAGGTTTCAATCCTTTAAACATTGTGGTAGTCTTCAAAGAAGTAGCTATGTTAGGAGATTATCACACAAGGACCAGTTCAGCAATAATCGCAGTAGTGAAAACAAAAAGCAACAGTAGTGCTATAGTGCTCAATATTTTTGCACACTCGCGCAACCGTACGATTAGGCCACATAAAACCTAAAGAATAGTGTGAATGCTTTCCACACATATCTGTGAATGTATCATTAGTACATTGGAATTGATCATTTTACGCATGCGCCATTTTGGGGCATGCCTTCGAATCATGTTCCCGCCCTGCACAGAATAAAAAACGATAAAATAAAATCTATTACTTCACCATAGTAACCCAGTGTAAACAATATCATGCCCTACACCTCAAACAAGACTGAAATCCACTGCAAATCCAATCCTGGCAATGGAACAAATTCCCCTTTGCCGAAAAGTGTTCCTTTAAAATTGAAAGATCCCGGGTTGTTTCCCCAGTAATGCAAATGAAACGCAATTAGCTTCTTCTTTGTGGTCTCTCCGAAGCACACAAGTGAGTTATTCTGCACCGGTGCAGCATTTCCAGATCCTACTGGAATCGTTAGGGAAGCCTTTTTGGCCGTAGCTCCACCCACCCTCTATATAGGCAGGAGGTCTTTCTCAGTTCCTTTTGTCCGTCGCAGGAACAGCTTAGGAACCTTGCTCAGGAATCAATCCTTCCTTAGCTTTCGCTTTCGTTTACTGCGTTTGCTGATGTTGACTCGACTACTCTTTGGATTGTGATTTGGACTTGGTCTTGGACTCTGATTAACGGTAACGACTCAGACTCCTGACAATTCTTCTGTTATCCAGCCCTTTTTCAACGATGTCCGCGCACTCTTTTAAAAAGTGCACCAAATGTGGGACCAACATTCCGGCTCTCAACGGACAGTCTCTGTGCCTCCTTTGCCTTGGCGAGGGCCACATCCCTGCCTCTTGCCCTCATTGCATGGCCTTCACTCCGCAGACCAGGAAAAATAGGGAGATGCGTCTCAGGTCCATGCTTTACGCACAAATCCTGAAGCCTCCCTCCACCTCCAGAGCCTCTGCCAAGGCCTTGGCCGCTAAGGGCAAGCTCCCATCAATGGCTCCAGGGGTCCCTGCCAATCGCGCTATTGAAAAGCCATTCATGGGATTCTCCCGAGAATGGTTTGTTGCTGGAGCATTGCTGGTTCTTCCCGGGATAAGTCTTGGATGAGCGCAACATTGTCTGAAAATTCTTCGCGTGATTTAGTCGGATTATGCCTTTTTCTTCCACCGTCTGATAATCTCCTTAGCCTCTTGAAGCATAAAAAGGAGGAAGGAAGGGGGAGAAAAAAAATGTGGCAGCACTTTTAAGACTGACTGGTTATTACTTTCACATGAGCTTTCATGGATATAAACCGACTTCTTAGGATGCAATACAGAGTACTATTAAGGCCTCAGGCATAAAGCATATTTAGAGCCAGGTTCACGATTTGCATCTTTCTGAATCCTGTGGCATTCCACAACTATATAAATGTGTTTTATGCCTGAGGCCTTAATACCACTTGGTACTGCATATGAAGAAGAATGTTTATATCCACAAAAGCTTGTGCGAAAATAAAAATCAGTCTCAAAGTTGTTGCCACCTTCCTTCCTTCCTTCCTTCCTTCCTTCCTTCCTTCCTTCCTCACCCTCCCTTGTGCCTTTTTATAATCCATTAACCATTTAGTGAATTGATGGTTGCACTGTAATTTAAAAGCTGCTGTGTTTCTCCACTGCTCTGAAAGGCAAATGTTCCTGCACAGTTGCATTTAAGCAAGCAGGGAAGTTGTCAACTATGGCATTTTGAAGAATGCACGGTCAGGATCCTTAGGTTATTTTGGAACTTGGGTTATTTTAAGAATTGTTTTGAAAACCAGTACAACGTGTAGTACCTAAAGTACTGAGAAACTGAAGTTTAAATGTACTGTGCTCAGCAGAGCTGCTTGGGTGGCCTTGGACAAAAACAGAGCTCAGCCTAACTCACCTTGGAGGCTAAAATGATGCTTGGTTCCTTAAGAATAAGGGTAGAATGCACATATAGTAGAGATAAATGTAGCTGCTTTTGTAGCATAAAATGCCATGCGAACAACTTGGAAATATGTTGCTCGAAACTCAGGTCCTGTCAAAGAGGAATGCAGAGGTGTACCAACGCAGATACCAAAGATCAAGCCTCCAGCTCTTTGCTACACTTTTTTCTTCAAGCAGCTTGAAGGCTTGTTACAGCCCCAGTGTACAGCAATCTAGCAGGTTAAATGACTTGGGCAACACAGTTTATTAAAACTGGCAAGTGCTCGCTCCAGTTCTTTTCCTGATAGTCAAGGCTGTCAGAGAGAATAATTGACAGTGGCAGCTGTTCTGAGGGTGTTTTAGATTGTTGCAAGAAGATTTGACTTGACAGACAGCTCTGTACAAATGAACTGAAGTGACAGAGGCTGGATCTAAGTGAGGTTGCAGAAGCAGCTTCCTGTGGAAAGAGAGCAAGGAAAGAAATTTGCTAAGGGCAGCCAAAGTTTGGGCATGCTGATGCTGGGAACTGACGAGCCTCCCTTTGCCCCAGAATTGTTTCCAGCTATTCTTTTTTTAAAGTCCAGGATGCTGAACTGTGCTCGATACTCAGCTTAATTTCCCAGCCTCTATAATTTTTGTGGCTTATGTACACATACACTCAAAATTATGTTAAACACAGACAGACCTTATACTCTGTTACCTGTCCTAGTGAATCTCTGTCCCATGTTTGTTTTTTGGCTATAGCTTGTTAAAATTTTCAATGTGTGCTCTTAATGTCATTCTTTGAGGTTCAGTTCACTTTCCAAGCTTCACTGAAGTGGAGAATGGATGCCTCATGCTTCTGCTGCACATGTATGCTTATGGGTTACAATGGGGTACACTAAGCATATTACACACTGCAGCTTCAAAGGTATTCTGAGTAGTTCGGAGTAGTTCATGATTATTACAGTCATAGACCATGTGCTTTCCTACTACCAGTAGCATGAAAGATTACCCCCAGATAGTTGAAGCAAGAGACCTGTTCAATCTCTTGGCCATCTATTTATGTTATGGTTCTTGGACCTTTTAGCAAATACCATGATATTAGTTTTGGGATAGCTGAGTTCTAGCTGATCCTCTCTGCAATACAGTGTTAGTGATCTTTTTAGGCCAATGGGTTTCCTTGAAAGTACCACTGCATCATTTGCATAATGCAGAGCTGAGATATGTCTTCCCTCTAGTTTCGGAGGATGGAAATTTGTGTTGTTGAGATGACCCACCATGAGTGGAGCTAAAATGCAGCCTTGCTTGATGCCCTTCTCAGTGGCAATGGCATTGGTGAGATGACCCTGGGGGTTGCATCTTACTTTGAGTGAGGTCCCTTCATGCAGCATACGAATTAGATATAATAGATGTCGGTCAATCAAGGAAGCCTCCATTTTCCCCCACTGTTTGGTTCGAGATACAGAGTCAAAAGTCTATAAAGGCAACATGCAGAGAGACTGTGTTGCAGGTGGCATACTTTTCAATGAGGTGTTGTACTCCAAGACACTGGTCTAAGGTGGATCGGCCTTCCCTAAAGCCAGCTTGTTCCTCTGCAAGAATATTTTCTTGTCCCAAACAGTCCTCAAGTTTCCACTGTCAGAGTCTTGTGTGTAGCTTGCTGATTGTATTGCGGAGACTAATTGGTCTGTAGTTGCCAGGATTGTTCTTCTTTCCATTTTTAAATATGGTGACAATGATAGCAAGCCCCCAGTCCTTAGGTGCTCTACTGTATTTGTCAATGCAGGTGAAAAGAGATGCTAGCATAGAGGCTTTGAAGGTGTATTTTCAGTTGTTGATAATATACTGTATTAAACTATTCATGCATTCCTCCTGTTTAACCAATAAACCATCCTGATTCATTTCTGAGCAATGTTAGAGGATGTGACGGGCAGCATATTATGGCAAAGAAGTGATGTGTTTTATTTGAACTTCCTTCTGAGAAAGAAGTAGATGCATACTCTTGCAAATGTATTTTCAGGCATAAAGTGTGTATCTGTGGCATATGAAGGACTGCAGTTGTGTCTTCTCCATGCAGCAGAATGTACCATTGCATAAGCAAAGTGGCCAAGAATAGAACTGCCAAGTATGAGCTTCTTTGTGAGAGGTTGGTTCATAATATTTGTTTATTTGATCTGTATCTCTTGGACTTGGGGTTGGGATGCAAGTAGGCTTCCAACATAATTAAAAAGATTCCAGTAAAAACACAATAAATTATGCATGTTAAAATACAAATTAAATTAATTGTACTGTTAAAATACCAATGAAAACTGTTTAACAGCACCAATCATAAAAAGCAGTAAAATATAAAAAAGTCCAGGGGATCAATTTTAAAACCTCATTGCATTAAGTAGTCAGCTGCTGAAGGCCTGTCTGAAAAGAGAGAACTCTGTCTGCCAGCAAAATGATAGCAGACAGGAGGAAAGGGAGTTCAATACACTGGGAGTCACCAAAGAAGGCTCTCTCCCATGTCTGCATTAGATGTACCTTTGAAACAGGTGGGAGCAAGAGAAGGGCCCTTCCTGCAGATCTCAAAATCTGTGGAGGCATACCCAGGATTGCCTGGACCTACATTGTACAGACCTTGCTTTATAGGTAATAGCCAGCCTTTTGAATTCTGACGGAAACAAATCAGTAGCCAGTGGAGTTGGTGTAAGAGGAGACGTATACGTTCTCTGTGCAACCAGTCCCAGTCAGCAGTCTGGCCACAGCATTTTGGACTAGCAGCAACTTCCAAATGCCCTTCAAAGACAGTCCTATACAGATTAAATGTAAAGCTTTTCTCTTGACAAAATTGTCTAATTCTGACTCGTGACTGACTGTAGCAGAGAGTGCTAATCTCTGTTCCTAAAACGAAGAGGCAGCTTTGTCAAAGATGACTCTGTGATCATGTGGCCAGCATGACTGCACAGAATGCTGTTACCTTTCCACCGAAGTGGTACCTATTTATCTACTTGTACTTTTGCATGCTTTCAAACTGCTAGTTTGGATGCAGCTGGGACTAGTGACAGGAGCTCACTCCATCACACGGCACTTGGGTCTCAAACTGCATCTTAACCACTGAGCCACCACATCCCTTGCAGAGTATGTTATGGTAATTAAATGTACAGTACAGGGTACATTGTCTGAATTCAAGAATATACTGAAACTATGATCCTGTGTCTTCAGGAGGTGTTTTGCTCCAGCCAGCATAGGTTGAATATCTGTTCACTGATCTGCCTTTCCAATGACCAAATGATCTTGTCTGGATTAAGCTTCAGTTTCTTCAGCTTCATCCAGAATATTACTGACCATACGGTGGTTTAGAAGTAAAAGAAATCTTCCTTACATTTGGATGGAAATGAGGAATAAAGTTGAGTGGCACCCGGATATTGGTATAATATCCAAGATTGCAATGTGTACTTGTGCCACTAGCTGTAATATCTGCTGTTAATGAGATGCACATTCAAAGTGATCTTTTTCAGTCATGATTTGGAAAATTCACATGGAACTGAGCCATCTGGATGGTCCTCATATTGGCCTGGCTAACTGGTTGGCTAGCTAGTGTAACTTGGATCACTTACTTGCTTTTTGGATTAAACAGTTCCCAAATCCTTGGTCTACAACTGGGAGATTGGGACCCACAAGTGGAACCTCACACAATGATCTGAAGTGAGTTTTGCCAGTGGCACCACTACTATTTTAGGAGTTACTTTTAAAAAGAGAGAGAAAGAGAGATACAGGAAAAAAGGGTGAGAACAGAGTTCATTTACTCTTAGAAGTTTAAAAATGCCTCCTTTCAATCTTATCACCCTAGAACAGGGGTGGCAAAAATGTGGTCCTTCAGATGTTGGTGAACTTCAGCCCTAGCCAGCAGTAAGGAATGCTGGAAATTACTGCCCAAAAGCCACTAGAGGACCACACTTTCCCCACTGTTGGCCTACAGAAAGAATACATGTGGACATGCAGGGTCATAAAATGCATCCTGGGTTTTGAAATGTGGTGGTGATGTATGTGGGATGGATAGTGAAATATATATATATATATAATTTAGATAGAGCATGGAAGTTTTCAACCTAGGGTAAGAAGTCAGATTTAGATGTGTTTGAAAAACGTGAGTACCATAGGAAAAAAATAAATGATACCAGGAGACACAGCAGGGGAAATGGCTTAATTTTGCATACAGATTCAAGAGAACTGGGGAGGATAGTAAGTCTCTGTCTAATGTGACTGGAACAGACTTAAAACAGACATTGTTATTTGCTCTGCTTGCAAATTTGATCTGTCTGGAGTGGGTGATAACACTTCTGCAGTGGTTATTTGCCCCATTGCAAAGGCCAAGGCAAGTAACAGCCAAGTAAGAACCAGCTCTCACATTGGAAGCGGAAGGGCTCCTCCATTCAGCCCAGCTCTTGTCAGTATTCATATGTTTGTAGGAAAAACTATATGGCAGTAATAGCACTGTCATCTTGGTTTGAACATAGTTATCTGCTCTGCTCTACTCCCATATTTATGGAGTAGAGGTGCTTCCAGGCTCATCCCCTCTGCTGCTTGACCTGAATGCTGTTTGTATAACCCAGCAACTGCTTACAGTGGAGTCCTCAAAGACCAGGTCTTTGAAGATTTTAATCTCTTGCACTTTTGCACCAGTTAATGAGCTGTGAGACTCACCGCCCAGCTGCTTTGCGGTCTGGGAAGGGAACGCAGCATCAGCGACCTCTTGGCATGGCAGCTTGCTGGTTTCTGCTGCACACGGCTGGAAAGCAAGCTGGAAAATATCAGACAATGGGGTTCAGATGGCTGTTTGAACTCATTGACTGATGGACCTGACCGGAGTCAGTTGGTCGATCGCCAGTCCGATCCAATGCGTTCGCCAACACATCTACAGCTGTAATCAAGAAATAGTTGTGGTCATTCACTTTCAAATTTTGGTGTGCAAATTTTTTTTATTAGTGGAGTGGGACCCTCCCCTGGACATACAAATGACCCCAGAAACAAATGGTTCTAGCAGAAAAGTTTCAGACCTCACCTATACTCATCAGCTGTGCTTACCCATTTTTGTTCAGATTCAGCTAAGCCCTTGGAGAATTTGTTTTCTGCTGAGAAGTCAGCATAACAGTCTAGCCACCATCTATCTCTCCTGAATGTGGGGAATCTTAAATCAGTTACTACCTTGAAAGTAATAGTATAATCTACTTTGTGCACCTTTACATTAGGCAAATGTTTTTTGTTCATTTTGAAAATATGCACTTTCAGTTTAGACAATCCAAGATACTAATCTTACCTTAAGAGCACTTTGAAAAGGGGAAGTCTTCCTTATACAGTACTGAGTTAGGGTTCATCTGCACTGCAGAATTAATTCAGTTTGATACTGATTTAACTGCCATGGGAATTTGTAGTTTAATGACATGTTTAGCCTTTTCTATCAGAGAGCTCTGGTGCCACAAGAAACTGCAGATCCCAAGATTCCATAGGATGGACCCATGACAGTAAAAGCAATATCAAACTGGCCATCCAGCCTCTGTTTGAAGACCTATAAGGAAGGAGACTTGACCACACTCCGAGGGAGTGTGTTCCACTGTTGAACAGCCCTTACTGTCAGGAAGTTCCTCCTCATGTTGAGGCGGAATCTCTTTTCCTGGAGCTTGCATCCATTGCTCCGGGTCCTAGTCTCTGGAGCAGCAAAAAACAAGCTTGCTCCCTCCTCAGTACGACATCCTTTCAAATATTTAAATAGGGCTATCATATCACCTCTTAACCTTCTTTTCTCCAGGCTAAACATCTCTAGCTCCCTAAATCATTCCTCATAGGACATGGTTTCCAGACTCTTCACCAATTTAGTCGCCCACCTTTGGATGCGCTCCAGCTTCTCAATGTCCTTTTTGAATTGTGGTGCCCAGAACTGGACACAGTATTCCAGGTGGGGCCTGACCAAAGCAGAGTACAGTGGCACTATTACTTTGCTTGATCTAGACACTGTACTTTTATTGATGCAGCCTAAAATTGCATTCGCCTTTTTAGCTGCCGCATCACACTGTTCACTCATGTTCAACTTGTGGTCTACTTGGACTCCTAGATCCCTTTCACACATAGTTTCATTGAGCCAGGTGTCCTCCCATCCTATATCTGTGCATTTTATTTTTCCGCCCTAAGTGCAGTACCTTACATTT
>NC_056531.1:9027256-9082165 GCF_019175285.1 Sceloporus undulatus
AGTGAAAGTTTTCTTTACCTTTTCTAGAGAGCTAAGCTGGAATTTTCATGGTGTGCACTATTGGCCATGGGTGTACTTTTCAAGAGTTTTGGAGTGGTGTCAAAGTGACGTTGGGGAAATTCATGTGCCTCTGGCAGTTCCTTCTCAAATGGTTTTTTCTTCATGGGCGGCCCACGACACTTTTCCTCTTGCCGCCACCATCTTTGTGTTGCCTCCTCAACACTAGTGCAGCAAACAGAATTCCAGCGTGAAAGTTCTGCTATGCAACGGAGCGGAAGTCTGGCGCAGCTGAACGGATGGCGCAAAACCATGTTATAATAGCGAACGCAAGGTCCATTTGTCTTTCCGGGACCAAGATCGCTGCCTTACTTGGGATTCTACGCAGAAAATCTTCTTGCCCAGCTTGCGTTCATCACTTCACCCAGATGTTAATTCCCGGCCTCCTTGCTTGTGGCAAAAATGTCTCACAGGACAATGACTACTTTTACTCCTTTTTCCCAGCTTGAAAGGTTTTCCTGAATTGTTCTGCATCCAAACATTTATCACAAACGGCACTCAAGCTCCCTCTCCTGAATGATGAAACAGCAAACCAATATTTTAAAGAAAACAAGGATTGGTGTTTGGGGATAAGATTTTTAGTAAAAAAGTGTTGCCTAAAGAAGCCTGCAAAACATGGGGCTTGCCCACAAACTGGCACCCCTTTGTGTTGTAACGGTAGCTTCTTTGACCCTGTGTTTTGTGATGCATTGGATGTTGACTACTTCCTTGCCCGTCAGCAGCAGCCAGTAATAACCAGAGCAAGTCAGGGAAATGCAAACTGATGATTGTGACATAGGGGATCAATGATTATTGTTATGTTACAGGAGAGGGTGTGGAACTTAGCATTTTCGACATGTCATCCTGTTGAAAGTTTTATTTCTGTTTTCTGCATCAAAGAATAAGATAAAAAAAAAGGGACAGGGCTGTTTTTCAAAGTGATGGCTTGACTGCCCCAGTTTCCTCCTGAGTTGGTTGAGTTCAGGGACCATGAATATTCGAGGTAGGCCCATGTTTGCTGGTACAGGTTGCTCAGGTTCAACCCCCTGGCATCTCCTGACAGAAAGGGACCAGGTTAAAGTGATGGGAAAGACTCTCTTCTGCCTAAGGGGACTCATGGGAAAGCCTTGGCCAGATAGAAGAAAATTCCTGAAGGAGAGTGGACAAATAACTGACTTGGGTAGGGCAGATTTATGCCCTAAGAAAGGGGTTTTTCTTGCTTCATTCATTCTGCTTGGTTTTTTCTTTCAAAAAAAATCTGTATTTTTAGCCCTTTCTAGTTTGACCATCTCCCTCCCCCAACTCTCCCTTTCCAACTCACACACACTGTTTCAAATGGCAACGAGGAGAACATTTGCTATTTTGGAAGTGTCATTTTGATTAGAACTTCTGTTTAGACTGTCTGTAGATATTTGGAAGGGACTAAGAATGCTATGATATTCAGCTTGTCTCCAGAGGGATATGCTGGGCCAGTCCATCAAAACGGTGGTGGAGCATAAAGAGTCATATTATACCACGTCGCTTTGAGGTCTGGTTCAATTATGCCTTACCAATTACAATAATTGTTTCCTGTGGCTTTGAAAGCCCAACTAGAGGTGGTGGTGGCTTTGGTTTCGCCTCTCCTGATCTATGTACTCAGCCTGGACGTTTTATAGTGCATGAAAAGGGGATCAATCTTAGTACGAAACCGCGCGTGGGATGGTGAACCTACCTGCAGGGTGCCTGGGATCACAAGGCTGTTGGGTGGGTATTGCTGTGAGGAGGTGTGCAGCGTAGGGGGGTGGGAAAACTGGGCCGGATGTGTGGTGTTGGGGACTGAGATCTGAGAGGGTAAATGCGATGCAGCAAGGTTAGAGATGGAGAGGGGTAAAGGCCTGGACCAGAGGGATGATGGGGAGGGAGTCTGAGGTGGTTTGGAGGGGGAGGTTGTCTTGGGGAGGCTAGATGCTTGTTGTGCTACTGGCCTGCTTGGTCTTGGCTGTGGAAATAAAAAAGGACAGGGGGGATGGGGGAGAGAGTAGAGAGCCATTGAGAAAGAACTAGAATTATAGTAAAATTCTGCAAAGCAACAGGCATCTGAGGAAAGTGTCCGAGAAACACTTGACCAATATCTTGGAGAACTGTTGAGCTCCAGTTTGAACAAGGAAAAGGAATGTCGGTGGCACTGGCCGGACACTCCAAGGGCAGGCCCAGATTTAGCCTGGGCCCACAAAGCTGTGCCCAGCTCCATTGTTTACTGGGTCCTCTGTTCCAATGCTGGGAGCTTTTTCGCACAGACATCCTACTGTGTGTCTAGCATGGAATGGTGGTGGTGAGTTTGCTGGTCTGGCGCATTGAATGGAGGTATGGATTGCATCCAGGAGATCAGAGCAAACAGGGAGTTATTTTAAACCATTTTTGAACAGGGGTATATCTGTGGGGCTTGGCACAGATGGGTTTGTGCGTTGTTCAAGGATGATTTTTTTGGGGGAGGCGCAGTTTATTGTTGGCCCATGGCAGAAGGGCAGTATTTGCTGGAGGACATCTTTCATATATGTTTTTCAGGGGCTTCTGCTTTCTAGATTCAAATATCTCTGACTCTACCCTCCTGTATTCCTTCTAGTCCATTCTAAGACTACTGTGAACCTTGTTCTATTCTGAATACTTATTGCAATGTGTGCAAATGGAATTGGATCTATCGCAACACAAGGTAGAGCTTGCATTTCAATGTCCAGCCAAACTGATACGTTGGAAAACGTGTGGTTAGTATGGTCAGTGTACAGGGGATCTAGTTTGCATCTAAGGTTTAATTTCAAGCGTGGTTTGTGGGTGTTTGTGTGAAGAGGGAGAACTGTCGGAGGAGAAGAAAATCTCTGGGGTGCGTACTAAACCTGCATTGAAGTTTCTAGGCAATTCAATAGCGCTATAAAACTTTATATTTTCAAGATGAACATGATGTGTGTGTGTGTGTTGGGGAGGTTTTCAAGAAATCATTGTTAGATTTAAACTGACAATGTTTAAAATAGAGGGTTCACGACAGCAGAGCTTTACTGAAGACAGTCTCCCCACGTACCCACCTGATATTTTGAGGTTTCGTTTTGTTGGTGCACATTGTGTTGTGTGTGAAATTGGTAAATGAGAGAAGGAAGTTTGTGGCTTGGAGGCTGCGTCGAAGCTCGTGTCAACAGCTGAGGTGCTGTGAGTGGGTGGATGATCTGGCGTGTGAGGGGTGAGTCTTGTGAGGTGGCTTGGTGCTGAGATTCAGTGGCTCGTTTTTCAACAAAAGGGGCTTGCCCAGCACTTGTGTGTTGGTGCGAGGGTTGGAAGTCACGATTGGTGTGTGGATGCCGGTGGGCTTGTGGAGTGGTCAGCAAAAGGGCACGTTCAGTGTTCAGTTTCCTGACTTGACGCTCTAGCCAGGGACACCTTTGGGATGCCTCCTGCTTTTTGACTTGGCCTTGTCATTTGAGGATGGGACCTTCAGAACAAGAAAAATAAGGCAAAACTTATTGTGGCAAAAACATCCTGGGATTGCATTCTGTTATTTTGCATATTAAGCCAGTGGAGGCACAAAGATCTAGACAAGTGGCTCAACAGCGACTGAGTGTTTTACAGCCAGCACTGCGATGTGGGGTTGGGGCAAAGCTCGGGGAGTATGTTTGGTGGCTGCTAGCTGCTTGTGGGTTTCTGCTTGGTTCCTTGTGTCAACAAGGAGACTTGTGTGCACTCAAAACATGTCTTCAATCACTCCGCGTTAAGCAAATATCAGAAGAAGGACTGCATGTTTGTTCTCAAGGTTGGGCTGTGGGGCCACTGGGAAACAGGTAACTTTTTCCACAAGAGAAGAGGAAAGAAGGCTGTCTTGACAAAGATATGCATGGAAGAATTGTATCGTTTTTTACACATGGGACCTAACCACATCCATTTGAAAATATAAAACAAGTCATGATCAATGATTTGATTTGTAGGAATATTTATTGTTAGGTGAACAGATAATTATAAACCTAGATGTCAGTTGTAGTTATGAGTTTACTGCTAGCGGGAATGGCGTGTTTTTCTGTATATTTTTCTTTTCTTTTTATGTTTAATAACCTTTGTGTTAGAGGTCACCGTTGCTATTATTTGGATGTTTGGTGTTTGTTATATTGGTTGCATCTGACCCATGCTGTCTGGACATGATTGGTGTTTGTGGAGTCGTCCGATCAGTAGGGATCTGATGGAGTGGAGTCCTGAAAGCTTAAGCTTTCTTTTTCTTCTAATGCTACGGATTGCCTTTATTGTCTGCTTTATGGCGAAACAGACTAACATGGCTATGTCTGTGGTTATCATCAAATTGTATCTTCATTTTAATATCCACCAATAAGGTGTTGAATTTTCATTAAAAATAGACAGTTTTGTAAAATGTAACGTTCTTGTTCTGTATAATAAAAATATGGATGGCACCAGGCCATTTTTGTTTCACCTGGTCCTGTCCCAAAGTCATCTTCTCCGCCTCCCTCTTTCTCAAATGATTCCGTTCCATGGCAAGGTACCCACTGGTTGTTTAAGTTGTTTGTGTCCAGAAAAAGGGTTTTTTTAATACACCGACCTCCAAACTATGAAGAAAATGGCCAAACTATCTCAGTGACACAGGGCAGAACTTTGATTGAAACCCCCATATATGCTAAGAAGGACAGTTTGCTTACTGCAACTGTAGTTCTTTGGGGTGGCCATCTGCGATATCACAAATGGGTTATTGCTGTGCCTGCGCGCATTTTCCATGATGCCTACTGGAATCCTGGGGAGACTGTTGGTGGGTAGTCCGTCCCATGTTCTATTTGGAGGCAGTGGGTCTTCCCGGCCTTTCCAGTGTCCAAAAATGGTCCGCTTGGTAAGAAGCGGACAGGAAGAGAGAAGGGACAGACAGAGTGGAGGATGGGGGGTTTTGTGTGGATTCGCAGTGACCCTCGAAGAATAAGTTAAGGTAAGACCTGTCCTTCTTGTGGTCTCTGCGAGCACACAATGTGGTTAGACTGGCAAGCTTGTTCTCTGTGGAGGGAGGGGAGAGTCCTGGGCACTAGCAATTATTAAACCAGAAAAACTTGTTGATGTTCGATATTTGACAGGTGCCAACTAACTTTGGTGCATGTCCGTAGGAGAGAACAGTCTGCCAAAGGCTGCTTTCATGTGTGGTGTCTGGGTATCGAAGGTCGGTGTTGCTTGAAAAGGTCAGAGGTGTGTGATGCATACGCAGTCTTGCAAAATGTTTCCTCCAAGGGAATTCCGTAGAGGAGGGCTGAAGATGAAGTGGGACCGCCCTGGTGGAATGGTGCTCGATTCGAGCGGCAGATGGTGCTTCCAAAAATCCCGTAAGAGAGAGGATTGTGGAGTCACCCTTTGGAAGAACGTTGATGGGTGTGACTGGAAGCCCCATTTTGGGGTTGGAATAGCAGTGATAAAGTCTGGGGGAACGATGAGAAGATGGCGTCCGGTCGAGGTAGAAGGCTAGCGCCCGCCTGACATCAAAGGACTGGAGTCAGGGGTCGGTGGTGGTGGTCGGGGGGGGCTAGCATCGTGGAGATGAATATCCTGCTGAGATGAAAGGTGGACACAACTTTTGGTAGAAAGGGAAATGTGCTGGATGGAGGAGACCTTGTCTTAAAAAAAAATTTCAAGTAAGGAGAATCTGTAGGTAGGGGCACAGGGTTTCATGGCCGGCTGCCAGGTTGATGGGCGTTACCAAAAAATGGCTGTCTCCAGGTGAGGAGCCTTGAGATTAACAGGAAGGCAGAGGTTCAAATGGGTGAGGTAGCGATGTGCGAGAACGGGTGGCAGGTCCCAAGGGGAGTAAAGATTATGCTGGTGGCTTGAGGTTGGTATGCTTTTGATGAATTTTTTCTTCACGAAGTGGGGCAGTGAAGAGGGATGGGGGGCGGGCCGGAAGGAATGTGAGAAGTGTGCACAAATGGGCCACGAGGTAGCATTTTAGAGGATGAAATGGAAAGTCCAGGTGGCTGAGGGTGGTTGGAGGAAGGTCCAAAACGCAGAGACGGTGACCTCTCGAAGAGGTTGAGTCCTGCTGGGACAGAACAGCCATTTTTTTTTCTCATTGAGGTGTAGGAGCACTAGTGGAAGGCTGTTTGTGGAAAGCCAAAAGATTGATTCTCGGAGCCGGGTACCGAGGCCTGGTCTGGGGCAGGATCCTCCACGCCACAAGTATGGAGGGTGTCCACGTCGGGGGCGCGAAAACCCGACCATGGTGAGAGTGAGAAGGTGTGGGATGGAGGGCAGAAGCGACGGTGGTTCTGAGAGTAGTGTGGAGAAGCAGGGCAAGCCACGGTGTCTTGGTCCACCAAGAGGTGATCAGGATCGGCGTCTGATTCTGTCCGTTCGTAGCTTTTGCTACTACTATGGTGATGAGAAGGAATGGAGGAATAGGTTGTAGAGACTTTTTGCGGACCACTGGGAAAAGGAGGCATGCCCCTTGGGACTGAGTATGGTGGAAGGTGGGTACTGGAACAGAATTGTGTTGCATTGTTGTTGTAGTATGCGATGGGCAAAAAGGTTGGTGTGCTGCAGTTCCCCACAGAGAAAACATGGATGAAGGGTGACTTGGGATTCGTTTGCCACTCATGGACAAGAGGTCTTGGAGCTTGCTCAATTTGTTTTGCCGTTCGTTCTGCGGCTTCTCAGGGTAGATATATGGCTTGCAAGGTGTTGCTGTTGGATGCACCAGTTCCGAGTTTGGAGGGGTTGGGCAAGAAGAGTGGTTTGACCTGGTACCGGGCTCTTTGTTGGGGCTTTTGGGGTGTACTTGGTTGTGATGTAATACATCATGGTTGGGTGTGTCTGTGAGGGGAGCAACCTGGGTTCGCAGGAAGGTTCGAAAGTTTGAGTGCTTTTTGAAACCGTCTAGCATCTCAGAGTGCATTTGATATTGCAATTGGTGCTTCTTTGTTGGGACCATGTGCCGTGGACAGCGAGGTCGTTGAGATGGGCTCCCTAGCCGTGTTTTGAGGCATCAGTTGGTCAGTTGAAGGATGAGGTTTGTGGTCAGGAGGGGAAGGGGATGGGGCCCAGTCAAGACATTCTGTGGATTGAGCCACCTTGGTAGGTGAGTAGGGTGATAGGGCTTGGACGAGTAAGTCCACTTCTGTTGGTGTGTCGAAGACGAGGTTGAAAAATGATAGAGCATGAGATGGAGAAGGATGTATATGGCGGAGGGACGGGCCCCGTATGACTACATGGGTTGGATGCCTATGGCGAGGACTACTGAGTGGTGTTCAGCAGTGATGCACAGAAGGCAAGGCAACGACGGTTGCAGACTGGGTATTAAGGAACCTGTCGTTGATGGAGGTACAGTATGCTCTGCAGGTTTTGGAGTCCGAGGTGGCTCTAGGAATGTGCACCCGCCTGATCTGGCGAGGGTGGATTTTTATTTGTTGATCATGAGTCCACAAATTGATGAAAGGGGAGAGTGTGAGTCGAGAATGGGAGGAGCATCCGTCTGGATGGGGCCACGAACAACCAATTGTCTAAGTAAGGAAAGATGATGATGTTTGTTGGCGGAGGTATGTGGCTACGACCGCCATGCATTTGTGAAAACACTTGTGCGGAGAAAGTCCGAAGGCAGACTCATACCGAAAACAGTCAGGGCCGACACAGAAGACAGAAATCCTGGTGGTCTTCTCGGATGCTGATGTGGAAATAGTCACCCAGGTCCAAGGTGGTGACTAGTCGACTCCTGTAGAAGAGGCAAATGGAAGCCAAGGTTACCATTGGAAACTCTTGTAGGCCATGAAGAGTGTAAGAAACGCAAGTCCAATATGTACGAGGCCACCTGTGGCTTGGGACAATGAACTATGCTGGAAAATAGACAGTGTTGGGTCCGGATGGAGAGACGGGCTCAATGCCCCCTTGTTGCAACAAGGAGCGCACTTCATCAAGAAGGTGTCTGAGGGGAGGGTGGTGAGGATGACCCCTTGAGGAGGGATTGCAAACTCCAGGGCGAACCCCTACAGACAATGTCAGAGTCAGATTTTGATGGAGGCCCAAGAATGGTGCAAGTGGCCAGGCGATCCCCGAAGGGGGTTGACAGAATGGAGTGCGCTGAGGAACTTCAGAAGTGGCGTCTGCCTTGTTCTGAATTTCCTTTTTGTGGAAGGGCTGTTTTGTCTTCGCTTTGCTGTCACTTTCCTTGTTCTTGGAAGGGAAGCACTGTTGTTGGTAGTCCAAGGACTGGTTGGATCTACCCTGTTGGGGGGAGGGGGGTCTTTGCCATCCCAAACGACATTGAGAGAAAGGGACGAGAAGTGTGGAGAAAGATGACATACCCGTATTTACGGGCTGTGTTTTCATTTTGTTTTTGTAGTCAAGTTTTTCATCAGTCTCCTTCAAGAGTCCCGGGCATCAAAGGGGAGCTCTTCAATGGCCTGTTTGGCTGAGGTGTGAGAGCCGAAGACCTGACCAGGCATTGTGTCGGAGGGCAAGGAGCCCGAAAGCTGTAGGAGGCACAGTCAGCAGAGTGTCGGCACTGAAATTTGGTGTGAGGCAATGCGTGGGCCTCTGCATGGATGGCCATGGCCGTCCGCCTCTTGTTCTCAGGGAGGTCTTCAAGAGGGGAAGAGCCTTTTCCCAAAGCTGCTGTTGTAGGTAGGACCATGCACGCTGATAGTTTTGTGTATTTTAAGATCTAAGACCGCAGAGGCGAGGACTTCCGTGCTATGGTGTCAAGCTTACGACCTCTTTGTCATGGGGGTCGAGCTGTCTTTGGGGGCCGAGGGGACCTGGAGGCTTCCATAATGGCCGGGTTAGGGCGAAGGATGTTCAAAAAGCCAGATCTCTTCTAAGGGTGAAATACGGTAGAGATTGTCTAATTTCCTGATGGAAGGCTGGGTCATAGACAAAGTGGGCCAAAACTCTTTACAGTGTCTGGACATGGATGGCAGCATCAATAGAGTTGGAGTTGGACGTGTCACAAACCCTCCTCAATAGGGGTCAAGAGCTTGAGAGTCTTCATGGAGACCTCAATGTTCAAAGTTTTTGCCCATCTGGATCATCTGCTTGGAAAATGAGAAGATGTCGTCAGAGGAGGGAGTCTCAAGCAGTGCCAAGGAGAGTGGCTGGAGTGTATGTGTAATCCAAGACGGAGTGGTCTGCAGATTCAGCGAAGAGTGATCTGGCCTTGGTCCGGGTCTGAGAGGCTATCGGTACCAGCATGAGGGCAAACTTGCAAGGAGACAGCAAGTCGACTGCACGGGACAGGACAGTTCCACTCGGGAGGAGCAGAGGAGAGGCGAGACCGAGGATGGAAGATGCAGCAGATGACTCGGGTGGGTTCAACTGGTTGGAAAGTGAGACAAACAGGCCACCATGCACTTCAGACGGATAAGAAGCAGAAGTAAGAGCCTGTGGCTTGATCAAAGACGACGTCTTGTCTGGAAGGTTCAACATGACAGAGGATGTGTCGTAATCTTGCTCATCCTCGAAGTAAACGACCTCGAAGTCTGGGAGAGTCGGTCTGGGATCACTGGTGGGTGAGGGGGGAAGCTTCCTCTTCGCCTTCCGAGAGTTGGTAGGGATCGGTGAGGGAATGCAAAAAGTGGTCGTTTTGGGCGGGCCCGAGGGTCGGACCAGGAGACGTCGGAGTCAGAGGGCTGGTTGGGCACACGGTACCGAAGCCTGGTCAGTTTCGGCTGGCTGGGATGGCACGTCAGTGTGGGCTCGGCGCTTGGTGTCGGAGCCGCAGAAAGACGAGGCTTTTTTTGCGGGTGGTGGACTTGTCCCGGGACTTGTGCTTCTTTTTGTCCAGTTTGGAGGGACTCAGAAGACTTACTCCTCTTCATGAGCATGGGTGGCCAGCCACATCCTGGCCATGGACCTCGGTTTGTCTGGGGTTTGGGACCCAAAGACATCCGTATGGGGTTTGCCCTCGTGGCAGTAGCTTTGCAGGGTCCCTCGGCAGCAGTAGCCTGGAGGGACCCAGAAGCAAGAGATGGGAGGTTGCCTTTAGCGGTGGCGGCGGCAGCCTTGGCAGAGGCTCTAGAGAGGAGGGAGGCTTCAAATTTCGTGTAGAGCATGGACTCAGGTGCATCTCCCTATTCTTCCTGGCCTGTGGAGTGAAGGCCATGCAATGAAGGGCAAGAAGCGAGGACATGGCCCTGCGCCCAGGCAGGAGGTGCACAAAGAGTGTCATCGAGTGCCGGGATGTTATCCCACAATCAAGAGCATTCTTAAAAGAGTGCGCAGACATTTTCAACAAAATCCAAGAGACAGAGAGAGGATAGTCAAGAGAGTCCGAGTTGTTATTGTAGTGAGTCCAAAAAGAAGTCCAAGTCACAATCCAAAAGGTACGTCAAAGGCAAACGAAGTCAAGCAAACGCAGTAAACGAAACTGAAAGCTAAGGAAGGAGCGATTTGCCTGAGTGAGGTTCCTAAGCTGCTCACGCGGTGGACAAAAGGAACTGAAAAGGGTGGGAAGACCGCCTGCCTATATAAAGGTGGGGGGCTACCGCCAAAAAGTCTTGCCTAGCAATTCCAGTAGGATCCGGAAATGCTGCACAGGTGCAGAATAACCCATTGTGTGCTTTGCAGAGACCACTAAGAAGAACCTGTAGAGGCTTTGGAGCAAGTAATACTCTCTTAAGTCATCTGTAAAATCTAAGCCAGGGGTAGCAACCTTTTTGAGCTGGGGGCGGGGTTGCTGTCCCTCAGACAACTGGGGGGGGGAAACTCACAATGGCACCCAGAGCGCGCGGAAGCTGCGGCGGGGGCGGCAATCGGCGGCAGGACCGGGCGGGGGCCTGTCCCAAGGCCTCACCGGGCCGGATCTGGCCCGCAGGCCATAGGTTGCCGACCCCTGATCTAAGCTATAATGGAACACGTATTCCTGTAAACAGTGGTATGGGTAAATGAGATTATGGCCAGTCTTGCTATGAACACAAACTGGGTCTGGGTTGCCTCACTGAGGTTTCAACATTACCACTGGCCTGCCCTAACCAGCATCCCTTCTCCCTGTTGTTGTTATTTTTAAATCCTTACACTTGGAAAATTGCATGTCAGGAAAAGACACTGGCTGGCAATCTTCTCATTGATCTTCACTGATTGTCATCTCAAGTAGATGAGACAGCCAGGAGTGCTTGGTACCAACCGGTTGATCCGTCAACAGCGTCCCTACCTGGACCGAGGGACCTTGAAGCAGTGGTACATCACTGGTAATCTCTGTTAATGCACTCTTACATGGGGCTACACTGTACCAAGTTCAGAAGCTTCAATGGTACAAAATGCAGCGCCAGATTTTAATTGTTCATGGTTCTTCGAAATTGACAATATAACACTTATTTGGAAAGATCTTCATTGGCTACCATCAGATTGGTTATTACCTTAAAGCCATATGGCTCAGCCGCAAGTTACTTAAAGGAAGCCTCTCCTATATAGTCGCCCCGCCACTTTTGAACTTCAGGAAAAAAATCTGTTGAAGGTGCATCAACTAGATTGGTTTCAACCTCCCAAAGAACTTTTACTTCGGTGGCTCCTAAACTATGGAATAATCTTCCGGAAGAGCTCCGTCTTATTACCGTCCTTGGAGGCTTCAAGAGGGCAGTGAAGACGGATCTCTTCCGGCAAGCTTAGCCACCCATCTCTTGTAAGGACTTACCCCACTCTTCTATTTAGGATGATGTATTGTTTTAAACTGTTTTTCAACGATGAATTTATGTTTTATTCTTGTATACTGTTCTTTTTGCTCGCATTGTAATCCCGCTTCGATCCATCTGGGAGAGGCGGGAAAATACAAATAAATGCATCATATCATCATGCATCATCATCATCATCACATCATCATCATCTCCACTGGCTTTTATCTCCAGAAGCTTACAAGTTGTAACCTCAGATAGCCCTCTCCCCATTTCCCAATCCTTTTCTGAAATGCCAGCAGTAGGATACCGACAGCCCCCCCTCCTGTTTTTAAACTCTCTTAAAAATGATTTTCTGATGAGTTATAATAGCACCTTCCCCTTTTTTGTTCTAGGAAAACACTGTCAAATTGAAGCATCAGCTACCATGTCTTCAAGAGTTATGTCAGGCTGTCATTTTGGGGTTGGTGTGTTTGTCTGCTTTCCCCCAGAAACATAGATTTTATTACCTAAGATGATCCTAGCTTCCTGAACAATCAGAATGCATAATTCATTTTGCTCCATTTATTCAATTAATAATCCACCATTCCACTACCATGTTCAGGGCAGTTTAGCACCAAGAATTGCAACTATAAAACAAGACAATGGGCAAACATAAAAGAGCTGGTAACAGTCAGCCTCCACATCCATGGATTCTTTATCCACAGATTCAAGCCTCCATGTTTGAAAATATTATCTAGAATCATAGACATCTAGAGTTGGAAGAGACCACAAGGGCTATCCAGTCCAACCCCCTGCAAGCAGGAACTCTAATCAAAAACATCCCCGACATGGCCATCCAGCCTCTCTTTGAAGACTTAAGGAAGGAGACTCGCCCACACTCCGGGAGTGTGTTCCACTGTCGAACAGCCCTTACTGTCAGGAAGTTCCTCCTAATGTTGAGGTGGAATTCTTTTCCTGGAGCTTGCATCCATTGCTCCGGGTCTGTCTCTGGAGCAGCAGAAACAACGCTAGCTCCCTCCTCAATAGACATCCGTCAATATTTAAACGGTCGATCATATCACCTTTAACCTCTTTCTCAGGCTAAAATCCCCAGCTCCCTAATCGTTCCTCATAGGACATGGTTTCCAGACCCTTCACCAATTTAGTCACACCCTTGGACACGCTCCAGCTTCTCTCATGTCCTTTTGAATTGTGGTGCCCAGAACTGGGACACATCTTCCAGGTGGGGCCTGACCAGAGCAGAGTACAGTGGCACTATTACTGCTCTTGATCTGACATATCTTTTTTGATGCAGCTAAAATTGCATCGCCTTTTTAGCTGCTGCATCACACTGTTGACTCATGTTCAACTTGTGGTCTACTTGGACTCCTAGATCCCTTTCACACAGAGTCTCATTCGCCAGTGTTCCCCATCTTATATCTGTGCTTTCATTTTTCTGCCCTAATGCAGTACCTTACATTTCTCTACATGAAATCACTGCTTCTGTACCCCTCAGCAAGTA
Source organism: Sceloporus undulatus (assembly GCF_019175285.1). Lineage (NCBI taxonomy): Eukaryota > Metazoa > Chordata > Lepidosauria > Squamata > Phrynosomatidae > Sceloporus > Sceloporus undulatus. The sequence continues at coordinate 9,040,388 of NC_056531.1, forward strand.
GTCCCCACTACGACCAACGCCTCCTCCGAGGCTTAGCAGCGACTGTTCCCTCTGGTGGAACTCTCAAGGCTCCCCTGCTCTGTCTCTGAAGTCTGTCCATGCTGTTCTTTCTCGTCCTCCTTGATAGGGAAAGAGAGTTCATATCGATTCTCTCTGCAAGCTCCCAGAACAATCCACTTCTTGGCCTACTTCTCTGTGTGACATTCCTCCAGCTGTCTTGCTCCTGTGTATGTGAAGTGAATTCCTCCACCCCAGCAACTTCCTCTGCGTGTACTTGTCCAAGACCGTTCATTCCATTCGTCCAGGAAAGCCTCTGCTCCCTAATATGCTGAAATGTAGCTACGCTGGACTCCAGCTGCTGGACTTTCTCTTGCAAGAGTGCTACCAACTGCACTTGGTGCATGTGAATTTCTCCACAATCTGTGGCAAGAAGGTAATATCCCACAAGTGCTGCAGTGAACTTGCAGCAGTTCCCTCAGTGTCCATACTGAGAAGTTTAACTAATTACTGAAATAGGACTGTGGGCTCCCTCTCAAGATCTATACCTATATATAAATAAATTCCAAAAAGCAAACCTGGATTTGGCTATTTTATATAAGGGACATCATTTTATATCCATTGTGTTAATGGGACTTGAACATCCACATTTTAGTATACATGAGGAGTCCCCTGGAACCAACTCCAACAGATGCTGAGGTCCCACTGTACATGCAAAATATGATATATGGACACATTTCTCCCATTTCCAAAATATGGTGTAGCCTTGGAAAGTAAAGCTACACTAAACAGAAGGCCTCTGAACATACAAAGGGCTCCCTGTCATGATTTGATATGCAGAGTGAACTATCCTAATGCAAAGGAAGCAGCTTATTACTGAATCAGTCCACTGACCATCTGGTTCAGTTTTGTCTGCAGGGGTACAGTGTTGGCAGCTCTTTATAGGCTTATGGATAAGAGGACTTCAAAAAGCATGCAGGCTGCTTTTTGCTATACTGATTGATATGATACTGAAAAAGCCCATTAGATGTGGCTCTGAATGTGTAAGGGATCTGCTTATTTATGAATATCATGAAGTACATATAATAGAATTAAGTTTATATTGACCCAATAAAACCATTCCCTTGAATCTGCAATAAGACATATTCATAGAATCATTGAACGATAACGTTGGAAGAGCCCCCAGGGACAATCTAGTCAACCCTTTCTGCCATGCAGGAATACACAATCAAAGCACCTCTGACAGATGCCCATCCAGCTTACAAAGAAGGAGACTCCACATATTCCAAGGAAAACATCTTCCACTGTCAGACAGCTTTTACTGTCAAGAAGTTCTTTCCTATGTTGAGGTGAAATCTCTTTTGTGTAGTTGTATCCATGTTCTGTGTCTCTTCTCTGGAGCAGCGAAAACAGATTTGCCCAATCCTCAATATGAGAACCCTTCAAATATTTAAACATGGCTATCATGTCTCCACTTAACCTTCTCTTCCCCAGGCTAAACATACCCAGCTCCCTAAGCCACTCCTTGTAGGGCATGGCTTCCAGATCTTTCAAATGAACATTTGGTTTTTCGTGAGGTTCAAAAACAAAAATCTGGGCACATCATCATCAGAAATCCTAGTAGGAGTAACTCCTGTGGTGCTTTACAGCTACAGGGCATGGATTTCCAATGTTTAGGCTACTCCTATGAGGGAAACATGTTCAGTTTCCACAAGAGATTTAGTGGTTTATTGCCTAGTTTAGGAGGCTCTTAAAAAGTCCTTCTCACCATATAATTCAAAAGCCTTTGGGTCTCACTATTTGTAATGTATGTTTTAACTGGGAAACAATCAATTTCTCATTTCAGAAGGCAGGATATGATGCTGTGATTTCTTTGGAGCAACATGACAAAACACTTTTGTAAATGCTTTTTCTCATATGTTGTTAAAAAATAAAATCCCATTTTCCAATGCTATTTCTATCTTTTATTTTCAGAACTGCAGAAGCAATGATGGCCTGTGTGCAGTTTTGTTCTGGGCTTTCAGAGATGGAAGTGGTAGGCTCACCTCTGCATATGATTACAAAACTCCACATCATTGACCTTGCCCCAGGATAAAACAGCTGAGATTCACCGCCTTATGCTGGAACCTGTCCAATGGACAGAAATGTGTTTGTTTTCACCAAATTCTAGAGTAGTTAATTTTCCTGCCTCCCGATAAACAGGCTGAGCCAATTTGGCCTAAGACTCAACAGTCACTCCAATATTTCACCTTAATTAAAGCTGAACTCACGTCAGCTCAGCTCTTCCCTTCACAAGGCATCTGACTTTACAATGATTTGCATCACAGATGAGCTACACTGAAGGCTCTTTCCCCCTTCTGCTCACCAGAAACAACTTTACACCAACTTTGTTTGTTTTCTAACCAACCTTCCCAGAATACATCAATAACGGAAAGATTCTAGAGCAGATCATTAAACAGAGAGTTGAACATCTAGAAAGCAATGTCATAATCACAAAAAGTCAACACGGGTTTCAGAGAAACAAGTCATGCCAGACAAATCTGATCTCATTCTTTGATAAAATTACCAGCTTGGTAGATAGGGAATGCTATGGATATTAGTATACAGTATCTTGATTTCAGTAAAACCTTTGACAAGGTTCCTATGACATTATTGCAAACAAGTTTGTAAAATGTGGGCTAGACAAAATAACTGTTCATGGATTTGTTTTGGTTGACTGGCGAACCCAAATGGGTGCTCAACAAGGGCTCTTTTCATCTGGAAAGAGTGACCACTGTTGTCCCACAGGGCTCTGTCCTCCTGGGGCCAGTTGTTATTCAACATCTTTATCAATGACTTGAATGCAGAATTGGGGGGCATACTTAACAAATTTGCAGATGACACCAATTAGGAGGAGGAGCTAATACCCCCGAGGAAGGATCAAAATTCAAATGACCTGAACAGAATAGAAAGCTGGGCCAAAGCTAACAAAATGAATTCAGCACTGAGCTTGTTCAACTTGTGGTCTACTTGGACTCCTAGATCCCTTTCACACATAGTTTCATTGAGCCAGGTGTCCTCCCATCCTATATCTGTGCATTTTATTTTTCCGCCCTAAGTGCAGTACCTTACATTTCTCTATGTTGAATTTCATTTTGTTAGCTTTGGCCCAGCTTTCTATTCTGTTCAGGTCATTTTGAATTTTGATCCTGTCCTCTGGGGTATTAGCTCCTCCTCCTAATTTGGTGTCATCTGCAAATTTGTTAAGTATGCCCCCAATTCTGTCATTCAAGTCATTGATAAAGATGTTGAATAACACTGGCCCCAGGAGGACAGAGCCCTGTGGGACCCCAGTGGTCACTTCTCTCCAGGATGAAAAGGAGCCATTGTTGAGCACCCTTTGGGTTCGGCCAGTCAACCAATTACAAATCCATGTAACAGTTATTTTGTCTAGCCCACATTTTACAAACTTGTTTGCAATAATGTCATAGGAAACCTTGTCAAAGGTTTTACTGAAATCAAGATACTGTATACTATATCCATAGCATTCCCTTATCTACCAAGCTGGTAATTTTATCAAAGAATGAGATCAGATTTGTCTGGCATGACTTGTTTCTCTGAAACCCGTGTTGACTTTTTGTGATTATGACATTGCTTTCTAGATGTTCACAGACTCTCTGTTTAATGATCTGCTCTAGAATCTTTCCTGTTATTGATGTATTCTGGGAAGGTTGGTTAGAAAACAAACAAAGTTGGTGTAAAGTTGTTTCTGGTGAGCAGAAGGGGGAAATAGCCTTCAGTGTAGCTCATCTGTGATGCAAATCATTGTAAATGTCAGATGCCTTGTGAAGGGAAGAGCTGAGCTGACGTGAGTTCAGCTTTAATTAAGGTTGAAATATTGGAGCTGACTGTTGAGTCTTAGGCAAATTGGCTCAGCCTGTTATCGGGAGGCAGGAAAATTAACTACTCTAGAATTTGGTGAAAACAAACACATTTCTGTCATTGGAAGGTTCCAGCATAAGGCGGTGAATCTCATGCTTGTTTATCCTGGGGGCAAAGGTCAATGATGTGGAGTTTTTGTAATCATATGCAGAGGTGAGCCTACCACTTCCATCTCTGAAAGCCCAGACAAAACTTGACACAGGCAGTCATTGCTTCTGCAGTTCTGAAAAATAAAAGATGAAATAGCATTGGAAAATGGGATTTTATTTTTTAACAACATATGAGAAAAAGCATTTACAAAAGTGTTTTGTCATGTTGGCTCCAAAGAAATCACAGCAGCATATCCTGCCTTCTGAAATGAGAAATTGATTGTTTCCCAGTTAAAGACATACATTACAAATAGTGAGACCCAAAGGCTTTTGAATTATATTGGTGAGGAAGGACTTGTTAAGAGCCTCCTAAACTAGGCAATAAACCAGCTATAATCTCTTGTGGAAACTGAACATGTTTCCCTCATAGGAGTAGCCTAACACTTGGAAATCCATGCCCTGTAGCTGTAAGGACACCACAGGAGTTACTCCTACTAGGATTTCTGATGATGATGTGCCCAGATTTTTGTTTTTGAACCTCAGAAAAACCAAATGTTCATTTGAAAGATCTGGAAGCCATGCCCTACAAGGAGTGGCTTAGGGAGCTGGGTATGTTTAGCCTGGGGAAGAGAAGGTTAAGTGGAGACATGATAGCCATGTTTAAATATTTGAAGGGTTCTCATATTGAGGATTGAGCAAATCTGTTTTCTGCTGCTCCAGAGAATAGGACACAGAACAGTGGATACAAACTACAGCAAAAGAGATTTCACCTCAACATTAGGAAGAACTTCTTGACAGTAAGAGCTGTCTGACAGTGGAAGATGTTTTCCTTGGAAGATGGTGGAGTCTCCTTCTTTGTAAGCTGGATGGGCATCTGTCAGAGGTGCTTTGATTGTGTATTCCTGCATGGCAGAAGAGGGTTGGACTAGATTGTCCTTGGGGGCTCTTCCAACGTTATCGTTCAATGATTCTATGAATATGTCTTATTGCAGATTCAAGGGAAATGGTTTAAGGGTCAATATAAACTTAATTCTATTATATGTACTTCCATGATATTCATAAATAAGAGATCCCTTACACATTCAGAGGCACATCTAATGTGGCTTTTTCTAGTATCATATCAATAGTATAGCGAAAAGCAGCCTTGCAGCTGCTTTTTGAAGTCCTCTTATCCATAAGCCTAAAAGAGCTGCAACACGTGTACCCCTGCAGACAAAACTGAACCAGATGGGTCAGTGGACTGATTCAGTATAAAGCTGCTTCCTTTGCATTAGGGATAGTTCACTCTGCATATCAAATCATGACAGGGAGCCCTTTGTATGTTCAGAGGCCTTCTGTTTAGTGTAGCTTTACTTGTTCCAAGGCTACATCACATATTTGGAAATGGGAGAAATGTGTCCATATATCATATTTTGCATGTACAGTGGGACCTCAGCATCTGTTGGAGTTTGGTTCCAGGACTCCTCATGGATACTAAAATCTGTGGATGTTCAAGTCCCATTAAACACAATGGATAATAAAATGATGTCCCTTATATAAAATAGCCAAATCCAGGTTTGCTTTTTGGAATTTATTTATATATAGGTATAGATCTTTTGAGGAGGGAGCCCACAGTCCTATTTCAGTAATTAGTTAAGACTTCTCAGTATGGACACTGAGGGAACTGCTGCAGTTACCTGCAGCACTTGTGGGATATTTACCTTCTTGCCTACAGATGTGGAGAACTTCACATGCACCAAGTGCAGTTGGTAGCACTCTTGGAAGAGAAAGTCCAGCAGCTGGAGTCCAGAGTAGCTACATTTCAGCATATTAGGGAGCAAGAGGATTTCCTGGACAGAATGGAATGAACGGTCTTGGACAAGTACCACGCAGAGGAAGTTGCTGGGGTGGAGGAAGTCACTTCACATACACAGGAGGAAGACAGCTGGAGGAATGTCACACAGAGAAGTAGGCCAAGAAGTGATTGTTCTGGGAGCTTGCAGATAGAGAATCGATTTGAAGCTCTTTCCCTTATCAAGGAGGACGAGAAAGAACAGCATGGACAGACTTCAGAGACAGAGCAGGGGAGCCTGAGAGTTCCACCAGAGGGAACAGTCGCTGCTAAGCCTCGGAGGAGGCGTGTGGTCGTAGTGGGGGACTACTTGCTGAGGGGTACAGAAGCAGTGATTTCATGTAGAGAAATGTAAGGTACTGCATTTAGGGCGGAAAAATGAAATGCACAGATATAAGATGGGGGAAACCTGGCTGAATGAGACTCTGTGTGAAAGGGATCTAGGAGTCCAAGTAGACCACAAGTTGAACATGAGTCAACAGTGTGATGCAGCAGCTAAAAAGGCGAATGCAATTTTAGACTGCATCAATAAAAGTATAGTGTCTAGATCAAGAGAAGTAATAGTGCCACTGTACTCTGCTCTGGTCAGGCCCCACCTGGAATAGTGTGTCCAGTTCTGGGCACCACAATTTAAAAAGGACATTGAGAAGCTGGAGCATGTCCAAAGGAGTGTGACTAAATTGGTGAAGGGTCTGGAAACCATGTCCTATGAGGAACGACTTAGGGAGCTGGGATGTTTAGCCTGGAGAAAAGAAGGTTAAGAGGTGATATGATCGCCCTGTTTAAATATTTGACGGGATGTCATATTGAGGAGGGAGCTAGCTTGTTTTCTGCTGCTCCAGAGAACAGGAACCCGGAGCAATGGATGCAAGCTCCAGGAAAAGATATTCCACCTCAACATTAGGAGGAACTTCCTGACAGTAAGGGCTGTTCGACAGTGGAACACACTCCCTCGGAGTGTGGTCGAGTCTCCTTCCTTATAGGTCTTCAAAGAGAGGCTGGATGGCCATCTGTCGGGGATGTTTTGATTGAGAGTTCCTGCATTGCAGGGGGTTGGACTGGATAGCCCTTGTGGTCTCTTCCAACTCTACGATTCTATGATTCTAGATATAATATTTTCAAATCATGGATGCTTGAATCTGTGGATAAAGAATCCATGGATGTGGAGGGCTGACTGTACCAGCTCTTTTATGTTTGCCCATTGTCTTGTTTTATAGTTGCAATTCTTGGTGCTAAACTGCCCTGAACATGGTAGTGGAATGGTGGATTATTAATTGAATAAATGGAGCAAAATGAATTTATGCATTCTGATTGTTCAGGAAGCTAGGTATCATCTTTAGGTAATAAAATCTATGTTTCTGGGGGAAAGCAGACAAACACACAAACCCCAAAATGAAGCCTGACATAACTCTTGAAGACATGGTAGCTGATGCTTCAACATTTGACAGAGTGTTTTCCTAGAAGCAAAAAAGGGGAAGGTGCTATTATAACTCATCAGAAAATCATTTTTAAGAGAGTTAGAAAACAGGGGGGGGGGGGGCTGTCTGGTATACTACTGCTGGCATTTCAGAAAAGGATTGGGAAATGGGAGAGGGCTATCTGAGGTACAACTTGTAAGCTTCTGGAGATAAAAGCCAGTGGAGATGATGATGATGATGATGATGATGATGATGATGATGATGATGATGATGATGATGATGATGATGATGATGATGATGATTTATTTGTATTTTCCCGCCTCTCCCAGATGGATCGAAGCGGGATTACAATCGAGCAAAAAGAACAGTATACAAGAATAAAACATAATATTCATCGTTGAAAACAGTTTAAAAACAATACATCATCCTAAATAGAAGAGTGGGGTAAAGTCCTTACAAGAGATTGGGTGGCTAAGCTTGCCGGAAGAGATCCGTCTTCACTGCCCTCTTGAAAGCCTCCAAGGAGGTAATAAGACGGAGCTCTTCCGGAAGATTATTCCATAGTTTAGGAGCCACCGAAGTAAAAGTTCTTTGGGAGGTTGAAACCAATCTAGTTGGATGCACCTTCAACAGATTTTTTTCCTGAAAGTTCAAAGAGTGCGGGGCAGACTATATAGGGAGAGGCGTTCCTTTAAGTAACTTGGGCCTGAGCCATATAGGGCTTTATAGGTAATAACCAATAGCTGATGGGTAGCCAATGAAGATCTTTCAAAATAAGTGTTATATTGTCAAATTTCGAAGAACCAGTGACCAATCTGGCTGCTGCATTTTGTACCAATTGAAGCTTCTGAACTTGGTACAAGTGTAGCCCCATGTAGAGTGCATTACAGAGATTACCAGTGTATGTACCACTGCTTCAAGGTCCCCTCGGTCCAGGTAGGGACGCTGTTGACGGATCAACCGGAGTTGGTACCAAGCACTCCTGGCTGTCTCATCTACTTGAGATGACAATCAGTGAAGAGTCCAGGAGAAGATTGCCAGCAGTGTCTTTTTCCTGACATGCTAATTTTCCAAGTGTAAGGATTTAAAAATAACAACAACAGGGAGAAGGGATGCTGGTTAGGGCAGGCCCAGTGAGTAATGTTGAAACCTCAGGTGAGGCAACCCAGACCCAAGTTTGTGTTCATAGCAAGACTGGCCATAATCTCATTTACCCATACCACTGTTTTACAGGATACGTGTGCCATTATAGCTTAGATCAGGGGTCGGCAACCTATGGCCTGCGGGCCAGATCCGGCCCGGTGAGGCCTTGGGACAGGCCCCAGCCCGGTCCTGCCGCCGATTGCCGCCCCCGCCGCAGCTTCCGCGCCGCTCTGGGTGCCATTTTGAGTTTGCCCCCCCCCCAGTTGTCTGAGGGACAGCAACCCCGCCCCCAGCTCAAAAAGGTTGCCTACCCCTGGCTTAGATTTTACAGATAGACTTAAGAGAGTATTACTGCTCCAAAGCCTCTACAGGTTCTTCTTAGTGGTCTCTGCAAAGCACACAAATGGGTTATTCTGCACCTGTGCAGCATTTCCGGATCCTACTGGAATTGCTAGGGAAGACTTTTTGGCGGTAGCTCCACCCACCCTTTATATAGGCAGGCGGTCTTCCCACCCTTTTTCAGTTCCTTTTGTCCACCGCGTGAGCAGCTTAGGAACCTCACTCAGGAATCGCTCCTTCCTTAGCTTTCAGTTTCGTTTACTGCGTTTGCTCTGACTTCGTTTTGCCTTTGACGTCTCTTTTGGATTGTGACTTGGACTTCTTTTTGGACTCTGACTAACAATAACAACTCGGACTCCTTGACTATCCTCTCTCTTCGTCTCTTGGATTTGTTGAAAATGTCTGCGCACTCTTTTAAGAAGTGCTCTGATTGTGGGACTAACATCCCGGCACTCGATGGACACTCTTTGTGCCTCCTCTGCCTGGGCGAGGGCCATGTCCTCGCTTCTTGCCCTCATTGCATGGCCTTCACTCCACAGGCCAGGAAGAATAGGGAGATGCACCTGAGATCCATGCTCTACACGTAAATTTTGAAGCCTCCCTCCTCCTCTAGAGCCTCTGCCAAGGCTGCCGCCGCCACCGCTAAAGGCAACCTCCCATCTCTGGCTTCTGGGGTCCCTGCCAAGGCTACTGCTGCCGAGGGCCCCTGCCAAAGCTACTGCAGACGAGGGCAAACCCCATACGGATGTCTTTGGGTCCCAAACCCCAGACAAACCGAGGTCCATGGACCAGGATGTGGCTGGCCACCCATGCTCATTGAAGAGGAGTAAGTCTTCTGAGTCCTCCAAACTGGACAAAAAGAAGCACAAGTCCCGGGACAAGTCCACCACCCCGCAAAAAAGCCTCGTCTTTCTGCGGGCTCCGACACCAAGCGCCGATCCCACACCGACGTGCCATCCCAGCCAGCCGAAACTGACCAGGCTTCGGTACCGTGTGCCCAACCAGCACCTCTGACTCAGATGTCTCCTGGTCCCGACTCTCGGGCCCGCCCCAAAACGACCACCTTTTTGCATTCCCTCACCGATCCCTACCAACTCTCGGAAGGCGAAGAGGAAGCTTCCCCCCTCACCCACACAGTGATCCCAGACCGACTCTCCCAGACTTCGGAGGTCGTTTACTTCGAGGATGAGCAAGATTACGACACATCCTCTGTCATTGTTGAACCTTCCAGACAAGACGTCGTCTTTGATCAAGCCACAGGCTCTTACTTCCTGCTTCTTGATCCGTCTGAAGTGCATGGTGGCCTGTTTGTCTCAACTTTCCAACCAGTTGAACCCACCAAGGTCATCTGCTGCATCCATTCCATCTCGGTCTCGCCTCTCCTCTGCCTCCCGAGTGGAACTGTCCTGTCCCGTGCAGTCGACCTCTGCTGTCTCCTTGCAAGTTTGCCCTTCATTGCCGGTACCGATAGCCTCTCAGACCCGGACCAAGGCCAGATCACTCTTCGCTGAATCTGCAGACCACTCCGTCTTGGATTACACCTGACCACTCCAGCCACTCTCCTTGGCACTGCTTGAGACTCCCTCCTCTGACGACATCTTCTCATTTTCCAAGCAGATGATCCAGATGGGCAAAACTTTGAACATTGAGGTCCTCCATGAAGACTCTCAAGCTCTTGACCCTATTGATGGAAGGGTTTGTGACAAGCTTCCAACTCCAACCTCTATTGTATTCCTGCCATCCATGTCCAGAACTGTAAAGAGTTTTTGGCCCACTTTGTCTATGACCCAGCCTTCCATCAGGAAATTAGACAATCTCTACCGTATTTCACCCTTAGAAGAGATCTGGCTTTTTGAACATCCTTGCCCTAACTCGGCCATTATGGAAGCCTCCCAGGTCCCCTCGGCTCCAAAGACAGCTCTGACCCCCAATGACAAAGAGGGTCGTAAGCTTGACACCATAGCACGGAAGTCCTACGCCTCTGCGGTCTTAGATCTTAAAATACAAAACTATTCAGCGTGCATGGCTACCTACCAACAGCAGCTTTGGGAAAAGGCTCTTCCCCTCTATGAAGACCTCCCTGAGAACAAGAGGCGGACGGCCATGGCCATCCATGCAGAGGCCCACGCATTGTCCTCACACCAAATTTCAGCTGCCCGACACTCTGCTGACTGTGCCTCCTGACAGCTTTCGGGCTCCTTGGCCCTCCGACACCATGCCTGGCTCAGGTCTTCGGATCTCACACCTCAGGCCAAACAGGCCATTGAAGAGCTCCCCTTTGACGCCACGGGACTCTTTGATAAGGAGACTGATGAAAAACTTGACTACAAAAACAAAATGAAGAACACAGCCCGTAAATACGGTATGTCATCTTCCTCCACTTCTCGCTCTCCTTTCTCTCAATGTCGTTTGGGATGGCAAAGACCCCCCTACCCCCCCAACCAGGGTAGATCCAACCAGTCCTTGGACTACCAACAACAGTGCTTCCCTTCCCAAGAACAAGGAAAGTGCCAGCAAAAGCAGAAGTACAAACAGCCCTTCCACAAAAAGGAAAATTCAGAACAAGGCAGACGCCACTTCTGAAGTTCCTCAGCGCACTCCATTCTGTCAACCCCCTTCGGGGATCGCCTGGCCCACTTGCACCATTCTTGGGCCTCCATAACATCTGACTCTGACATTGTCTGTAGGGGTTACGCCCTGGAGTTGCAATCCCCTCCCTCAAGGGGTATCATCCTCACCACCCTCCCCTCAGACACCCTTCTTGATGAAGTGCGCTCCTTGTTGCAAAAAGGGGGCATTGAGCCCGTCTCTCCATCCCGGACCCAACACTGTCTATTTTCCAGATAGTTCATTGTCTCCAAAGCCACAGGTGGCCTCCGTCACATCTTGGACTTGCGTTTCTTAAACTCTTTCATGGCCTACAAGAGTTTCCATATGGTAACCTTGGCTTCCATCTTGCCTCTTCTACAGGAGTCAGACTAGTTCACCACCTTGGACCTTCGGGATGCCTATTTCCACATCAGCATCCGAGAAGACCACCAGGACTTTCTTGTCTTCTGTCGGCCCTGACTGTTTTCGGTACTGAGTACTGCCCTTCGGACTTTCCTCCGCACAAGTGTTTTCACAAAATGCATGGCGGTCGTAGCCACATACCTCCGCCAACAAAACATCATCATCTTTCCTTACTTAGACGATTGGTTGTTCGTGGCCCCATCCAGACGGATGCTCCTCTCCCATCTCGACTCAGCACTCTCCCCCCTTCATCATTTGGGACTCATGATCAACAAATAAAAATCCACCCTCTGCCCAGATCAGCGGGTGCACTTCCTAGGAGCCACCTCGGACTCCAAAACCTGCAGAGCATACTGTACCTCCCTCACGACAGGTTCCTTAATCTCAGGTCTGCAATCCGTCGTTGCCTTGCCTTCTGGTGCATCACTGTCTGAACAGCTCAGGTAGTCCTTCGCCATATGGCATCCACCATGTATGTCATACTGTGGGCCCGTCTCCGCATACATCCTCTCCAGTCATGGCTCCTATCAGTTTTCAACCTCGTCTTCGACAATCCACAGAAGTGGCTTACTGTGCCAAGGCCTATCACCCTCTCCCTCCACTGGTGGCTCAATCCACAGAATGTCTTGATGGGCATCCCCTTCCTCCTGCCACAACCTCAGTCTTCACTGACCACTGATGCCTCAAACACGGGCTAGGGAGCCCATCTCAACGACCTCGCTGTCCACGGCACATGGTCCCCAAAAGAGCACCAATTGCATATCAATGCACTTGAGATGCTAGCGGTTCAAAAAGCACTCAAAGCTTTCGAACCTTCTCTGCGGAACCAGGTTGTCCTCCTCCTCACAGACAACACAACCATGATGTATTACATCAACAAGCAAGGCGGTACCAGGTCAACCACTCTTCTTGGCCTCACCCTCCAAATCTGGAACTGGTGCATCCAAAGGCAGATCACCTTGCAAGCCATATATCTCCCTGGAGAGGAGAACGAACTGGCAAACAAATTGAGCAGAGCTCCAGACTCTTGTCACGAGTGGCAACTGAATCCTCAAGTCACCCTTCACCTGTTTTCTCTGTGGGGAACTGCAGACGCCAACCTTTTTGCCTCGCATCTCAACACTCAATGCAACCACTTCTGTTCCAGTATCCCTTCACCTCAGTCCCAAGGGGATGCCTTCCTTTTCCAGTGGTCCGGCAAAATGTTCTACACCTTTCCTCCATTTCTTCTCATCACCATAGTAGTAGCAAAGCTACGAACGGACAGATCAGACGCGATCCTGATCACCTCTTGGTGGCCAAGACAGCTGTGGCTTGCCCTGCTTCTCCACCTCTCTCAGAACCACTTCTGGCCTCTGCCTCTCCATCCCAACCTTCTCACTCTTCACGATGGTCGGGTTCGCGCCCCTGACGTGGACACTCTCCATCTTGTGGCGTGGAGGATCCTGCCCAGACCAGGTTCTCGGTACCGGTCCAAGAAATCATTTTGGCTTCCCAAAAGCCTTCCACTTAGTGCTCCTACACCTTCAAGTGAGAAAAAAAATTGGCTGTTCTGTCCTCAGCAGGACTCACCTCTTCGGAGGTCACCGTCTCTGTCGTTTTGGACTTCCTCCACCACCTCTCAGCACCTGGACTTTCCATTTCATCCTTAAAATGCTACCTCGTGGCCATTTGTGCACACTTTCAATTCTCCGGCCGCCCATCCTTCTTCACTGACCCACTTGTGAAGAAATTTCTCAAAAGCATTACCAACCTCAAGCCACCAGCAGTAATCTTTACTCCCTCTTGGGACCTGCACCTCGTTCTCGCAGCATTCGCTACCTCACCATTTGAACCTCTGGCTTCCTGTGATCTCAGGCTCCTCACCTGGAAGACAGCCTTTTTGGTAGCCATCACCTTGGCATGCCGGGCCAGTGAACTCTGTGCCCTCCGTACAGATTCTCCTTACTTGAAATTTTTTAAGGACAAGGTCGTCCTCCATCCAGACATTTCCTTTCTACCAAAAGTTGTGTCCACCTTTCATCTCAGTCAGGATATTATTCTCCCGATGCTAGCCCCGACCACCGACACCGACCGCTGACTCCAGTCCTTTGATGTCAGGCGGGCGCTAGCCTTCTACCTCGACCGGACTGCATCTTCTCATCGTTCCCCCAGACTTTTCATCTGCTATTCCAACCCCAAAATGGGGCTTCCAGTCACACCTCAACGTTTCTCCAAATGGGTGACTTCCACAATCCTTCTCTCTTACGGGATTTTTGGGAAGACTCTGCCTGCTCGAATTCGAGCCCATTCCACCAGGGCGGTAGCTTCATCTTCAGCCTTCCTCTCCGGAATTCCCTTGGAGGACATTTGCAAGGCTGCGGTATGATCACAACCTCTGACCTTTTTCAAGCACTACCGACTTGATACCAGACACCAACATGAAGCAGCCTTTGGCAGAGCTGTTCTCCTTTACGGAATGCACTAAAGTTAGTTGGCACCTGTCAAATATCTGACAATCACACTGTTTTTCTGGTTTAATAATTGCTTTAGTGCCAGGACTCTCCCTCCTCCACAGAGGAACAAGCTTGCCAGTCTAACCCATTTGTGTGCTTCGCAGAGACCACAAAGAAGGACAGGTTGCTTACCTGTAACTGTAGTTCTTCGAGTGGTCATCTGCGAATCCACACAAATCCCGCCCATCCTCCCCTCTGTCGTGTCCTTCTCTCTTCCTTGTCTGCTCTTACAGCGGACCTTTTTTGGAACTGGGAAAGGGCGGGAAGACCTCCTGCCTAAATAGAGAGTGGGCGGAGCTACCACCAGAAAGTCTTCCCCAGGGATTCCAGTAGGATCTGGAAATGCTGCGCAGGCACAGAATAACCCATTTGTGTGGATTCGCATATGGCCACTCAAAGAACTACAGTTGCAGGTAAGCAAACTGTCCTTCTTAGCTAATATGGGGGTTCAATCAAAGTTCTGCCCTGTGTTCACTGAGATAGTTTGGCTCATTGTTTTCTTAGTTTGGAGGTCGGTGTATTAAAAAAAACCTTTTCTGGACAAAACATACTTAAACAACAGTGGGTACCTTGCCATGGAGATGTGAATTCTTTTGAGAAAGAGGGAGGGAGGGAAGATGACTTTGGGAAGGACCGGTGAAACAAAAAGTGGCTCTGGTGCCATCCATATTTATTATACAGAACAGAACGTTACATTTTACAAAACTGTCTATTTTTAATGAAATTACACTTTATTGGTGGATATTAAAATGAAGATACAATTTGATGATAACACAGACATAGCCATGTTAGTCTGTTTCTGCATAAAGAGAAATAAAGGAATCCTGAGATGGAGAAAAAGAAAGCTTAAGCTTTCATGGACTCCACTCCATCAGATCCAACTGATGGACTGACTCCACAAAAGCCAATATGTTCAGACAGATGGGCAGATGCAACCTAATTAAACAACCAAACATCCAAATTATAGCAACGGTGACCTCTAACAACGGTTATTTAAATAAAAAGAAAAGAAAGAATTAACATGAAACACGCATTCCCGCTTAACAGTATACTCAGTAACTACAACTGACATCTAGGTTTATTATCTGTTTAACATAATAAATATTCCTACTAAATCATATTGAGTATGACTTGTTTTATATTTTCAAATGGATTGGTTAGGTTCCCATGTGTAAAAACTGATACAGTTCTTCCATGTATCTTTGTCAAGAAGCCTTTCTTTCCTTCTTCTCTTGTGGAAAAAGTTTACTGTTTCCAGTGGCCCCAAGCCCACCTGTGAGAAACATGAGTCCGTCTTCTGATATTTTGCTTAACTGGAGTGTGTGATGAAGAATGTTTTGATGGAACAAGTCTCCTTGTTGAAAAGGAAAAGAGAAACCCAAGAGGAGAGCAAATCCATACTCCCCGAGCTTGCCCCAAGCCCACATAGCAGTGCTGGCTGTAAATCACTAGTCGTTGTTGGCCACTTGTCTGAGATCTTTTGTTGCCTCCCATCTGGCTTAATATGCAAATAACAGAATGCATCCTCAGGATGTTTTTGCCACATAAGTTTTGCCTTATTTTTCTTGTTCTTGAAGGTCCATCCTCAAATGACAAGGCCGAAGCAAAAGCAGGAGGCATCCCCAAGGTGTCTGGGCTAGAGCGCAGTCAGGAACTGAACACTGACGTGCCCTTTGTGCTGCCACTCCACAGCCCACCGGCATCCACTACCATCGTGACTTCCAACTCCTCTGCACCCACATCAAGTGCTTGGGCAAGCCCTTTATTGAAAAAAGAGCCACTGATCTCAGCACCAGCACCTCCAAGACTCACCCCTCAGCCGCAGTCTCAGCCTCACTCACAGCCTCAGCTGTTGCCCGAGCTTCGGACGCAGCCTCCAAGCCACAACTTTCCTTCTCTCAGTTACCAAGTGCACCACCAGGTGGCCCACAACGGACTCAATAATATCAGGTGGGTACGTGGGTAGACTGTCTTCAGTAAGTGCTCTGCTGTCTGGAACCCTCTAGTTTGAACATTGCAGTTTAAATCTTACAATGATTCTTGAAACCTCCCCAACACACACACACACATGTTCATCTTGGAAAATATAAAGTTTTGTGAGCTTATTGAATGCCTGAGAAACTTCAAGAGGTTTAGTAAGCACCCAAGAGATTTTCTTCTCCTGACAGTTCTCCCTCTTCACAAACACCCACAAACCACGCTGAAATTTTAACCTTTAGAAGCAAACTAGATCCCCTGGTACACAGACCTATCTAACCACACTGTTTTCAACGTATCAGTTTGGCTGTGACATTGAAATGCAAGCTCTACCTTGTGTTGCGATAGGATCCAATTCTCATTTTGCACACATTTGCAATAATGTATTTCAGAATGAGGAAAGGTTCACAGTAGTCTTAGAAGTGGACTAGAAGGGAAATCCTAGGAGGGTAGAGTGGATATTTGAATAGGAAAGAGAAGCCCCTTGAAAACATATATGAAAGATGTCCTCCAGAGAATACTGCCCTGTCTGCATGGGCCAAATAAACTGGCCTCCCCCATCATCTTGACAACGCACAACCCATTCTGTGCCAAGCCCAAGAGTATACCCCTGTTAAAATGGGTTTAAATAACTCCCTGTTTGCTCTGGATCTTCCTGGATGATCCAGAGCCTTCCATTCTGATGCCAGACAGCAACTCACCACCACCATGGCCATGCTAGACAGCACAGTAGGATGTCTGTGCGAAAAGCTTCCCAGCATTGGAACAGAGGGACCCAGGTAACAAGGGAGGCTGGGACAGCTTTGGGGCCAGGATAATCTGGGCTGCCCTTGGAGTGTCCTGGCCAGTGCAGACAGACTTTCCTTGTTCAAACTGGAGCTCAACAGTTCCAAGAGATTGGGTCAAGTGTTTTGCTCGGACACTTTCCTAGATGCTGTTGCTTTGCAGAATGTTACTATAATTCTGATGTCTTTCTAATGGCTCTCTCTCTCTCCCCATCCCTCCCTGTCCTTTTTTTTATTTCCACAGCAGAAGCAGCAGTGCCAGTAGCACAACAAGCATTAGCCTCCCAAGACACCTCCCCCTCCCACCTCAGATCCCTCCCCATCATCCCTCTGGTCCAGCTTTACCCCTCTCCATCTCTAACCTTGCTGCCTCGCATTTCCCTCTCAGATCTCAGTCCCAACACCAGCATCATCCGGCCATGTTTGCCACCCCTCCTACGCTGCCACCTCCTCCAGCAATACCCACCAACAGCCTTGTGATCCCAGGTCACCCTGCAGGTAGGTTCTACCATCCCACTGGGTTTCGTACTAAGATTGATTCCCCTTTTCATGCACTATAAAACTGTCAGGCTGAGTACATAGATCAGGAGAGGCGAAACCAAAATGCCAGCCATCCACTCTAGTTGGGCTTTCAAAAGCAGCAGGAAACATTATTGTAATTGGTAAGGCATAATGAACCAGACCTCAAAGCGAAGTGGTATAATAGTGACTCTTTATGCTCCACCCCTGTTGTGGACTGGGCAGCATATCCCTCTGGAGACAAGCTGAATTCATAGCATTCTTAGTCTTCCAAATATTACAGAAGGTCTAAAAGAAGTTAATCAAATGACCTTTCCAAATAGAAATGTTTCTCCTTCTGTTGCCATTTGTGTGTGAGTGGGAAAGGGAGGTTGGGGGAGGGAGATGGTCAAACTAGAAGTGGCTAAAAATACAGATGAAAGAAAAAAAAGCAGAATGAAATGAAGCAAGAAAACCCCTTCTTAGGAGCATAGAATCTGCCCTATCCCAAGTCAGTTATTTGTCCATCTCTCTCAGGATTTTCTTCTAGCTGGCAATGGCTTCCCATGGTCTTAGGCAGAGAGAGGTCTTTCCCATCACTTTACCTGGTCCTTTCTGTCAGGAGATGCCAGGGGTTGAACCTGAGCAACTGTACATGCAAACATGGGCTCTACCTCTGAGTTATGGTCCCTGAACTCAACATACTCAGGAGGGAAAGCTGGGGAGTAAAGCCTACTTTGAAAAAAGCCCTGTCCCCCCTTTTTTTTTTATCTTGATTCTGTTTGAGCAGAAATAAAACTTTTCAAAGGATGACATGGCTGAAAATGCTAAGTTCAGCACTCCTCTCCTGTAACATACAATATCATTGATCCCCTATTGTCACATCATCATGTTTTGCATTTCCCTGATCTTGCTTGGTATTACTGGCTGCTGCTGACTGGGCAAGGAAGTAGTCAACATAATGGCATCACAACACAGGGTAAATGATGCTACCTGTTACAACACAAAGGGGTGCCAGTTTTGATGGCAAGCCCCATGTTGCATGCTTCTTTATGCAACACTTTTTACTAAAAATCTTATCCCCAAACCCCAATCCTTGTTCTTTAAAATATTGTTTGCTGTTTCATCATTACAGGAGAGGGAGCTTGAGTGCTCTTTGTGATAAATTTTTGGATGCAGAACAATTCATGGAAAACCTTCAGCTGGGAAAAGGAGTAAAGTAGTCATTGTCCTGTGAGACATTTTTGCCACTAAGCAGGAGGCGGGAATTAACATCTGGGTGAAGTGATGAAGCGCAGCTGGGCAAGAAAGATTTTCTGCTTAGAATCCCAGTAGTAGTCAGCGATCTTGTCCCTGAAAGACAAATGGACCTTGCGTTCTCTATTTATAACAGTGGTTTGCGCCATCCTTTCAGGCTGCTCCATACTTCCCTCCTTTGCATATCAGAACTTCACAGCTGGAATTCTGTTGCTGCACTATTGTTGAGGAGGCACACAAAGATGGTGGCGGCAAGAGGGAAAAGGTCGTGGGCCCCACCATGAAGAAAAAACCATTGGAGAAGGAACTGCTCAGAGGCAGCAGAATTTCCCCAACGTCACTTGACACCACTCCAAAACTCTTGAAAAAGTCCACCCATGGGCATAGTGCATCACCAGAATTCCAGCTTTAGCTCTCTAGAAAAGGTAAAGAAGAACTTTCACTTTGTAAAACAACATATGAGAAGTTTCCTGTATAATCCTTATATATACATACATTTCTGCTTCAGCCACTAAAACAGCAGCTTTATAATTTCCCCATTACCTTACAGCTGTTTCTGTGGCAGCTGGAGTCTTCTGTGGTGCTCCTACCCACTGGGCCCCTTTTTGATCTGGCATTTGACTATCCCAGCAGGGATTAAAGCGGACACACATTTATACTAATGTCCCTCTTCTGTTTCCTACAAAAGCCAGTTAACAAGTGAGAAAGGAGGGAACATTTTTAACTGTTGAAAGCACTGATGCCCCCCCCTCCTTTCCTCAGTCTGAATCTAAATGTTAAGGAAGGAGAAAATCCATCCCCCAACAAGACTGTCCAAAGGGACCTTTAGAAACAGATTTTCTGTTCAGCTTGTGTGTGTCTGTACCTTTAGGTTTGCTGTTGACTTACGGCGACCCCATGAATTTCATAGCGTTTTCATAGGCAAAGAAAAATCAGTTGTGGTGTTGCCAGTTTCTTTCTCTGAAATATAGCCTACACAGCTAATACTGTATTCTGGAAACTGAAGCTGCAAGGTCACTGGATTGTATACTGAGTGGCCTACTCCATCTATAATTTCTTCACCAGTTTAAGGCAAAAGAAACTTAGGCTGCATCCACACTGCAGTAATAATCCAGTTTGACACTACTTTAACTGTCATGGTTCACTGCTATGGAATTCTGGGAATCGTAGTTTGGTGAGACATTTAGCCTTCTTTTGTCAGAGAGCTCTGGTGCCACAATAAGCTACAATCCCCAGAACTCCATAATATAGAGCCATGGCACTTAACATGGTTTATTTCTGCAGTGTGGATGCAGCCTTAGGAACACTCTTACAGAAGCAATGTAGCTAGGACAAAACATGGTGGAAATGTTCACTCACAGGTTGATATTAATTTACAACCCATTGTAAAGGAGCTGTGGGATACAGTTGTGTTTTCCCTCCCCCAGGGAGAGTTCAGAAAAAAACTTTTTTAAAAAAAGAAAAATAGATGTTACTTTTGAAACATACAATACGTTCTCTATAACTTGGAGTAACATAAAATTATCTTGGGTTTACTTTTTAAGATTTAATTTCTTGTAAAATAGAGCTACAAGACTTCAATTGTAAGGAACAACTCAGCTATAAGGAATCGCTTTCGTTTTGCCAGTTTATGAGGAGCAGGCAAACATCCAATAAAAACAGAAGAAACTGTTGATATTAATAAAGAAAAATTATTTTCTCTCCCCTCAGACCTATTTCTCTCCCATCAGACCATTTGATCTTGGAAGCTAAGAAGGGTCAATCCTGGTTAGTACTTGGATGGCTAACAGGTGCTGTGGGCTTTATTTCAGAGGAAGGAACTGGCAAAACTACCTCTGGGTATTTCTTGTCTTAAAAAACCCTATGAAGTTCAAGGGTTCGCCATAAGTCAGTAGGTGACTTGAAGTCTCCCATAGTGCCAAGCAGACATAAAGCGTTAATTCCCATTAAAAAAACCTGAAAAAAAGGGAACTAAGGGGCTCTACAGACCGCCCCTTTCCTGGCCGGATCGGGGCTGTGGAAACCTCATGCCATAGCCCCAATCTGGCCTTTGGAGGGCACAAAAAGGAGCCACAAAAAGCAGCTCCTTTTTGCTCTCTCCAAAGGGTGCCATAGCCACAGTGGCATGGCTCTATGGCACTCCTTCCGTGCTGCGTCATCTAGATGCAGCGCCAGACCTGCGCCATGATGCCACACACCGTCCAGAGAAGCGTGCAGCATCATGGCACCCTGGGGCAGAGTCAGGGCATGCGTCATCAGGACACTGCGCCCCAACTCCACCCATAGGCCAGCCTATCGGGCCGGTCTGTATAGGGTCCAAGTCCAAGAATTGCAGTGATATAAGATACTGTACTTTACAAAGTTTTATCCACAAATCAACCTGATATATAGGTTTTTTTAAATAATTGCCAGGGGGATATAAGAACACTTCCTTTTAAATATTTTATCTGTCATTTTAAAAGTAAATTTCTCATATTCATTTTTTTTGGGGGGGGAACAGGTTGGAAGGGGGATTTCTACTTTTTTTGTAGGCCTTCCCTTCTCTAAACTGTTGTTTGCTGTACTATCTAAATCGGACACATCAGTCATGGCCGTTGACTGTACACCACAGGCTGCAATGTATAAACTTGTGGAGCTAAGTAGTGAACAGATAGAAAATGAAAGCACGCAGGTAAATCATAACTTTCCAGCTGGTAACTCAATAGTATCTGTGACCTTTTAACCATAGTTATAATACAAACCAGAAGCCAGTGTGGCATAGTGGCTTGAGCGCTGGACTACGACTGGAGACTAGGGTTTTAATCCCTGCTTGGCCATGAAATCCACTGGGTGACTGTGGGCAAGTCACATCCTCTCTTCCTCAGGGGAAGGCAATGGCAAACCTCCTCTGGACAAATCTTGCAAAGAAAAACCTTAGGTCGGAAATGACTTGAAGGACACAGCACACAAACACATAATACAAACCATGTTAACATAACATCTGAATTGGACCTGTATCATAATGCTGGGGCAGACCATAATCAAGGGCCTTATATAAAGACCTAGAAGGAGTGTTCTCCAGCTCTGAGGTTTAAGCTAGTTAGTGCTGGAATTCAGACAGTTCTGCTTTCTTGACCAGACAAGAGCAGAAGACCTGTCTCATAATAATTATACCAGATTTGGCCACTCATACAGGCTACTGCTGCATGTCACCATTCAGTTTCATTAATACAATACAATGTTGCAGTGTAGGCAACACAGGGCCACATGTACCCCAAGTCTCCCTTGTTGCTTCCAAAATCGCTCCTGAAGCACTGAATTTTTCAACGACATAGTCATAACTTGTAAAATTTAACAAAAAAAGGGAAATGGAATGAGACAGTGGCAGGGGATTATGAGTGGTTGCAAGGTCCAGTGCAGCCCACCCCTAATGCAGAGGTGTCTTTGTGCGTATGTGCCTTCAAGTCGTCTGTTGACTTACAGCAATTCCATGAATTGCATTTCCTAGGCAAGGAATCCTCAGAGATGGTGCCAGTTCCTTCCTCTGAAACAGGCCTATAGCAACTGAGATTCATTGGCAGTCTCCCATCCAAGTATTAACAAGGGCTGATCCTACTTAGCTTCCAAGATCAAACATCCTCTGGTGCCTTTAGGGTATTTAGACCATGATGCAGAAGCCTTTAGGCTTTTATATTCCTCAGAAGTTTAATAGTCCAGATTCCAACCTTAGATTTTTAACATCACAGGTTCAAGCTAAGTGCCCCTGGTATCTTTTGTAGGGATCAAAAAAAGTCACCCCTGCCATGAAAGTACTAGATTGCCTTAGGCATGCCTGTGTATCTAAGCCTTAGACCCATCTTCAATATGAAGAAAATGATTCTGAAAGTTGTTGTAAAGATTACAAGGTGAAGTATTTGGGGAGGGACCACAGCACAGTGGCTGAGTCTATGCATATGTTCACTCCCTGGAATTGCCAGTTAAAAGGATCCAAAGCATGCACTCTAGCATTGAGCTATGGTTCTTCCTCTCAATGAGGAGCTGCGTAACAAGTGATGGAAACTTTCTCTGCCTGAGACCCTGGAAAGTTGCTACCAGTCAGAATAAACTATACTAGGCTAGACAACTGTATAGTATAGCCTGATATAAGGGAACGTCCTATTGAAACACTCTAAATTGTTGTGTAAATTAAATATTATTATTGTCCACGCAACAAATGAATTGGCTTTCACATCCACCTAATGGCCACAAGCCAGAGCTCTCTGGGACCCTGATGCACACACCATGACAGTTCTATAATTTAATGGAGAATCCTTGTTGTGAATACAGACTACTCCCCTTCATGGCAAACAGGAAGGCAGTCCCTGACTGCACTAGCCCACTCAGTGCACATCATCGCACCCGCTTGTGTGCCAGCCCCAACGCATCGCAGCCAATACGAGATGGAAACTAGTTCGGCCTGCCTGCCATCTTGCATCCCTGTTACAGTCTCTCTGCGTAAGTGCTTTGCCACTGCAGTTGCTGCTATTTTGTGCCCCTAGACACTCACTTTTTGTTCTCTTTGCTGATAAAGATGACGCTGCAATGTCATACTGAAGTCTGGAGTCAGCTGCAAATCCATCAGGGTGGCTTCAAGTCTTTTAAAGAAACCAGATACTGAATCACTTTGCAGCTGCCAACTTTTAAATCCATTGCGCTTTCCCTTCACCCCTCCCCCAGGAAAACACAAAGTGGATTATCTTGGTACTGACAGAAGTATCCAGGTGCTTAAGCCAGGCCAGATTCCCCACCCCACCCCATCCCCATTTTTTATATATGTTCTATATTGTTCTTGTTATTGTTAGTATTACTATTTTGTCATTCTCATCATCATCATCACCACCATCAATCACTAGAGTCAAACTTATATGTGAGTAGAGTCACATATAAAGTGCAATCTATTCGCTTGCGTTTTTTCAAAAAACCTGGAAGGTGCTATAAAATATTGTACGTAAAAACACCAAAACATTGAGGGGGGATGCTGATCCCTCTCATTATCCATGGTTTGCCTCCCCCAATTCTCACCCCCCATGGCACTTTTCACCTGAGCTTAGCTCTGATGCTAGAAGTGAACTGGGGGGAGAGTAGTTAGAGGGAGAGGTTAAGGCAGCCTTCTCCAACCTGCTACACCCCAGGTGTGTTGGACTACAACTCTCATGGTTCATAGCCATTTTGTGGTCCAGCAGTTTGGGGGGTCACCAGGCTGGTGAAGCCTGGTTTTGGGTGGGCAAGATTAATGCCTATCCTTGCTGATTTGGGTGTCAATAAAGTAGTTCTGGTACTGTCACATCTAGTTTGGCCCATGGTTTTTCCTCTGAAGATGTTAGATATGGATTATAACTATTTATAATGTATTTTACAGCTTACTACCCCGGGGATCTTGAGACTGAACAGTCTTCTTCCTTGCTATTCCATCCTAAGTTAAAAGTGTTACTGTCTGTTATTAGTGCTAAATAATCTTGGAAGGAGCCCTCCTTTTGGGGCAACAGCAGCTGCTTTCGGAGGCTATGAAGCAAAACTTGTCATGGTATTTAACACAAACCATAAGTGATCGTTACTGCCTTATAGATAAACCTTTTTTCTTTTATTTAGCAGTAGCCTCTGCTCCGACATCGCATACACTGCCTGCTATTTGTCTTTTGCCCTCCATGGACTCGTGCAACTCTAATCCTGCAAATTATTTTGATTGTATTGGAAGTAATAGGAGCTGATTTTTTTCTGAACCAGAAGGAGTATGTGTTGTGTCAGGTTCTCTTTTCAGAAAAAAAAGCCAGAGCCAAGAAGTGCCATCAGTAACTACTAGCCAGGAGAGCAAGGGTTGTAATACTATGCTAGGTCTGGAAATGTAAGAGCTGTGTCCCTTTAGCATAACAACCCATTAGCTTACTTTTGACTCCTCTTTTCATTGAAGGAAATTTGAAAGCAATGCAGCAGTAAACGTACTAACTTTTAATTTCTGAATTGTTTGTGAAAATGTTTGTGAAAATG
The DNA here is from genome assembly GCF_019175285.1 of Sceloporus undulatus. Classification (NCBI taxonomy): domain Eukaryota; kingdom Metazoa; phylum Chordata; class Lepidosauria; order Squamata; family Phrynosomatidae; genus Sceloporus; species Sceloporus undulatus. Next base: position 9,065,153 of record NC_056531.1, read on the forward strand.
TCCTCTGTACCCCCTTCCTAGGGAGCCTCTTCTCACCACTATACAGAATTAGTGCTTCCTTTCTAGGAAGAACTTGAACTCTATGGCAATTGTTTCTGTTACATTGAGAGAATAGGAGCTGAAAGTGTTGGTAAAGAAATAAGAGGGAAGCGGCAGAGAAGAAGGGGGTATGAATTTATTTCCAAAAGCATGTGTGAACAGTATAGAAATGTCTTCCTTTATTTATTAGTAGTACCTGTGGCTCTTTCTATGCAGCAGCAGTTATATAGATAGTTAAACACACACACACAGCTGTTTGTATTTGTGGTTTTACCTCAAAAGTACTAGAACCACAGGCAACTGAATCAAAGAGCTCTTCTTATTTTAAGTCAGTGTCATGAAATTTGAATCTTCCAAAATACTGATGGACTTCACCTGTTTACAGTCTGAAAGCCATTTTGGCATGCACTTAGCCATAGTCCCAAATGTGATTCACAAGAAAACGTTAAGCATGGTCCTCTAGCAGTAAGTAATAGCTTTTATTTATTCCACTGCCATTTATTGTATCCTTTAGAGAAATCCTGTTTCTCCTTCAGGATGGTTAAAACAGGTTTTGAACTGAATTGCAAGCAATTAAAAGTTAGGCCATTAACTGCCTTTAACATTTTGAAATGGACTCCCTGTGAATGGGGGGATCTCTAAATTGCTTATGAAGTATTTGTCACTTACCTGTTTTTTCACCTGGAGCAACTCCCTTCTAGGGAGAGTAGCTGCCCCGTAACAGCCTGCAATTGCAGGGGATGGGGAAAAGGCTAAAGCAGGTTGAATGTATTACCTGGGTGCCTACACCAGCATGTAAGTTTACAATGAACCATGAGGAGGCCCTTGCATTGCTTTTAAGCACCCTCTCATGTCTAGCTAGTTACATGTTCAACAGCATGTTTCCAAAGTAATTTGGTTTTCAACTTCATGGCTCTGAAGAACATTACATTTTTGCCCATAACCTGGAACATTGTTTTAATGTTTTTGTTTCAATGTGTTTATATTGTAATTTTTAAACTTTTGTTAAGGCGCCTCGGAACTGATTGAAGGGAGTGGAGTTGTAATTCCAATAAATCAGATACCAAAAATACAACTGTCTAAAGGTCCATGTTTACATTTGTAGTTGCTTTTTTTTTTAAAAAAAAATGGTGGTTCAGCAGTTTTCCCAGTCCACTAATCTGCTGCCAGAAATAATTTAAAAATTCTAAGGAAACTGCACTTCACAGGTGGCAGCATACTTGGGAGGGTTAATGTATATTCGTATATATGTGTGCATAAAGAAAATGTTGTTTTAAATATCTCTAAATGTACATACACGTGTGTTGGTGGGGTAAAAAGAAGGATGGCAAGGTTGTTCAGCTATTTTTATCAAATCCAAAAATGTCATTTTAATAATAATAATAATAATAATAATAATAATAATAATAATCCTATTGTCAGTATTTCTCGGGCTGGGAGGTGACCATGGGGGGGGAGGGCTGTTTGATAATGCCCCCATATGTTTTCTGCTGTGATGGCTCATGGTGTTCTCTCTTGTCTTTAGATACCAGCCTGTTGATATCATTCAACCAACCAATCATGTATTGCCAGCCTCATTCGGGGATTCTGATTGGTACTTTGTCACAGGCATCTCTCTTACCTCCACCAATGAGTCCTCACGTAGAAAACCACCACAGCATGACCTGCAGAAACAGGGAATGCCAGGTGAATATCTTGACGCTTTTACTTGTATGTGTTTGTGAAACTCAACAGGCCGTTGGGCCCTTGTCTCTTTTCCTCCCTTTCCTACTCTAGACTACGAGCTGCTCAGGCGAGAGTTGAAAAATTGTGTTTTTGTGGTTCAGAATTTGGACAGGGCAGCTGCCTCTCTTGGCCCTGTGCCCCTGGTGAGGGCGGAATTCAACTGGCAGCCATATCCACCAACACAACCACCAACACACATTTCCTCCTTTTCCATCCAGCTTGCCCCCGATGCCATTCAGTGCACGTCCCTTAGTGTGTACCCTCTCCCAGAATGTGAGGATAAGTAGAAACAAATAGCCAAAAGCCCTGCTGATGGCCACACTCTTCAAAGCAAAGGGATCTGGTCCCATCTTTGAGACTTAACTGTGCAAAAGAAGTTGTCGCATAAGCTTTTGTAGACTTGGGCCCAAAACAAACAGGCAAAATAGAGTGGCTTCCGGCCACTTTGGGGTGGCGGCGTGCAGACGACACATGTCCCCAATGTGTCCAGAAGTTGCTCCCAAAGACACCAGCAAAAGGAGTGGCGAAAAACCATTCCTTGCCGGTGGCTCACTGGAAAACGACGACAGTCCTCTTCAGAAGCAGGCCATCCAGTCGCTATGGTCCCAGGCCAATCAGGGGGGCGATTGCTGCTGGAGCGGCCAGAGGCCACTTCAAGCCACCCATCTGCTTCTCCCCTTGGTCTGTGAAGTAAACCAAGTCTACAAAAGCTTGTGCTACAGTTTTGTTCGCACAGTTAATCTCAAAGGTGCTACAAAATCCCTTTGCATACTGATAGTCCAGGCTAACACAGCTATGGTTTTTTAGACTCAAAAGACTTCCTCTTCTTTTAGCTATAGCTTCCCATTCTAAAGACACCATTATTTAAAGGATTTAAAGTAGTTAACAACCTTTGTAACTATTTTTTAAAGATGTTGCAAATGTTTGGAAGTTACACTTTTTCTCAAGGCTGTTCAACTTTTCCAAAGATCTGTTTCTAGAAAGGTGCATAACATGTAATATGGAATAGTCATGCAGATCTCTATTTTTCCCCTCATGCACATCTTTCAACATGGGTACTGGAAAAAAGAATATGCCTGCATGGTTATATATACACTCGTCCCTTAACATTTATGACTTTGACTTTTGCGGATTTTATTATTCATGGATTTTATTAATATGTTGTCGCTAGGAATATCTAGGTCCTCCAGCACAACTCTGTGCTCTACTTTAACCAAAGGTCGCAATGAAAAACCTAGAGAGAACAGTCTACTAGGCATTTGTAGCTCCTCCAGCGCAGTTCTATGGTCAGTGCCTGGCAGATATTGACTACAGAATTGCACTTGAGTACCTAGAGATTTCTAGAGAGGTGTTCTCTCAGGTAAAAACACAGTGTTTTTGTTTTGCATTTTTTTTTCATTCACAGGGGTCTTGTGCCCCTAACCCCAGCGAATGTGGAGGGATGAGTGTATTTCACATGGTTATTGTAATATATCAATCTTCAGATTTTTAAAAGTAACATAAGAAGGAGTCCCATCCAAATGCACATCTGTTACTGAGCAGAAAGGTTGTGTTACTAAAAAAAAAATCCAAATTGATTATGTACCTGCATGCAAGGTGGACGCACAGAAATTACCAAAACATTGGGATTTTCCAATGTACAACATATGGCTGCATTTTGCAAAAATAATTTACTTGGTTTAAATATTCCTGCTTCATGTCTGTTTATCCAACATTGGCCATGCTCTAAGGATTAATATTTGTTTACGACATGAATGTGAGTCTTCTTTCACACATTCCAGTTGTTTTAAAATTTTCTCCCTGACTGGCCAGCTGATAGGTACATAAAGCCATCCACTAGGGTTGCCATAATTCTCTACTATAAACCGGGACAAAATGTAAGACAAAATTTAGACCAAATGTAGGACAATTATAGGATAAAATTTGGCTCAAAATGTAGGACATTTAAGAAAACTGTAGGACCTTAAATGTCCTACATTTGGAGCTAAATTTTATTCTACAATTGTCCTACTTTTTGGTCTACATTTTGTCCCAGTTTATAGTAGAGAATTATGGCATCCACCTATAAGAGAAAATGCCACCAAAATTACTCACAATGTCATTCATAGCCAGCCATTAGCTAGTCCAAGAACAATTTTTTGATGATATAATACAACCGTAACAGGATCTGTATCCAGCAAAACACAAAACCACTAGGTTTTTCTATGCCTCCTCCTTTTTCAGGTCTTACAATGATACTCTTTGGTTTGCTGCTTTTCCAGTGATGCTGTTGTACAGTAAAATGTTCAGTATTTTGAATTGTTCTATGCCTTTTCCATGAAAAGCAATGTTTGTTTCAATATACCTATAAAGCAGGATAGTCCTACCTTTACCCCTTTCTTAAAGAGCATGTTTTTCTCTTTCCGTCTAGCAAAGGAACAAATGTTCCAAAAAAGCATTTTAGAGCAAACTCATGGGAAATTGCATCTCTTGCTTTTCTTTCCCACTGTATTGATGGCATGATGACATTGTTGGTTTCTAAGCCGCTTAACTACAGAATAATGAGAGCGATTTCTGCTGCCCCATTTCCATCCACAGGTATTTGAGCACTGTGGAAATACCTCCCTCTTTTTTCCCTTCTGTGTAAGGCAATCTTGGAAGGCTTGGCAAGTTGTTTAAGAATCTTGATATCTGATCTTACTGAAAAACATCAATTCCCACCCACTCACCCACCCACACCTTCCTCATGTCAAGCTAGAGAGTGAAAACAGCTTTGCTGCACCCTCTTTTGTTATGTTTGAGCTCTCATCTTTTTATATTCCACTAAATGAGTTTATTAATCCTAATGCCAAAACGGGTGGTGTTGAAACTGCCAGCTGCATATGTTTTAGTAATTTATGGTATTTACACTGGAGGGTACATGACTCCAGTAATAACTGTAATTAACACAATTGCAAATCTGCTCTCCTGTATGGATAAGAGCGTGCAACAACAGCTGGCTTGCTGGATGAGTGGCATTTCAAAGGGGTCATTGCACCTCATCCCATGGCCCCCTCCAATATATCTCCAACACATCTTACTTAAGGCTGGAATGCATACATTCTTCAAAGGGCATGGTAAGAACAGGAGGTCAGAGAGACAGTGTTCTGAAATGTCTCTCAAGGGGATGAAATACCAGGACAGAGAATGTGGTGTGATGGATCTATATAGCAACCTTCCCTAGTCTTTATTACATCTATTTTCAAAGGGCTAGCTGCACTGAGCTAGGATTATGTAATAAATATGAGATGAGGGGGAGTGGTGGTAAAAGAAGATTTGAGTTATAAAGCATTCCAACCAGAACAATTGCCTGGAACAACTTTCTTGGCCTGGATTAAGTTCAGTGACAGATTCACTGGATGGCCTTGGGGCAAATCACACAGTGATTTGAATTTTAAAATGAAAATAATAGCGACTTATACCACAGGGATGCTCCTAAGACAAATGGCAAGAAAAATATGTAAAGATTAAATAAGACTGTTACAATGACCTGATGATAGGGCAGGAAAGGAGATGTCCTCCTCAAACTCATACAGCTCAAAGTCTGCACTCTGGGAAATAAAGTAGGGTGTTGGTTGGCTTCTTGAGGAAAGGCTTGGGTGGCAGAGAAGATTTGTGCCAATTGCCTGAATTTGCTGGTTCACAATCCAGTTGTATAAGTTTAAGAGCAATGATTATAAAATATTCACAGCTGTCCATTTAGCAAATAAACCTATGTACAGTATCTTCTTGTAGTGTTGTAGAAAAGCATATTCACTTTTTGTCTTGTTTTCCCTTTCTTCCAGTTCGACAAGTACGGTCCCAAACTTGATAACCCTTATTTTCGACATTCTAACGTGAGTGCTTTCGTGGGGTCTGGCTTTAAGGCAGGATCTTGCGTGTTTTCTTCAAGGGTTTGTTTTTGGGGAGGGGGCTCCCACATGTTTTAGATATTTATTATTTATTTATTATATTTATTTGTATCCCGCTCTTTTCTCACGACTGGGACTTATATCTTCCTTTGATTTTGTTTGTTTGTTTGTTTGTTTGTTTGTTTAAGGTCTGTATGAACTTCCCATCCAAATCTCTAATGAAAAAGTTAATAAGTGGTTGATGAACATAAGAACTTAATTGTGAAATCCTAGATGATAACAGTAATAAATAGCAATAGGAGGGTTATTAGTAGCAGATCCTGCATCTTCAGGTGTAACTATGATGATGGAACTTTATCATTCTACCTACTTCTGCTGAAACTACCCTCCATAAGTCAGGCAGCGCTCCAAAGAAGAGGTTCTGTATATGGAGATGCTGGAGAATGATAACTGCAAGCTTTCTCAGTCACAGAGCATATTGAGATGGGCAGCTGAAGAGCCCCCTCAGGATCCTGCCACAGCTGCTGGTCTCAACGCGCTGCACTCATCATTTTCTAGCACCCCAGTTGGCAGTGCCTTGGAAACTCTTCAGTTGGGTCACTGTGTGGCTTAAGAGGTAGAATTTGGGGGGTCACATCCAGTCATTGACAACTTCAAACATGAAACATAAAAGTTATGAGATGGTAAAGTCTGGCTTACGAGTGAAGTCGAAGGCTTTTCGGGCTGGCATCCATAGTTTTTTGTGGATTTTTCAGGCTATGTGGCCAGAAAGTTTATTCCTGACGTTTCACCAGCATCTGTGGTTGGTATCTTCAGAGAACATTCTCTGGAGATGCCAGCCACAGATGCTGGTGAAACATTATGAATAAATGCTTCTAGAACATGGCCACATAGCCCGAAAACCCCACAAAAACTGGCTTACGAGCTTGTAAATTCTGAACAGGATGCCAGTTTTTTTGGTGCGGTTGTGAATCTTTTCCACATAGTAATGGTGGCCCACTCCATTCCATCTATCCTAAAAATGCTGTATGGCATTACATCATCAATTTTTCTGTCATAAATCATTTTCATTTCCCCCCCCCCCCCCCTCAGAATGGGAACTGTTTGGCCTACCAAAACATCCCTACCATTTTTTAAAGAAAATAAATATCAAAATTTCCTCATAGCAGCTAAAATATAAAGAGAATTAGAACAATTGTTGCCATGTTAGTGTCAGAGGCCAGGATTCTGCATCAGATGCTACAACATCTAACTTTACGATGGCATAGCTACATCCTTGGCCTTGTCTGCATTGGTCAAAAAGCCCTCTTTTTCCCTGTTCTGGTGGCATCCTGTTTTGCAATCCTGATTCTGGTGTGAACAGCCTACACAATGTCCAGCATGTTCAGCACCAGAACCAGGATATACCAACCTTAACACAAATTTTAAACACTTATCTCTTACTCTGGATGTTCCAGGAAGATCCGGAGTCCTCCATTCCGACTTCATGGTGGTTTCTTTAAAAATCAAAGGTACTTGAGGCCAAAGTATGTGAAGGGCTACCAACAAATTGAGCAAACTGACCATACCACTTGGTTGGTGGGCAAAAAGGGCAGGGCCTGTTCAGCAATGAGATCATATTTATGCATTTTTTCCACTGCTCTATAAGAGGAATCCTGCAAAAAAAGTGAAGAACACTAATTGTTCTGAATTGCTTTTTCTTTTGCTGCCATTAATTGATCTCCTGCTGAAATGATTTAATGGTTTTAGCTGAGTAAAATGTTGCCATTGTGATTGTCATCCTTTATGGTTGCTATTACTGTGGGTTTTTATGGGCATTTATTGTGTTTTATGCTAGTTTTGTCTTCATTGTGATTCTGTAGGCTCAACTCAAGGTTGCATCCTTCCGAGGTCAAGGTTGCTAAAATGAGTACCCAGATTGTTGGGGGCATTTAGCTTACACATTGTAAAGCGGTTAGGCGGTGCTTAAGTGCACTGATAAGTGGTATAGAAATGTACTTGCTTATTGCTATTGCTATTTGTATAAAAAAGATGAGGTCTTGACCTTGAAAGGTAGTTTAAAAATATTTGAGATAAATGCATCGGTCATTGTAGAACTACAGTAGCAAACAGGATTCCTTTTATACTAATGAAAGGAGTGTCGGAATTTACATCAGTTCAGTGTCACCCTGGTGGTGCCTGTCTCTTGGTACGTTTACTGCTTTCCCTTGATTTGCTATTGCTTTTTATCAATTGCTGTGTCAGAAGTCGCATTCTGGGATGGCAGATTGTGGAAAATTAAAAGTGTTTGCTAATAATAGTGGACTTCATGGTTGGCAACTGTGGTAATTTAATTATCTTGCAACTGGGAGGCAGATAAAGATTAAAGATGCCAAGCAATCTACTTTCATGTTTTGCAGGAGGCCTGTAAAATCAGAATTAAGAATGATAGTGGTGGCTAATTCCACCACCCCTCCTAGTAAAAATGAAAGCATTTTCTTCATATCACATGGGAGCCATGATGTTATGGAACTATTGTTTCTATAGAAATCTAGCATGAATAGGCTTTTTTTCCATAAGAAATTATGTCAAAACTCTTTCTTGAGGACTGACAACCTGACCGAGTCACATAGATTAAAAAAAAACTCTAATCTGCTGTGACTGCAATGATACTCATATCACAGTTTAATGCAATTATATGTATAATTATAATTATAATTATAATATATGTATATAAATATATTAAAAATAGGCCAGGCAAAATGGAATTGGTATCTTATAACATTATAGAAAGCCTGCTACTATATAATTAGACACATTAAAAAGGCTGTCCAATTTTAGCACTTGAACACCTATCACAAATGTATTCTGAGCATTTCAGCTTCCTTTTGTGAAAGCCTCCAAGTTTGTTGTGACACCAGTGCTCTCTGACAGAAAAGGCTAAATAGCTCATCAAACTACAAATCCCAGGATTCCATAGCATTGAGCCATGGCAATTAAATCTATATCAAATTGCATTATTTCTGCAGTGGAGATTAGACCTAAGAGGGTGACATTTAGGGCAATGCACAGTTCCTTACCCCTTCCTTTGGCACTCTGAAGTCAAATAGACAAATTTTAATGGTTCAGCATCAGTCAAGTTGGGTTGCTCCCAACATAATAAGAAAGACTCTACCTTGCTTTTCTAGTGTGATGCCTGGACAACAACGGAATAATTTTCGCTTTCAAATGAACCCTTTAATGGTGATAGACTATGCTTCTTAGAACCAGCTACCTGCAGAAGGCATGACTAATGGCAAGAGAATTCCCCTTTTAAATGAGATAGCAGGCCACAGAGCTGAGTCAATCCAAACATTTGCAAATTTAATTTGTGTGAATGAAAATCATTTGCTTTTTCATATAGCCTTAGCCTTTTGAAATAAGTGAACCAAATTAAGAATAGGTTGTAATTGTTATAAATGAGCTCTTAAAGATATCAGGAGGCCTAATAAAACTTGACAGGAGTCCTTTGATTTTCTTTTCAAAACAAAATTCTAGAAGTTGGCATTGGAATCCAAGGTGCTTTTAGAAGTTCTTAAGAGCTGGGCCAGATGTGTCTCTCACATTTATTACGTATTTATTATATAAGATATAAGCACTTTTTTGCTTCCTTTTTGTCTCCTAGTACTTTCCAAGCTACCCTCCAGCAATGCCTGGAATGCCACCTATGCTTCCACATTCGGGTCCCTTTGGGTCACTTCAGGGAGCATTTCAGCCGAAGGTACAAATTTATTGTGGTTGTAGCCTCATTTGAATGTGTCACAGCAGTGTTCAGATGTTATGTATAAATGCACATGATCAAATGACCATTTCCAATAAGGGTCTCCCCTCCAACCCCATGCCTCTGATCATCAAGGGCAATTCCTCTCTTATTGCCTACCTAGATGTTAGGGGGTGTGGATACAGGAGCTTTCTTTGGGGTTAGTCCTATCCTGTCGACACACCTCTAAAGTTTTGTCTACTTCCTGCCTGACCTAGAGCGAGCCACAGGGTCTAACCCACACATCAAGGATGCCTATTTAGGGTTCACTTGGAGCCTTTCTATTGTACGCCAGTAAGAATGCTTGTGAAATATGTCAATTGGTGGCACAGCTCCTGTATTTCTAAACTCATATGTTTCCTTTTCAAGGACAGCCCTGATTGGAACCTAACTTTCTAGATTTCTAAGCCACCTCAATTGTCTTTTTGACAGAGAGGCGGATTAAAAATAAAGCTTTTATTTATTATTATTGTTGTTGTTATTATTTAAATCATATGTATATCCTACTCTTCTTCCAAGAAGTTCAATGCAGAATCGTGAGGCTTTCCCATTTTATTCTCATAACAATCCTGTGCTAAATGGAGAAGTAGTGACTGGCCAGGATTTTGCAGTGAGCCTCATGGAGAACAGGTTCCAATATTCTGACCAACATCCTACTGATCTCCTGGAGAAGCAAAAATTTCCACTAGTCTACCCTGATATTCAGGGGTTAAAGACTGCTGGTTCTTCCTGGCTATGCACACTGCACAGGAACACTAGTTCCTGATCCAGCTTCTGGCTTTTAAGGTGGATGATGGGTGACATTAGGTAAGGAAATGTTACTCAGGCCTGATACAGATGGGCCAAAAGCAGCGTGCCGCTACCGATACTCAGGTTCGGGAGCACGCAGTAACCGCATGCTCTTGAACCCTAGCATGTAATGGCGGCGGCATCATGGTGGCGTCCCGTCCACACGGGCGCTGCCATGATGACGTAGGCAGCGTGCAGCATACAGAAGTCGCTGCGCATCACTTACATCACCGGTGTGCCAAATGCTCACTCGTGACGTACGCCGGCACCTTAAAAACCCGGTTCTTCTAGAGGGACACCATGCGGTTTGGCTGCTGCAGCGTCCCTCTAGAAGAAAAAGACGCCTCCAGCCCTCCCTTTCGAGGCGGTATGTACCGTGCCTCAGTTACAAAGATGTAACTAAGTAGCTAATGAAGAACATCAGTGCATTTTTAATATACAGTACAAGTTAATATGAGGCCTATGTGCACATACAGTTTTTGTGCTTCTTCAGTCTATGGCTTTGTTACAATTATTAGTGTACATATATTGTCTTTTAATATGGCCAGAAAAAGACCTTGCAAATATTTTGTGGCCAAAACGTGTTGGGATAACAGCATTTTTACACCTCTTGAAATTCTCTCACATCAATTTTTATTGGATGTTTCCAGTTCTTTCTGCCAAATGAAATAACAATTTTCTTTCCATTGTGTACACTGTGTTCAGAAGCTACCTGCCTGCCTCCCATTCACAGTGTCATGTAGGTGTGTTCTTTGGCTGAATTAAGAATCATAGAATCATAGAGTTGGAGAAGTATGAGAACATATCTACATTCCCTGTAACTTTCTGTAATAAATAATTCATCTTCCTGGAGAAATGATAAAACAAGGCAAAAACCCACACAAATCATCCTAACCTTTTTCTTCTCAAACTTTCTTCTTCCTCCCATGTGGCTGCTTCCTTAAGCCCTAGATCATCATGACACACACATTCGGTGGCTGGCCAAGGCATAATGAATTCTGTCCTCCTTGCCCCATGAAGCAAAGAGTTTGTTTTCATTTCCCTCCCCACTTTTCATATCACTTCCCTGAGGCCTCATATGTAAATCCCCACCACATGAATCCAACCTGACTGCAAACTTCTTAGCTACTTTCCCAAAGGCCATTTCTCATGAGCTAAGAATTTGAAAAGGTCAAAAGTATTCAATTTACTTTGCCAAAGGACGCATTTCCATCTGTCTTCAGGGGGACAGAAGGACCAAAGGGCACTCTATCACCCACACTATTAATGTGATGTGACCTTAAAATGCATCATAGCTGTTATTTTTGCCTCCCTGCCCATCAGCTTGCAAAAGGAGTCTGACAGCTCCTCTGCTTACAGGGATTTTTCCCTCTTCCAAACACAACCCTGCTTTTTTTCCTCCTGCCCCTGTATCTTTCTCTTTAAAAAAAATCACCCTTGGCCTGCCATGTTTTAATTACAGAGTACATTCACAGATTCTTCCTTAAAGCCTCCCTGTGTGATACCTGACAACAGCTTGGAGTTCAGTGTATGGTTAGGGACTCTGTTAAACTTTCTGCATGCATCCTGGAAGATAACAGGTGGGAAGGAATAGACTAATTGCTTGCCATCCCCTCCAACAAACCAAAACACAGTACTAGCAACTGAATGTCCAACAGGTGAGTCACATCATAATGGCCACACAGATAGAATCATAGAATCGTAGAGTTGGAAGAGACCGCAAGGGCCATCCAGTCCAACCCCCTGCCATGCAGCAACTCTCAATCAAAGCATCCCCAACAGATGGCCATCCAGCCTCTGCTTAAAGACATCCAAAGAAGGTGACTCCACTACACTCCGAGGAAGGAGTGTGTTCCACTGTCGAACATCTCTTAGTGTCCGGAGATTTCTCCTAATGTTGAGGTGGAATCTCTTTTCCTGTAGCTTGCATTCATTGTTCCGGGGCCTGTTCTCTGGAGCAGCAGAAAACAAGCTTGCTCCCTCCTCAATATGACATCCCTTCAAATAGTTAAACAGGGCTATCCTATCACCTCTTAACCTTCTCTTCTCCAGGCTAAACATCCCCAGCTCCCTAAGTCGTTCCTCATAGGACATGGTTTCCAGACCCTTCAGCATTTTAGGCACACTCCTTTGGACACGCTCCAGTTTCTCAAGATCCTTTTTGAATTGTGGAACGCGACACAATATTCCAGATTATCCCAGCTCTACCATTTAATCTCAATAAGGCCTACAGTTTTGGGGTGCCTTTCCCTCCCTTCCAGTAAGAATAATGTGAACATGTAGTAACATTAACCCGAATAAAATACACTTGCCAAATATCTCAGATTGCTATGTTATAATAATAATAACAATACTTTAATTTATATCCCGCTTTTTGTTGCCACAATCAAAGCGGCGTACAACCTTTAAAAAAATACAATATATACAATCCCCCCCTTAAAAAGGATTAAACAATTCTGTGCATTAAAATTACAAATGATAAAATCTAAAAACAGTACCATAATAAGGTGGGTCGAGTCTTCGCTTATATATGTCTGTGGGAGGAACATAACATGGCCGGGTTCTATTCCAGGAAGGCCTGCCGGAAGAAATCTGTCTTGACAGCTTTCTTGAAGCTCTCTAGGTTGGCAATTTGACGGATCTCGTCCGTCAGGCCATTTCATAAAGTGGGAGCGATCGTGGAAAAAGTCCTCTGGGAGGCTGCCGTCAATCTGGTCTTTGTAGACTGCAACAAATTCCTCTCAGAGGATCTGAGGGTACGGGGGGGGGGGTTGTACGAAAGGAGGCAATCCCTTAAGTAGGTTGGACCCAAGCCATGGAGGGCTTTAAAGGTAATGACCAACACTTTGTACTGTGTCCGGAAACGAATAGGCAGCCAGTGGAGTGATTTCAATATAGGTGTAATATGGTCACTCCTAGTTGTTCCTGTAATCAATCTGGCTGCCATATTCTGTACCAGTTGAAGTTTCCAGACTAGGCACAAGGGTAGCCCCATGGAGAGCACATTGCAAAAATCAAGTCTTGAGGTTACCAGTGCATGTACTACAGTTTCTAGGTCACCCCGTTCCAGGAAAGGGCGCAGCTGACGTATCAGCCGGAGCTGATAACAGGCACTCTTGACCGTTGCATTCACCTGATTTCTCATCTGAAGTGACGAGTCAAGAAGCACCCCTAAGCTGCAAACACAGTCCTTTGAGAGGAGCATGAACCCCTCTAGGACTGGAGGTTGCGGCCTGATACCTGGTTTGGGGGCCCCTACTGTAAGTACTTCCGTTTTGTCTGGATTCAGCTTGATCTTGTTTTCCCTCATCCAGTCCATTACTGCTGAAAGACATTGATTGAGAAATGTCATCTGTCGTCATTGCTGATGACCGAGACATGGAGAAGTATGTTTGAGTGTCATCAGCATACTGATAACACCCCGCTCCATGTCTACAGATGATTTCTCCCAGCGGCTTCATATAGATGTTGAATAACATTGGGGACAGGATGGCGCCCTGAGGGACACCACAATTAAGCTCTGTTTTTGAAGAGCAACTGTCTCTGAGCATCACCCTTTGGAATCTACCTGAGAGGAAGGAACGGAACCACTGCAAAGCAGTGCCTCCAATTCCTAACTCTCTCAGGCATTCCAAGGTCTAATAGCACCAGCAGGGTCACGCTTCCTCTGTCGATGCTTAGACGAAGGTCATCAGTTAAGGCGACCATGGCAGTCTCCACCCCATATCTTGTCCTGAAGCCAGTTTGAAATGGATCTAGAAAATCGGTTTCATCCAAGACCACTTGGAGCTGAAGAGCGACAGCCCTCTTGATCACCTTACTCAAAAATGGCAGATGGGAAACAGGCCTATAATTTTTTCATGTCCAGGGCTTCAGGGACAAGATGGGGTGGAGATGCCTGGTTCCTACTGAGGACCTTCGTCTAAGCATCGACAGAGGAAGCGTGACCCTGCTGGTGCTATTAGACCTGGAATGCCTGAGAGAGGTAGGAATTGGAGGAACTGCTTTGCGTGGTTCGGTCCTTCCGCTCAGGTAGATCCCAAAGGGTGATGCTCAGAGACATTGCCTTCAAAACAGACTAATTGTGGTGTCCCTCAGGGCCCATCTGTACCATGTTATTTCACTTATATGAAGCCGCTGGGAGAAATCCATCCGTAACATGGAGCAGGGTGTTTATCAGTATGCTGATGACACCCAACATACTTCTCCATGTCTCGGTCATCAGCAATGCTGACAGATGAATTTCTCATCAAGTCGCAGCAGTAATGGACGGATAGGAGGGAAAACAAGCTCAAGCTGAATCCGACAAAACGGAAGTACTACAGTAGGGGCCCCCAAACCAGGTATCAGGCCCGCAACCTCCAGTCCTAGAGGGGTTCGCTCCCCTCAAAGGACTGTGTTTGCAGCTTAGGGTGCTTCTTGACTCGTCACTTCAGATGAGAAATCAGGTGAATGAACGGTCACAGAGTGCCTGTTATCAGCTCCGGCTGATACGTCAGCTGCGCCCTTTCCTGGAACGGGTGACCTAGAAACTGTAGTACATTGCACTGAAACCTCAAGACTTGATTTTTGCAATGCGCTCTACCTGGGGTCTACCTTGTGCTAGTCTGGAAACTTCAACTGGTACAGATATGGCAGCCAGATTGATTACAGGAACAACTAGGAGTGACCATATTACACCTATATTGAAATCACTCCACTGGCTTGCCTATCGTTTCCGGACACGTACAAAGTGTTGGTCATTACCTTTAAAGCCCTCCATGGCTTGGGCCCAACCTACTTGGATTGCCTCTTTCGTACAATCCCCCCCCGGACCCTCAGATCCTCTGAGAGGAATTTGTTGCAGTCTACAAAGACAGATTGACGGCAGCCTCCAGAGGATTTTTCACGATCGCTCCCACTTTATGAAATGCCTGACGGACGGATCCGTGAAATGCCACCTAGAGAGCTTCAAGAAAGCTGTCAAGACAGATTTCTTCTGGCAGGCCTTCCTGGAATGAACCGGCCATGTTATGCTCCTCCCACAGACATATATAAGCGAAGACTCGACCCACCTTATTATGGTACTGTTTTTAGATTTATCATTTGTAATTTTAATGCACGAATTGTTTACCTTTTAGGGGGGGATTGTATTAATTGTATTTTTTTTAAGGTTGTACGCCTTTGATTGTGGCAACAAAAAGCGGATATAAATTAAAGTATTGTTATTTATTAAAACATAGCAATCTGAGATATTTGGCAAGTGTATTTTTCGGGTTAATGTTACTCCTGTTCACATTATTCTTACTGGAAGGAGGGAAGGCACACACAAAACTGTAGGCCTTATGAGATAAATGGGAGAGCTGGGATAATCTGGAATATTGTGTCGTGTTCCACAATTCAAAAGGATCTTGAGAAACTGAGCGTGTCCAAAGGAGTGTGCCTAAAATGCTGAAGGGTCTGGAAACCATGTCCTATGAGGAACGACTTAGGGAGCTGGGGGATGTTTAGCCTGGAGAAGAGAAGGTGTTAAGAGGTGATGAGGATAGCCCTGTTTAACTTGAAGGGATGTCATATGAGGAGGGAGCAAGTTGTTTTCTGCTGCTCCAGAGAACAGGCCCCAGAACAATGAATGCAAGCACAGGAAAGAGATTCCACCTCAACTAGGAGAATCTCCGGCACTAAGAGATGTTCGACAGTGGAACAAACTCCCTCGGGTGTAGTGGAGTCACTTCTTGGATGTTCTTTAAGCAGAGGCTGGATGGCCATCTGTTGGGGATGCTTTGATTGGAGTTGCTGCATGGCAGGGGTGGACTGGATGACCCTTGCGTCTCTTCCAACCTCTACGATTCTATGATTCTATCTGTGTGGCCATTATGATGTGACTCACCTGTTGGACATTCAGTTCTAGTACCGTGTTTTGGTTTGTTGGAGGGGATGGCAAGCAATTAGTCTATTCCTTCCCACCTGTTATCTTCCAGGATGCATGCAGAAAGTTTAACAGAGTCCCTAACCATACACTGAACTCCAAGCTGTTGTCAGATATCACACAGGGAGGCTTTAAGGAAGATCTGTGGAATGTTACTCTGTAATTAAAACATGGCAGGCCAAGGGTTATTTTTTAAAGAGAAAGATACAGGGGGCAGGAGGAAAAAAGCAGGGTTGTGTTTGGAAGAGGGAAAAATCCCTGTAAGCAGAGGAGCTGTCAGACTCCTTTTGCAAGCTGATGGGCAGGGAGGCAAAAATAACAGCTATGATGCATTTTAAGGTCACATCAACATTAATGTGTGGTGATAGAGTGCCCTTTGGTCCTTCTGTCCCCCTGAAGACAGATGGAAATGCGTCCTTTGGCAAAGTAATTGATACTTTTGACCTTTTCAATTCTTAGCTCATGAGAAATGGCCTTTGGGAAATAGCTAAGAAGTTTGCAGTCAGGTTGGATTCATGTTGGTGGGGATTTACATATGAGGCCTCAGGGAAGTGATATGAAAGTGGGGAGGGAATGAAAAAACAAACTCTTTGCTTCATGGGGCAAGGAGGACAAATTCATTATGCCTTGGCCAGCCACCGAATGTGTGTGTCATGATGATCTAGGGCTTAAGGAAGCAGCCACATGGGAGGAAGAAGAAAGTTGAGAAGAAAAGTTAGGATGATTGTGTGGGTGGGTTTTTGCCTTGTTTTATCATTTCTCCAGGAAGTGAAAATTTATTTATTACAGAAGTTACAGGGAATGTAGATAGTTCTCATACCCCTCCAACTCTATGATTCTATGATTCTTAATTCAGCCAAGAACACCCTACAGACACTGTGAATGGGAGGCAGGCAGGTAAGCTT